>NC_142132.1:68791173-69094203 GCF_024610735.1 Ursus americanus
AGGAAGGACTCGATATACACGAACAGTGATGTTTGAACTCACCATCATTCCAGGTGAAACCTTGACTCCTCCAGAATACTCATCACTCCTCACTGGAAACTCCATCCCGTGTTCATTTGGGCACAGGAGAGATACCGACCTACCTTGCATTTCTGCACAGTTTTCATGGGGGTTGGGGGTGGTGAAAAGTAAACATAGCTTGCAGAACTGTTTGCATGCTTTGTGCAGGCAATAAAGCCTCTGCCATATCATACCTGCTAAAATCAACTGCCATGTCTGGGGAACTGGAATTTATATCTAAAAGAAATATCCTGGGGCATCTCGGTGGCTCAGTCGTTGAAGCGTCTGCCTTTGGCTCAGGTCATGATCTCAGGGTCCTGGGATCGAGCCCCATGTCAGGCTCCCTGCTCAGTGGGGAGGGAACTTCTCCCTCTGCTACTCCCCCTGCTTCTGCTCTCTCTCTGTCAAATAAATAAATAAAATCTAAAATAAATAAATAAATACATAAATACATAAATAATACATAAATAAAAGAAATATGCTGAGGCTTTGCTACTCTGTGACCCAATCTGAACAAAGACCCAGACTCCTAAAGGAAAAAAAAAAAAGCAAAACCAAACCCAGATTTCACGTTTGTGTGAAAAACTCGGAGGCAGAACAGGGCAACGTGGTTGGCTCTTTTTTGCTTTAGGACAAATGCCAACATGGACTTGGGGAAGTCAGGTCCCTGGAGGAGAAAACAGGAGATGAGACTGGGGTCAAGAAATCGTGTCCATTGGGGTGCAACGCTCTGATCCATCATCAGCCATGTCCAGGTATGGCCTATCACACTGTAGGTAGAAGGTTCCAGACCCGCAGAGGGGACAGGTCAGGGCTTCCCCAAGGTCTGAGAGTGGACCAGTGCCAAAGGCCGGAAAATTGGCTGAGAAGAGTGTGTTAAAAAAAACATGACTTCCCTAGCCACCCCCCTCGGAATTCTGACTCATGAGATTGGGTGTGGGCCCCCCAGACTGTTTTTAACCAGTTCGTCAGGTGTTTCTGCTATTGACTCATCTTTGAGATCCATGGGGTAGGAAAGTACTTTGGCAAATATAAAACACTATACAAGCATACGGTGTAATTAAACCATTAATTCAAAAGCAGTGCTAGTGGCCATCCTTCAAAGGCATTGCCACACCCCCCTTCCTCTGGTCCCATGGAATCCACTCGTCCAAGGCCACACTGCTCCACATGCTGGATCCCAGGTCATCCAGGCACACAGACTAAGGAGCTTGGCCAGGCAAATCTGATCCCTACAGAAACTGGAATGTGGTCACCACTGGCCTGAAGCTGGACTTAGAGTCTGCAATGGGGAAACTGAAGGAGAAAGCAGAAAAAAGGGATTTAAATCAGACAATTATCATATGGTTTCTCTCATCTATGGAACATAAGAACTAGGAAGATCAATCGGAGAAGAAAGGGATAAAGAAAGGGGGGGTAATCAGAAGGGGGAATGAAGCATGAGAGACTATGGACTCTGAGAAACAAACTGAGGGCTTCAGAGGGCAGGGGGTGGGGGAATGGGATAGGCTGGTGATGGGTAGTAAGGAGGGCACGTACTGCATGGTGCACTGGGTGTTATACGCAACTAATGAATCATTGAACTTTACATAAAAAAAATAAAAATTAAAAATTAAAAAATCAAATCAATCAATCAATCAGAGTAGGCATCCAGGGGTAAGTGTTCAGTCTAAAAATGTGAAGGCAACAGGCAAAGCCTTGGTGAGATCACAGAGGACAAAGCTGGTGCACATCCGGATGCCCAAGGTAGGCAGGAAGGCACAAAGGGAAGGGTAAGATGTCACACACACATTGCTAGACACACAGTATTTAACATTCACACAACTTCCATTTAAAGAAGAGGAAATCACAGCTCAGAGACACTTAACGGACTCATCGGTCTCAAGGTGCACAACGCGTTCCGTGGCAGAGCAAGAGCCAACAGCAGGTCTGCCTAGCTACATCCTTGCCATCAAAAATATGTATTACCAGCCTATCCCATTCCCCCACCGCCCTCCCCTCTGAAGCCCTCAGTTTGTTTCCCATGGAACTTTACATCAAAAACTAGGGATGTATTGTATGGTGACTAACATAATAAAAAATTATTATAAAAAATACATATTAAAAAGAATCAGACTCAACAAATGAAAGAAATCCCGAGTGCATGGACTGGAAGATTCAGTATGGTTGTCAATTCGCTACCCAAATCGATCTCCAGACACAATGCAATCCCTACCCAAATCCCAAAGACATGTTTTGTGAAAATATAAAAAACCACCCTAAAATTTATATGGAATCTCAACGGATCTTGAATAGACAAAAAGATACTGAAAAAGAAGAACAAAGCTGGAGGTCTTCCATATATTCCAATTTAAAAACTTACTGCAAAGCTACAGTACTCAAAAATCATGTGATAAGGTATAAAGACAGATATACAGACCAAGAGAAGAGAGAGCCTGGACATAAATCCCTGTGTGTGTCAAATGATCTTCCACAAGGCTGCCAAGACTATTCAAGAGGGAAAGGACAGCCTTCTCAACAAGTGGCTCTGGGACAAGTGGATTATCTACGTGCAGAAAGAACAAAGCTGGACCCTTATCTTACACCAGCTACAAAATAAACTCAAAATGGATCAAAGACGTACATGTAAGAGCTGAAACTATAAAATTCGTTAGAGGAAAACACAGGGCAGAAGCGTCACAGCGCTAGACTTGCCAATGATTTCTTGGATGGGACATCAAAAGGACGGGCAACCAAAGCAAAACTAGATTAACTTGGACTTCATCACAATCAAAACCTTTTGTGTATCACAGGACACTGTCAACAGTGCTGTGAAAAGGCAACCCACGGAACGGAGAAAGTATTTGCAAATCACATATCTGATAAGGGGGAGCTCCAACAGCACACGGCATCCCCGCTGACCCCCGACCTGTTTTAGCTCCGATATCACCACCATGGCTAAGTCCCACTAGACCCGGCGAGTATGAGCCCTGTGCTGCTGGACTCTTCAGAACACTCACTGTGCTAGCATTCACATCCAGCCACTCAATGAGCCCTCCCACTACCATGTCCCCCCAACTCATCATTCCAGTTTCTTACAACCTGAAACACTGCCCCCCTCTCCTTGAGTAGTATCTGAAAATAAATTAGTTGCACAGAGTATCCGTTAGGCTTTGACAAATGGAATAAATCAGTTGTAACTGGTAGCTTTATATTCCCAATTTAAAATGGCAATTTATGCTCATAAATATAATACAGTATGACAGGACAGAATTACTTCCACTGACAGCATCAGGTTTTGATCCTAGAGTAATGTTCTAGGATACAGTTCCCAATCACCAGACTCCAGGCTGTACGTTCTGAGTCCACTAGTCCAAAGAAAGATAAAAGGGAATTTAATAAATGGCTGAGACATCAAGGAGCTAGGTTACAAGTCTGCCGGGGAGAGCACGCGCAAAGCCTGGGAAACATCCACAGCATGTGTTTTTTTAAAGCTGTCATAATTTAAAGTCTTTCTAAACATCTTACTGTTTAATCTAATTTTCCCTCATGAATGTTTGGCTGCAGCTCAAATTGAATCAACATTTCCATTATAAATCTCTATTTTCACATTTTCCTAGTTTGATTGTAGAATGTCTTTCGTCTGAAATATGACACGAGCAGAAGCCTAAATGTTCATGCTTTTCATCGGCAACACGGTTTTACTACAAAACCAAACTCGCAGTTTTCTGCCAGCCAAATGTCGAGAAATTATTTAAGCGAAATGAGAAATAAAATTTTGTAGAAAAAAAATTCTTCAATGATGTATTTCCTCCCAGGTTCTAAAGAAGAAACAAACAAAAATATATCTGCTAGGTTTTTTTTTGTTTTTGTTTTTTTTTACTAATGCTAACGTTTGCCCATCCAAAGATACCACATTTAACGTTGGCTCTTGAATGTGGATACGCACCATAAAAGTCTGTCCAAAAGCTGTCGAATGTCAATCATTACATTTGCATCAAACATGCACCTAGTAGTAAGGAATTCTGCACCAAATCATCGTGATGTTTCTTTCCACAAGTCACTTTGTGATGTGCACCTTTAAATGCATGGAACACTGGGGGTTATAGGCAAACAATGCATCATGGACACCGCACCAAAAACTAATGATGTACTGTACGGTGACTAACATAACGTAATAAAAATAAATAAATAAATAAAGCCACCCTGGGTATTTTAGCAAGGAAAAATAAAATAAAATAAACGTTGAAAAGCAGCAACAAAAAATCTATTTGTCATTTTTATCAGGGCTCCTAAATTATACATATGAAACAGAAAAACAAGTGAGGTCTACTCCACTTAAACAGATTTAATGTTCAATCATGGTTATAAATGTTGGAGTCTCAAGTGACTTTCTCCTTAGGGATGCATTCTGTCGCTAAAGTAGGGGAGAATTCCCTGACACTTACACCTGAGCATCCGACAGCAGTCACAGCCAAGGGCATGTACGGGCTGCCCGGGCCGAGCTGCGGAGGGCCTTGGGAGGAACCTGGTGAACAGAGTTCTGTCAGAGGCAGACTGTCTGCTCAGTTAGAGGCAAAGGACAGGTCTGAGATCTGAGAGGTGGGAGAATGAATAGAGAACCACCAAAGCAATGATACCTAAGAACCACATTACACCACGTTAGCGAGCACACCCCCACCCCTTCCCTCCACTGACAACACGGCTTTGTCTCCGCAATCCTGGAGTGGAATATTCTTACCCATGTCTTATGTACGGAGGTGGCTTTCACATACACAAGGCTCTTAAAGGAAAACTGGAGGGAATCCGATTTAATACTCAGGAATTCACAGACATTCAGGGCCATCTTCTAGTTCTAAGTGACCCAAACAAATCCCCTTGCCTCGTCCATCCCTACCTGGGGGAACTAGTCTCCGCTCACTCTGCTTCAAATGGTATTTGAATCCAGGCATAAGAGCCCAGTCTCTCAAAGAAAAAGTCAGACCTAAGAGGAATCAGGCTACAAAATGATTGAGCTGTTTAACTGAAACAAGAGCGAGCCCACAACACCAATAAATATCTGTAATCAGATTAATGAGAAGGGATTCTCAAAAAACAAATAAAAAAACCTAGAAGTCCTAAGTCTCTAAGTGCCTTCTTCTCTCCTCACTGCAATATTTCTATGAATGATTTCACTTTAAAAGAAAGAAATAAAAGACCTTCTGCCTACAAAAACTTAAGATGACTGGCTGACAGGAGAACAGGTCACGTGACACAGATTGAAATGTGAAAAAAACAATTTCTCTTGTGTCCAAATATTTGGGAAGTGTAATGGCTTAAGATATTTATGTTCCAAAGAATGTGCTTTAATTTAATTAACTCCATTAATTTTTGGTATCAAGCAATCTATAATTACAGTATGTCCTATAGGATCTGGAACAAATCCTATTTTGATCAATAGGAATAAGAAATACTCATGTGCGCACAAGTGTGTAAGTAAAACACAAGAGCAAAACACAAGAGTCGCTTCAAAAGAACAAAAGGAGAAATTCATCTCTCTTTTACAGCTCCCAGATCCCAGACTTTACAGCAAATACATATTGAAATTCCCAGATCCAAAACATGAAGTGACCAGGGATACATGAAGCGGCCACCACCCTTGGGACAGGAGACACGGTGTCGTGACAGCACGGGTGCGGAGTCAAGACACGGAGCTCAGAATCATGGCTCCATGCGCACTGACCCTGTGACTCAGCCAAGAGACTTAAGCTTTGAGAGCCTCGGTTTTCCCATCTGTAGGATGGAGAGAACAACAGGACCGATCTCCCGGGCCTAACTGCTAATGTAAGTGACGCTTAGAACAGTGCTCCCACTATGCTGTGAGTTCAACAGTGACTATTACTGTTTTCCTCGTGATCCTTGCACCGCGTGCAACGTTTCTACCTCTCATGAAGATATTTAGGGCTTATCTATTACTCATTTCTTAAAATCACCCTGAATGACAAAAATATGCTGGGTAGAATGCTTTTGGCAATAAATGTCATTAAAGTTATCTGTGATGCTCTCCCAGAGAATTCTATAGCTGTCCGTGGCTGAGGGCTGGGTGTGAGACCTCGTTAATGTTTGCTGAGTACAACTGACCCTTGAGCCACGTGGGTTTGAACTGTGCAGGTCCACTTACAGGCAGATTTCAATAAATACAGTACAGTACTGTAAATGTATTTTCTTTTATAATTTGCTTAACATTTTCTTTTCTCTAGCTTTCTTTATTGTAAGAATGCAGGATGTAACGCATATAACGACAAAATGTTGTCTATCGGCTGTTTACGTTACCAGTAAGGCTTCTAGTCAACAATAGGCTATTAGTAATTAAGTTTTGGAAGGAGTCAAAAGGTATACGTGGATTTTCCACTGCATGGGGTGTTGCCCCCCCTCCAATCCTCTGTTGTTCAAGGGCCAACTGTATAAACAACAAAAAAGTCTCAGTAATGTCAAGGGCAGGAGGGCCAAGCTCAATTATCTCCATTCGACCCCTGGCCAGTCACTGGTCAAGCAGATGAGGGGGTGAATGCTGACCGAGGACTCAGCATTCGGCTCTGTGGAGTGTGTAAACAAGAAAGACTCCAGAAGGCTGGGGTACTTCTAACACGGCCCAGGCCAGAGCAGTCTACAAGGTCTCCAATCCTCCAAGCACCCACTTCCCTTCTCCAACATGGCAGAGGCAGGAAGTGACCCCCAGGAAGGGCTTATACCCCAAGAATAACCCTGAGTAAAAGAATGACTGGTGTCCTAACAAGATCTGATTCTTTCAAAGCCTCGTTCTATGTGACGCTACACGACTCCCTTTCCAGAAAGGCCACAGCCATTTTCCATTAAAACCTTTTCACCCCTGGCATCAAATAGCATCACCCAAAATTCAGCACCTATCCCGCTGTTCGCAAGTTATCCAGACAAAGAGAATCACTACAGAGAACGGTGTCCTCTTTAAGAGCTTTTATTTTGCTCATTTCTACTTTGTGTAATCTTGAAACTTGTTTAGTGTTTTGTCTACACATGCTAAAAAAAACAAAAAACAAAACCTGTACACACACACGTACGCACACCCCACACACATAACTGCGAAGATAAGAAAAACTATGTCTCGATCTTCGTGGCCGTAGAAGGCACACAGGTGCTCTGAGTAGAGATCTCAGATCGTCTCCTGAATTACAGTTACTCGTCCAGGAAAGCCACAGCGGGCCGGCTGACTCACCAGTCAGGAAGAAAACCAAAATGTGACCTTGGCATCTCAGTCTCTTAGGATATATAATACCATGTTCTGCTTCCTATTTTTGTCAGCTCCTCAGTCCAGCCAACGAATATTCCAGAGACGTGGTTTTATCTACCTTATTTTCAATGCACCCTAAAACTGTTTAGATGGCTCATGCAGGTGCCCTACCGGTCACATGGGTTCTGTTCATGGCACCCCAGAATGAGAATGCCTCTCCTTCAGGTGTCCTCTGTCAAGCAACGGGAAGTTCACTTATCAGCGGTCTCCAGCCCTCCACCAAGTTCACTGTAAGCATCGCTGTTAGTAAAGCGGCTCCGTCCCTCCGGTTAATCTGGCAGATGAAGCCCCATGGGCTAGAATCCTGCCTGGGAGTCCTCTGTGACCCCGGTGACCAGCTGGGTCCCTAGGCAAGGCCCCGAGGAGTTCGAATGAAGGAGTCTTTCCAAGTGGGAGAAGTCCTGAGGTGAAGGAGCCAGTCAAAGGTCAGGCAAGAATAGGCAAAAGCACTCAGTGTAACTTCTTGACTTTATGGAAGAGGTAAGAGGTCAACAGGTGCTAACCTGGAGTCCAGCTGAGCCCTGAAAGCCACGTTTACAAGGATGGGTGAGGGCCTGCAGAGAGATCCCCGAGCCTGCATCTTTCAGGAAGGCACTGTTCAGTCTACTCTGCATCCCCACAGAGTGGATCTGGGCCCCCACGGTCTTGCGCTTAACCCATGATCTTGGAAAGGCTGAGCGCCCATCACTGTGCCGATTCTGATCTGACCGGCAAGCAGCACCACTCCCCCAGCCTTCTAGAAGTAGAGCCTGGCAGTTTGGCACTGCACCCTGGGGCCGGCCTCTGTCCACTGGAAGCCTGAGGACTATGCGCTCAGATTAGAAGGCCCCAGGGACCCGGCAGAACTGGCTCCTGTGAGCTTGATGCCATAGGTTCTGTTACTGGATCTTAATTCTGTGCGGACTGGAAGGCCCAGACAGAAACCAGACATCCACACTGAGGCGCAGGGTCGCTGCGGTGCCCACAACCAAGGCCGGGGCTGCATTTTCCACAGGTTCAGCCCTCTTCTCTCTAAGTGACCAGGTCAGATCAAAAGCACCAATTACAAAAGCCAGACGGCAACGCAGTGGCTCCTTCCAATCCGCGACTAGGTTTCCCTGAGCATCCTCCCACAGCTTCACTGCACACAGAAACCCACAGCCCAGGGTGCTGAGGTCAGGCAGGAGAGGAGGACGACGAAGGCCAGCCAGGGCTGTCTGGCAGTTTACAGACACGTCAGAGCGGAGAGGTCAGAGAAAGGGGAGGAAGAAAGGAAAGGAAGCAGGACGAGCAGCTGGGGGGAGATGCAGAAGGGAAACTGTGCAGAGAAACAGAGGGGGGAGTGGGGAGGGCAGGGCAGGAGGGATAGGGGTCTATTTGGTGGAGCAGGCTGATAAAATTTAAAACCTGCCCAGAATATTATCAGCAACATCCACCGCTTTCATGGGCCACCTTAACACTCCCAGAGCACCCACTATGTGCTGGACGTGACACGGAGTTCTTGAGAGTTCATCTCTGGGCTTGCCACTTACAAACGGTTTACTACTTTCAACAAGAAAACAGCTCTCGAGTCCAGGAGACATACTGAACAGAAATCCCTTTGATGATAGGAAGACACAAAACCTGGGGACACCTGGATGGCTCCGTTGGTTGAATGTCTGACTCTTGATTTCGGTGAGCTCATAATCTCAGGGTTGTGGGATCGAGCCCCAAGTCAGGCTCCATGCTCAGCACGGAGTTTGCCTGAGATTCTCAGTCTCCCTCTCCCTCTACCCCTCCCTTGCTCACGGTTGCACACATGTGTGCGTGCTCTCCTTCTCTCAAATAAATAAATCTTAAAAAAGAAAGAAAACGCAAAACCTGTAACACTGAGATCTATGGTTTCCTGCATTCCGAGGTCCACGTGCCGCCCAGGGTGTCTTTAACAAATGAGATTGAAGTGATTTTCTTTTTCTCCTAAAACCCCAGGTTTATTGACACTGAACAAATCCTGAATTACTTTCTTGCCAGTATTTGCACCTGCAAGTTAAGACAGTAAGTCAACACAATGCAATGATGCTTACATAATAAAAGTATTCAGTTAAACTTGGACTTTAGCTCCCATCGACTTTATCTGCTGGTCTGAAGCTTTTTACCAATATTTTAACAAAGCGAAAGAAACCGTGAAAGAAAATCACATCAGCACTAACCAAACGCTAGTTTCTGGCACACTTGCACAAACAGGCTGTCCCCGGGAGCAGGGTTCTCTTTGAAAGCAGAGCCCAGGTGCGTGACCCAGAGGCAAGGGCGGCCTCAATCCTACAGACACACAGAGAGTGAAGGAGGCAGGGAAGGAATGTGGAGTCTTCAGCTGAGCCTCAAATTTCTTTCTCTGTCCTTTATTTAAAAAATACCGACCCAGACCCCGACCAGAAGAGACAAAACAGTTCCGTTCCTTTTTTATTACAACGCATCTGATACACAAAAATGTCCTCTGAATATTTAGCATTTGTAGTTAAGGATGTAATAATTTAAAGTTATCATGAGCGGTGTAAATAGCACTGGACTGCTACCACCTACTCACGTGATCTTGGGAAAGTCTCTCCGGGCTCTTCGGTAATTTCTCTACTGCCTGAAAAAGGCAAATTTCATTTCATAGTTAATCTGCAATACAAACATTTCTGAGACACCCGACATAAATAGAGATACCGCAGTCACGTAACTCAATCTCCTGCCTACAGGCAGAGTTGCGTTTATGGCTTGAAAATGTGGGCATTTCATCCATGGGGAATTATTCGTCCTTTAAAGAAGCTCCCTTACATAGAGTGTGAAGTTATTTTGTCATAAAATTCTAAAATCTGTCCAACTCTAATCTTAAACATGGTACCGCGATGATCTTCCTACAGCACGTCTGGTAAGGTCCAGTCAGGCAGAACCTTCAAAAACCTTTAGTCATTTCCCTCTGACACAGAATAAGACACAAATTTCTCCTCAGGACCCCTCCATGACCTGACCCCAACCCACCTCATTTCTCACCTTCCAAGAAGCCAGAGATGAAAACAACTGCCCGTTTGTGGACTAGGCACTGGCTAGGTGTTTGCATTTACATTATCTCATTTAATTCTTACAACAGTTCAACGTGCTAAGAGTCAAGCCAAGTAGCCGAGATCACATGATCAAGCAAGCGCTGGGCGGGTGGGGTTCGCCCACCTCCGGGAAGCCGGGAAGCCAGCCGAGCCCCAGGAGGAACCGCCCATTGTACTCATAGACACTCCTCCCTAAGTGTATGCAAATAGCCTGGGGCTATGAATGGAAGATGCCTTGTCTGTACACTGGTATTTGCACATGACAAGAATCAGGCACTGCCACCTACCACCTACTAATTCCCTCAGCCACAGCAAAACAGCCAAGTTGTCCAAGAATCTTCAAGACGTTCTGTGCGCCCCCAGAAGGCTTACTCTGTCCTAGCTGTGTCTGCCCCTGCTCGGGATCTGTCCAGCACGAGCCAACCAGAGGAAAGCCTGTGCTCCTGAAGCTGTGGGACAGAGCGGCCCGGGAGCCATAATAACCTCTATTTTTACCGGAGGTTTAATCAGCGATAGAAAAATGTATTGTACACAAACATTTCAGTGATTTACTGAAAGGTTTTTTTTGTCATGATCTAGAAGAACCAAGATTGGAGTTTATGATATTGCCATTAATATTTTCATAACAAATGCTTTAACTACGGACGCACACATGTTAAGGATACAGAAAAACATACGCATATATTTAGGAAAACCCCCCAAACACAAATCTTTTTTTTTTCCCTGACATAAAAATGAAGGTTTTATGCTCTTAACACCCAGGAAATGGGCACTGAAATATTTCCATGCTCTGGGACACCCTGGGGCATAGGGAATGTATTACATGACTGAAAGGTTATAAAGACTTTTGAATAGGGGCACCCGGGTGGCTCAGTCCTTAAGCGTCTGCCTTTGGCTCAGGCCGTGATCCCGGCGTTCTGGGATCGAGCCCCGCATCAGGCTTCTCTGCTAGGAGCCTGCGTCTTCCTCTCCCACTCCCCCTGCTTGTGTTCCCTCTCTCGCTGGCTGTCTCTCTCTCTCTGTCAAATAAATAAATGAAATCTTTAAAAAAAGAAATAGGGGCGCCTGGGTGGCACAGCGGTTAAGCGTCTGCCTTCGGCTCAGGCCGTGATCCCGGCGTTGTGGGATCAAGCCCCGCATTGGGCTCCTCCGCTAGGAGCCTGCTTCTTCCTCTCCCACTCCCCCTGCTTGTGTTCCCTCTCTCGCTGGCTGTCTCTATCTCTGTCGAATAAATAAATAAAATCTTAAAAAAAAAAAAAAGGAAGAAATAGACTTTCGAATATAAGTGTGCTTAAATGACAATAATAATCTTTACCTCTCAAAAAGAGTATCTGCTGTAATAAAGACAAGTTTGATCAAAGTAGTATAGGAATGTGATGGTAGAAAGAAAGAAAATAGTAAGTCTGCAATCTCTGTCCCCTGGGTCACCTACTTCACTATCAAACAAAAGGCACCTAGCTCCCAGAGTAACAGTACCAAGTCTTCTCACAGGAAAAATAAAAAAATTAGCACCCAAGTGACTACATGTTCTCGTTATGCTTTTCTCTCAATCAGAACAGCTCCCAGAACAGAGAGCCCCCCATACACGCCTTTTGCTACGGTAGGAACTCCACGTGTGCTGGGGTAAAGCCCACTACACTGTGACTTGAACATGAGAATTCTTTTGAAAAGGAGTTATCAGGGTTTACACTTTGGTGAATAGGACAGACCCAAGACTGGTTGCTCCTTTTCATACCTTTGCTTTCTGAGAAAAAAATCACCCAAGCCCATATTTAAACAAGGTATTTCCATTTGCAAGAATGCCTGAAAATTACAAGTAACCTGACAGCCAGTTTTAAGCCCTACGATTTTGACCAGCCTAGCGCCCGGCATTTAGTTAGGCATAAATTGTTACAACATTCCCTGTAATGTAACACTGAAAAGCGGAAAAGCAACTTGTCCAGGGACATAAACTTGTTCCACAAACCGCGTACGTTTGGTGATGGATTTCTAACTTCTTCTCATACACATTTCTTACTTTCATATGTGATTTGGAAATGTCAAATTAAAGCACCTGACTCAAATATCTAAAAAGCTCTGTGTGGGAGTCTCAGTGCCCTGGAAGAACCATGGCTGCCTTTGCTCGTATTTAACTATAAAAGCAATCTACTTACCTGCACAAAGATTGGGAAAGGCAGAAAAATAAGTAATTCATACATAATATCACCACCCTTACAGATGCTGTGGTTTACACCTATTTATTCTACCCTCTTGTCCTTGGATTGTTTTCTCTACCAAAAAACTGAAAAGTCACTAATGGCTTTTTATTCTGAGAAACCATGATAATTGTTTTTAAAGAATTCGAACTGTTGAGAAAAAAACAAAACCTTTCTTAATATTATTAAGAGTTTAGTAAAAACTTAACAACTTAATAGCTATATTTATCACACTAATATATACATATAGAGAGTATGCAAGTGCCTTCCAGTTTTCTAATTCTCCTATGATTATCTAAATGTTTACAGTGGAATTTACACCATACTATAGATACAATATTATTCTACAACTTCTTTTTTTTTTTTTTTCAATTACAGTATCAATGACTTCTTTCTGTGTCGGTACAGACCTATATTGCTGCCTTAATAAGTCACCGCGGGCTTCCTTTAAGAGCTAGAGTTACAATGCAAATTCGCTAGACAACATTTCAGAACGGTAAGCTGTTTACAAACTGAGCAGAAGTTCCGTCCCTCCTCCTCCTTCTGGTGTTACTGATAAGAGCACAATCAGCAACTATGTTGCCATTATACCTCAAACTCTGGAAGGAATACTCAGATCACAAAAACCAAAATGCCATTTTTATCTTCCAGCATACTCAGAGCCCTGGCTACATCTCGAGGCTAAAGGAAGCTACAGAGATTTAGATACAAAACAATGCAGTGGACTGATGGAAAGACTAGATAGAATACGTGTATCTTGCCCCTCCCGGGCTATTGCCTGCCAGCTGGGTGTACCACTTACATTACAAAGTAATGTACATTACTTTTGCATGTAAGGATGTCCCTCTCACCTGAAAAAAACGCCTCAGCTCTTCATAAAAGTCTTCTCTATGACCCTGAGAGGGGAAAGAAAACTCTAAATGGCCACTATTATTCAGAAATGTCCACTTTCACGGACTTAGCATTTTTCATCTACTTTTATGGAAGGGTTTTTAAGGCCCCCTCCTCCTTTGGAAGAGTCAATACACCTGATGAGCTTCCCACTCCGTCTAGTCACAGGATGACGTCACAGGAGACTCTGCCCAGCCAGCCATCAGCGACACGGACTGAGAGCACACGGTGCCAGACCACACAGCACGGGCTTCGGGAGGAGATGCAGGTGTGATCACAGACACACTTTAACCTACTCAGCGTGGGAAGATGAATACAGCCCCACCAAATCACACGAAGCAGTGCACCAATGAACACAGTTCATTCCACTCATCTACCGATGTCTGCTCTTGCTCCGGGGATTGTGAGAGGCACTGGGTGTTGTGCAGGACAAAAACTCAGCTCCTGAAAGCAGTACACATTCTAGTAAAGGAAGGAGACATGCGAATAATTAAAACACGTTGATGAAAGACATGATGAGAGAACTGCATAATGCTATGGAAGCACTGAGAAAACAGCCAACTGTCTGAGGATGGCTTCTCAGAAGGAATGGTACATAAGTCAGGCCCTAAAGTATGAGCTGGAGGTTTGCCAGGTGGAGAGGAAAGGGAAGGCCATCCCAGGGAGAAGGAGCAACAGACAAAATTAAGGCATGAGAGAGCACAGGGAAGTTGGCAGGGTTCGGGATGGCTATAACATAGAGAACCAGGATTCTCAAGCCACAAAAGTGAAGGAGAATGGAAAGGGATTTTAAAGCCAGAGGTTTAGGACTTTGTGTTTCATGTTCATGCTGTGAGCTTTTGTGGGCAATGGGGAGTCAATGTCGACTGTCAATCAGGAAAATAGCAAGAGTGGATATTTCCTAAAATGTTGTCATTGGTGATGTCATCAGATAAATCAGGATTCTACCAAAGAAATGGATCCAGTAGTGTGCGTTTATATACGTGTGAATGGGGAGTAGGGGGGAGAGGCGGGGAAGAGGAGGAGGGAGTGAAGGAAGGAGTTGATTTACTCAACTGTGGGGGTGTAGAATAGGCTAGAAACTCTCCAACAAGACCTGAGGCTGCAATTCACAAAGTTTTTTTCTTCAGAGAAAACTCAGGTTTGTTCTTAAAGCCTTTCAACTGATTAGATGAGGCCCACCTAGATTGTCTCCTTTTTATTTAAAGTCAACTGACTGCAGAAGTTAGTCACAGCTACAAAATACCTACTCACCAACACCTAGATTAGTGTGCTTGACTGGATAACTGAGTGCTTACAGCCTAGCCGAGCTGACACTAACCATCACAGGGGTCTGCACTGTTTACTGAAAAGTGAATTAATGGGATGCCAGACACAAGAGAATGGAAAGAGCAAGCAACCTGAGCACCTCAGCAGAGAGGAATATGAGCCCGTGGCTGGAAGGGATTATGAAGAAGGGGCTGGAAATGTTAAACAAGGAACATGAGGAAGAGTCATCTCTAGGAAATTAGAGATAGAAGACTAAATTCACATACCTCTCATTCAGTAAAGGTTTAGTGATGAACTACTTTTTACCCTAAAATTACCCTACCTTAAAATATGGGGTAAACAAACGTATGAAAGGGGGGGGGTCCCTGTCCTCAAGCTCACAGTCTGGTTGTGAGAGTTACAGAACAATACATGACCATATAAAATTAAATGGTTAAGTTTTAGCCAACAGACTGGCACAGTCGAGGGAGAGAGTAGACAGCACAGAGAGAAGGACCCGTGAGGTGGGGGGCACTCTCCAATGCCCCGGCAAGCAGGGGCAACAGGAAAAAAAAACTGTTTGGAACGTTCTGTGGGTTTGCCAGAGAATCATATACTTTCTGAGGAAATGGAGAAAAAGAGAGTTAGAATTCTGGTTAGTCAAGAAAGGTTTTCTGGACTTGAGGAGTCTTTGCTGTTTTGCTTGTTTTTTGTTACTGTTTGGGCTGCTTGGTTTTGGTGGGGGTGGGGTGGTGACTAAAGCCACAGGTGTCAGTTTGCTCAAGGAAGGAGCCACGGATGGAGGTTTCAGTAACCAAGACTAGCTCACCCTTCTGAGGAGAGAGGCGTGTCCTGCCAAGCACAAGTCGCCCTGGTCTCTTCTGTCCTTCCCCCAGTTATGTACGTAGAAGGTCAACAAATGCCATTTTCCAAATGAGCTTATTTTTTGTGGAAAGCTAAAGAAGTTAAGAAACATTCACAGTACACTTAGAGATGCCAAGCATCACATGTACACTACCAGTTTAAGACCAGAAACGGAGAATATCAGTATCTGCTTGAATACACATAACATGTCTCCAGTAGGATGCACGAGGCACCCATAGTACTAGATGCTGGGAGGAGGGGATATGAACGGCAGGTAGAGGGTGGGGGGTAAACATTCCACCAAATGTGCTTCTGGACCACGTGAATACATTCCTCCAAATTAAAAAAAAATTGTCAATAAATAATAAATAAAGCAAACTTTTGCCCCACCTCCCCGCCCCCACACACACCAAAAAAGCAGATTTTTATAGGAGGACACACAGCTAGAATAAATAAGACAGGTGATCATAGCCAGAGTAAGCAAGTCATGTCTAGGTGATCACGGGATGCGTGATGCGAGGCGGTCACTGTGAGACAATCAGGTATTCCCTAGGGACAGAACCATGGGTCTCATCCTAGTCACATGTGTTTCCAGAAGTCTTAGGATCACTTTGGTGGGGAAAGGGCACAGCAGAGTGATCAAACATGCAAATTTTGAAAATGACCGATCTAGAAGGAATACCTGCATCACCATCATCCCAATCCCAGGTTATTCACAGAGAATTTCTTTGAGGCTTCTAAGTGTTCACTGAAGCAATCCCTGTGCATAAGTGATGAGCCAAATTATCTGACCCAGACATGTATTTTGTTTCCAAATTCTTCAGTCTTCATGCCATTTTCTCCAATCTATAAAGATCTGGAAGAGACCCCTCACCTGCAGAGCCGTGGCCGACTATGAATTCTGTGACAGGGTCATGAGCAACTCTGCTCATGGCAACTGGTTTAACATCTGTGCCAGGCCAAGGCCATAAGAATGGCCCAGCCAGGGCCTGACACGCTACTGGCAGTCCCAAAACATGATTCCCATTCTTCCCAAACACTAATCCTAAGAGTAAGTAAAAAGCCAATTTTCTAGAGAAGTAATTACATAATCCACTTTTTACATACAAGCTTTTCAACAGAGTAATTGCTTGAGCAAAAGGAAAATAAATATTAGTATGAATATAACTATAGCAATCAGGCCTACATGCTGAAGGCAGAGCCCAAATCACAAGGGTTCTCATGAATTCTGCAAACCACAGTCGAGAATTGGACGGTTTCCTTCTGCAGCTCGGTGGCTGCCTTATTAGCAGGCTTACAAGATTAAAGTCTGGTATGATAAGCAAATATGAAGAGCCACCCTCCTCCTGAGGGAAAATTCTCAGAGAATACAACCAACCTCATTCATTCATCACCTCAATCTGCTTCCTACCCCCACATACCCTCTCCTCAGCTCATAATTAGCGTGAAATGCAGAATATCCATATTGTTTGCCATTTACCTTCCCACATCATTAAGATTCACAGACAAAACATTTGTTTTATAACCCCAAACAATGATGAGCTCCATAAATACACTTCATTCATTTATTATTTCAACAAACATTGACCACGAACCTACGGAAGGCAGGTAACATGAACGTAGCCTCAGGAGAACCCCAGACAGGCCTCCCAACAGTGTGGTCATAATGCAACTCACGCAATCCCACAGGATCCCAGCTTCCCTGAACAGGGACAGTCACGTGTGTCTGGACGGAACCCGTCACAAAGGGATGACGCTCCAGCCAAGTCCTGGCAGGCGAGCAGTGTCACCGGGGCCTTTGAGCTGGGCGCTGACTGCGAGTAGTGTGTGCAAAGGCACGGAGGCAGAGAAGTCTAGGTCCACAAAGGGGCTGGGAAGCAAACGTGTGGCACATGAGCCAGAGGAGCGGAAAGACACGTCTGTCGTACCAAGGGGCATGAACCTCTGCATATACCAAGAGCCAGTATACGGCCAGAGCGACCAACAGTAGAATTTGCAGATGCCTGAATAAAACCAAAGGGGGTTCTTCAAGAAAGAATAAGAGGAACGGAAGAAGTGTTCGAGCACCAGCCAGGATTTGCAGGCCAGATAGAAACGGGTGGGATTTTCTGAGCTGGATGTCGTGGGGCCTGCACGACCAGCCCCCTTCTCTCCCCACAGCATGTGGTCTCTGCCCCAAGGCGGTCATCACCACACCCATGATCCCCCAGGCACATGCCAAGAGCAGTCAGTAAAATCCCTGCCCTCCTGCCCCCCACTTCCAGCCTGCCTCACACATCTCCTGTCTCCCTCCCTCCCAGCCGACCTGGGCCCCCCCCACCCCGTGACGCCCCTCCTTCTCTGAAGGCTCCACTGCAAATATTTCCAGTCTCACAGGGCCATCCTCTTTAACCGCTGTTTCACTCTTGCCAAGGCCTTTTTCTAGTTCTTCCCAAATGCAGAGATTTGAAAGCAAACACCTCACGTCTGTGGGAAAGTACCTAGAATTAAAGTGGACCCTGTCCGAGTGTAAGCCATTCACAGGGAGGGTTACTGGGAACGACTGGGGAAGCCAGGGGTGTGAGAGGTCTCAGACGTCATCAAGCATCTACGCTCCACGATGAAGGCGGGCACAGTCTGGAAAGTCCACTTAAGTAAGACACTTTTTTCCTACTGATTACAAATCAGTGAGGTACTGCTAATGTGCCTAAAATTCTGGGGGGTTAAAGGAAGGGGCTCAAGGCACAAATACAGCGGGAAAAACTCAACCTTTTTTTTTTTAACTGAAAATCTGCTGATCCAACTTACATTTCGAGGTGAAACATACAAAAATAATGGTCAATATTATTTCTCTTCTGTTTTTTAAGATTTTACTTATTTATTTTAGAGAGAGAGGATAAGAGAGCAGGAGTGGAGGGGAGAGAAACCCAAGCAGACTCCCCACTGAGCACAGAGCCCATGAGGGGTTTGATCTCATGACCCCAAGATCATGACCTGAGCCGATCGCTTAACCGACTGTGCCACCCAGGCCATTTTTGACCATTTTTATCTCGTTTCTATACACCCCTAACTCACTGCGTCAGCACTGCCTCAGATGACAATGACCAGCACGGAGGCAGGACTGCTCTCACTGATCCTGCAGCCCAGCGACAAACAGGCAGAGAGAGTCCTAGTAAATATGGTTTGACGACAGAAACCGTGAGAGTGAACCCCTTTTTTCCCACTGCTCTGCAGAAATGGAGAAGAGCCACTGAAAATGCCTGGAAAGGCATTCTACTCCTAGCCCTCTAGAAGATGGAGTTTAGATTTGTCTAATCTGCAGCTACCCACTCGCACTTTGGGTTTTTTTGTTGTTGTTGCTTAAAATATTTATTAATAATGCCACTTCATCAGTTTACCACATGGCATCTCGCTGTATTCAAAGGAGTTCATTACTCAAAAGACCATCTGTCTAAGAGCTCAACAGAAGGTTTAAATAATCAGTAGTGAAGAATGTACAGTCACATTATATCAAGTCAAATATTTACATCTCTTGGATTTTAAATACGAACGTTCTTACCCAGCCATCCGCCACCAGTCAGACTTCATTACTACGCTGTTCTCTTGGTATCTTTACCTTCTAGATTTTCACACCTGTACAGAAATGACAACATGAGGAGGAGGGCTTTTAACTTATGCAAACAGGACTGCCAATCATAACCATCTATGCGGCACCTTCATTTAGGCAAGAGAAAAATCCTGACGGCAGCAGCATTTGCAAGCAGAAAAGCAGTTAAACACGAATCAGAAACACATTTGGGGAAAACAGCTGATTCTGCCTTTCTGAGCATTAATAATTGTGGCTGTTGTTGCTGCCGCGACAATCAGAAACCGTCAGAGCAGCAGAGGCTCCGCCAGCCCCGTGTCAGGGCAGGCAACCCCTGGACCAGCTTCGCGATGCAGACGGCACAGCCCCGGGCTGGCAAAGCCCTCGCCACCAGGAACGAATACGGTAAAAAATCGGGACAAGTGCATGGGTTCACGCAGACAAACAGTGAAGAAAAAACTGCTTTCAAAGTGTTTCAAATTAAACACAAACACGAATATGTTGATACAAGTCTGAAAAGGAAAAAAAAAAGGCAAGCTGAAAGAGGTATTGCCAAATCGATTCTCTAGGTACCAGTTTAAAGTACTGAGTACAGGGGAGCCTGGGTGGCTCAGTCCATTAAGCTTCTGCCTTCTGCTCAGGTCATGATCTCAGGGTCCTGGGATCGAGCCCTGCATGGGCACTCTGCTCAGCGGGGAGCCTGCTTCTCCCTCTCCCTCTGCTGCTCCCCCTGCTTATGCTCTCTCCCGCACGCACGCTCTATCTCAAAAAAATAAATAAAATCTTTTAAAGATAAATAAAAATAAAGTACTGAGTGCAGTAGTCTAACTAAACAGCGCACTGATGAGCGGGAACAGCAAGGACTTTGGGGAAAGCGTGAACGAGAACCCCTCGATTTCCCAGCTGGTGGCCTTGGACAAACCCCTCATGCATCCCTGAGCTGCTTCCTCATCTGCAGAGGGATGATAAAGGAAGGGGATTATACGGCAACCTGTAGGATCGACAGGAAGGTTAAGGGAGATAATGGGGGGACTGTGCTTGAGATGTGGGTACTCCAAACGTGCAAACACAAAACCACAGCCTTCTCTCATTTTCCCCTGGAAGAAGTTCTGTTTTTATTCTGTGACCCAGATCCAGTTCTCTCTCCGTCTCGAAGATGAAAAGGTTCGATCTGCAACACCAGGTAGCTTAAGGTCCCCGACAACTTCCACATTCAAGGACTGGAAGGAGCCCAGGGTGTGTGGGTGCCACGTGGGGTTTACTGCTCCCGGCTGCACTGGGGGTGGAAAGCAAACTAACTGAAGATGCGCTGCGAGCATGTGGAAAGTAACTGCAAACCAAAGGCAGGACGCCAAAGCCGATAAACAAGGAGTACTCACAGCAAGAGCGTTAGGGATTCACCAGGAGGAAAGAGGTCCCAGTGGGAGGGGGTGAGATGTGAGCAGGGCCTCAAAGAATGGTTCCCCTCCATCTTCAAAGAGAGAAAGGGCAGTGCGCTCCAGGCTGTGCAGAGCCCGTGGAGGCTGATGGATAAGTGGGTGTGGCGGGAGCAAATGATTCATCGTGAACATTAAAAGCAAAAGCTGGAAAGACTAGTTATTTAGCTGAAGTGTTGAGTCTTAAAAAGCCACGTGGGGAAATTTTAACTTTATCTTGAAAACAACAGGTTTTGAAGTCAGAGAGAGGTTTAACTTAGATGAAGTACATTTATATCGTTTTTATATCAATTTATAGTACTTACAAAAAAACTAGATTTAGCCAGTGCCCAACAAAGAGTGGGCAGTGATTAAATGTGAGCTTCCATTAGTATTGATAACAATACGTTTATATATGGCACTTATGTCTTTCTTGTCCTCTTGAGGACCAGAGTTGCAGCCGGGAGATGGGTGGCTCTCGCTAACTTACGGAATTGGTGTCTGACTCCAAACAGGTAAGCAGTAAGGATTTGTTGAATAAACGAATGCATAAGTGAGTGGATCATCATGATAGATACAGTGTTAGGGAAGAAAAGGGGAGAACGAAGAAGGGAAGAGACAGGACCAGGGGGATGAAAGCAGATTCCTGTGTGTCAGGCCACTCCCATGGACGCGACCGTGTGGGCCCCGTCTCAGGTCCAGCTACTCATGGGAGGCGGCCAGACACCAAGGAGAAGAAGCCCACCCAAGATTTTGACAGAGGAGCTACTCCACCACCTACTGTATTTATACAGCTGACCCCTGAGCAACACTGGGGGGTTTACAGGTGCTGACCCCCCCACAATCGAAAATCCCCGTGTAACATCTGACTCTCCCAAAACTTAACTGCTAATAGTCTATCGTTGACCAGAAGCCTTACTGATAACACACACAGTTGATCAACATATATTTTGTATATGAATTCTATACAGTATTCTTACAATAAAGTAAGCTAGAGAAAAGAAAATGTTAGGAAGAAAATCATAAGAGAAATACAGAACTGTATATATAAAAAAATCCCGTGTAGAAGTGGACCCATGCAGTTCAAACCTGTGTTGTTCAAGGGTCCGCTGTCCTCTTTCCCCTCTGGGCCGCTAATGAACATATTCCCCCCCTTATAAAATATATGTCTCAGCCTTCTTCACCTATCAAACTCATTTTAAAAACAGACCTCTTCTGTAGTTTGTATTTCCTGTCTTCAACTGGACTATAAATCCCTAGAGTATGAATACACATGTATATTCACAACGAAGCTAGAACTATCAGGGAGCGATCGGTCAAAATTTTCTTTTTAACAACAGACAAAGCATCAGCAAAACCCACCTTGTGGTAACCCGTGTTCATTCTTTCATTCAAGCACTCACTGAGCATTTACTCCTTGGCAAGATGCATGGTGCATGAGGAAAGATACATAACGCGTGAGCCCTGACTTCATGAAGCTTATCATCTACTCGAGGAGGCAGGACTGACATACAAGTCTTCCCACAACATTGCTTTCCATTTCACCTCTAAGAAAATAGTTATTTTCCAATACAATCACTATTAAAGACCAAATGGACACATTCTTGATCTCCTGTCTGTGCCTCTGAGAGATCTATAGTAACAAGTGCTAAAATTATTTCAATGCAGCCATGCGAGGAAATGAGAAAAGAAGTAGGAAAGATCTAGGAGTTAGATTTGAGACAGGGCACATCAGTAGCAACACTGTCTTGGGGACGTCAGTACGAGGACAAGAGGTCCACAACCCAGAGGAGAGGGGCTCGCTCAGGAAGAGACGGGGCACAGCTATGCTAAAATAATATCATATAAGGAAATAAAATATTTACACTTGAAGTTCTATTTTTAACAAACGTACTTTAATCCAACCTCTCAAATACCCAAACCTTCAAAAGGAAATCTCTTTCCCCGCAATGCTTCCCTAAAAATAGCCCCCTTTTTCGCTCTCAAAATACCGTGTAGATTTCCCTTCAGTTTGCTTTTGCAAGAACGCCGGTCTAATGCAGAATGAAGCCATGACTCACGTTAACTAGAGCACTCTGTGTGTCATGCACACACATCTCGACGCTGTGACACACGGGGGGCGTGTTTTCCTTCTGGAACTGTGATCTGCGTCTAGCCCGTGTTTGTGGGCACCCCTGGCCTTGCAGCTGTCGCCGGCGAGCTGGGTATTGTTCCCAGGCATTCCATAGAGTTCGTCAGTTTAATTTTATCAAACGGGCTAAAAGAAGGTTCAATTATTTTTATTAAAATAACAATAAGGGAGTAATTCCCAGCAATGAGTGTCTGAGCGAGAGGTTCTGCACCCCCCATGTGCGTGTCGGTGATTAGCAAAACTCAAATGTCCCCTCTTCCCTGAAATAACTGCCTATGGAATAAAAGCAAGTACGTTAAACTAGGAATTACATGTATGTACCTTAATTAGCCCACGCTGGCAGAGGCTTTTACTTTAAAATCTGATACAACACAAACATCTGAGAAGCTTCTAGGCTTTACATCACCTCACTAATCTCGGCAGTACTGAGAAAATGAACCACACTCCTATCAAACAACTGAAATCACCCAGTGAGACGTATTTATCTTGCAGCGTTGTAAGCCCCGTACCCAAACTCAAACAGAAGTCTTTCCGACTCAACAATTCATCTCCAAGGTAACTTAGGCCCGAGTGGGCAAGCAGGTATTTGTGGAGGAGAGTGCAGGTAATTCGACCCACAATGACATGCTCGGCCTAGCCAGCGCTACCCTGGAACAGCAGAATCCCACTGGGACCTGTGACACCCCCAGGTGGGCGAGCAAGGACAGGTCTCCTTCTCATCGGGACTCCCGAAGACGTGCTCTTCGCCCAAACGCCCAAACACCAGAGACCACAGAACCTGAAATTGTCCGGCCATACACAGCCTCTCACCAAGTCCAAGACAAGGCCAACAGTGACAAAGCCCCCAACTGCTAAATGTAATCTAATAATTTGCATATGTAAGGATAAAGGTCTAGACTATGACATCAGCTTCACAGAAAACTCCGCAGATTCAAAAAAGACTCAACCACCCCACTCCGTCTTTGGAAATCCCAGATAAATGAACAGATGAAAAGGACACAGCAGCAGGGGAGAGCAGACTCTATATAGTCTGTCCAGAAAGTGACAAAAAAACATTTCTAAACAAAACCATTCTGGGAATTCTCCAGTATAGAGAAGTATGGGGCGGGGTGGGGGACAGCCATTCATCACAAGGGTGTTAACTCGCAAGGGTATTAACTAAAGAGTTGCTTCCCTAGCAACTGGATCCTGCTAGAATGTCCTGGAAGAGCATTCTCAAGTAGAGAGAAGCCAGAGTTACCCAGAAGACTGTCAACAGCTCAAGGATCACCTCAACTTGGTGAGAGCCCTCGAACAGCTAGGGCAGGATTCCTTGGAGGCGACATTCCAGCCAAAGATAGCAAGAGCGTCCACAGGCTGAAATGTCTGCCCCAAGAATTCAGGATCCACTGAGCTGTTCGAGAGTTCAACGTGTAGACTGTCATTAAAGCGGCTATCCCCGCCTGTTCTGAAAACTAACAGAGGGATAAAGTGAACTCAGCTGAACCTCGATCATCGGGGGTTTTGCTAGCAGCCCGAGGCCCTCCAAGACCCCCAAACACCTACATCATCTGTTGGAGCCCCAGACTTTTTGGTGGGGACGGGGGTGGAACCTCTGTTGCTTAAGCAAAAAGAACCAAATAATTCATCGCACTGTTTTTAAAAGAATGAACTGCCAAACGTTTCTTCTTCCCTCCCTTCAGGGACAAGGCAGCACCCCGTGAGGTCGAATACACCAGGACGAAAATTGATTCTCTAGGTGTGTTCTGATGCTGCAGACCCTGGTGCGGATGGAATCCTACAATGGGGCAGCTCTCAGTGGCACATGAAACCAGACAGGTAACGTCTGCAGACCAGGAGAAACTAACAGAGACAGAAAAAAGATAAAGTCAGAAGTCTTTCGATGGCACTTGAGAAACTTTGAACTTTTGCTTTGTAAAAGGAGGCATCTTATCTATCCTTTCTTCAACAAACACTTAAACAACAAACTGAAGGCCTCCGAGTTAATGAATATCTGGGTCAGACTAAGCCTGCCAAAAAAACTGATAAGATGATTTACCCAGAAAAAGTTAAACTACACTCTTAAAAAAAAAAAAGTTCATTTCGCTCAATGTTTTACAAAACAGATAACCAAAATCTCAACAGAGGGATGGAGGAGGAAACTGGAAAGTCCAAAAGAGACACAAGCCAACACTTAACCACAGCCCTGGAACAGCAGTCAAGAACGGAGAGAAAATCCTACGCTTGGCCAAGGTAAATTTTCACCCGTGCTCCATCAGCCAAAGATGAACAAATGCTAAAGAGGGTAGCTCAATAAACCAGTGGGATGGAGGGAGATGGCAGGCTGACATAGCACAGTGCCTGTCAGATCCATGGTAGGTGACAGTGGAAAAGTTTGTGGACCTGGTCTCGTTCCCATCTCCCACAATCAGGATGAATGGAGGGCATAACACACCAAATGCCTGTTGCACGAGGAAGGCATTCTATTTTACATAAGACACCCGAGGATTTGGTTGCCAGTCTCCCCATGAAATGTGGACACGAGGGGCTTGAAGAGTGGAGGGAGCTCTTCAGTCCTGGAAGCCACAAGCAGCAGGAGCAGCTGTCGGATTCTGGTCAAGCGGCTACACAATTCTTTGGACGCACGCCATCTTCTCTCTCAGCCCCACAGAACACCAGGTCCTACCAAAGGGTGACTTCGGCCAGTCTTTCCATCCCCTGCCACCGGCCTCTTGTTAACCAAAACTCCAAGGTACTATGGACTTCTGGATCGTCCCCATGTACATTTTTTTCTCTGGCTACTGTGTCTTCCGTGGGTTCTCACTGCTTCGGGGAAGCCGTAACACTTGCTCTCTCCTGTGTTCTGGCAGACAGGACCCAGCATTACCATTACTTACCTTTTTTTTTTTTTTTTTAAGATTTTATATACACACATACATGTATTTGAGAGAGAGAAAGAGCATGCACGCACATGCACAGGCAAGGGCGGCAGCAGAGGGAGAAGCAGGCTCCGTGCTGAGCAGGGATCCTGATGTGGGGCTCAATCCCAGGACCCTGAGATCATGATCTGAGCTGAAGGCAGACACTTCAAAGACTGAGCCACCCATTACTTATCTACATGCTCGTCTCTCCCATTAGACCGAGAACCTAGAAATCAGAGAACTCTACTCAATTTCGTATTCTCTCACCCTGCCTAACAAGGTACCAGGCTCCATGAAGATACAAAAACAAAACAAAACATAAACAAACAAAAAGTCAGCTAAATGCCAACCACCCGTACCAGCATGACACCGCTGTGTGACTTGCCAACAGATAAGTCATATATTTAAAATCTTTAGGTGGAATATTTTTATATAAATTATTATAGCCATATCAACAAAGCAATGTTGGGATGGAGAGCAAGCCGAAACAAAGCAACAGCCTTACTGGAAAAAGTGACAAGCCCTAACGGCACTGTTCAAACACAACCATACCTGGAAAGTCAGTTGCTGTGGGCTTTCATCTTGTACAATGAAACTTCCCCGGAGAGCTGAGAAGTAAGGGAAGCTCTCCCTCTGAGATTTAAACTTTAAAGAGCAAGAAGCCCCAAGGCCTGTAAGATCTGACTGTATGTATCCTAATTAATGGCAAAATATAATTCGAAAACAGAGTTTTGGTCAGGCACTCGGGATGTGGAAAAAGGAGAATTCCGGAGTAAATGTTGGCATCCAGAGAGAAGGAATTAGCCATTAAACAAGGAATATTCTCTCATGACATCTCTGCCTGAATCCAGTGACTGTTCATTCATCAATCTTCCCCATTCCCATTGCGAACATGCCAAGCAACCTCCAGATCTCTGCCTACCTCGAGGCAGAGAAAGTGGGGACTAAGAAGAGGTCCCCATGACTGTATTTATTTCCGTAAATTACTAAGTGGGCACTCCTGTTACATGCTCAGGTTAGTGAGCTTGGTTATTGTGATTATAGGTCTGAGAGATGGAGCTCATCTCCATATGCTGAAAAAAGAATTTTTTTTTCTGAATGCCAAGTGATGAATGTCACCCATAAAAGTCTTTTGAAGAGCTGGCTGGCATTCCCGCTGGTCGATGCACGATCCCACGTATTCAGGCATGTTTTCTTCAAACCTCTATATGAATCATGTTTTACTGAGGGACATCGCTTCTGGTCAACAGTTCTTTTGTTTGTGTTTTGTTTTGTTTTGTTTTGTTTATCAAACAGACAACAATTTACTCAGCAAGACTCCCTGTCCTGTGTAAAACTAACCTCTTATCTCTCAGCATAGAAATGTCACAGAAACAGTTTGGCTTCACCAGTACTAAGTTAACGCTGCCTTGGCAGGGCTGAGGTTAATTTCTGCAAAATTTAATTTGCAAAAACCAGCCCAAGGCTACCCTGATAGAAATTCACTTGATGTGTTAATTTCACACTTTAGCGTCCTCATCCCACTGGTGGTTGGGTGATCTCGAGGATACGAAGCAGGGGAGGGTCTGAATGTGCCCAAGCAACCTCAGACTCCAGCCCTCTACACCTGCAGGGAGCCAGGGCCCAGCTTCCGCCCTCCTGCCTGCCAATGGGAGAGCAGGGATTGTGACAGAAATCGGCCAGGCTGAGTAAATTATTTTCATTATGCAGAGCTCTACACGGGGCACCAGCGCCTCATTTAATCAATTCTTTCTTCCACATCTGCACATAGGAGGGACGCTTTCAATATGGCCAAATAATGACATAAACTCAATTGGCTCCAGTTATTCTAACAGGTACCAGGCACCTTCGGCTCCACAGCCAAGGGCACCAAGCCTGGGAACTACACGAGCGAAAAGTACAACCCCTTTTTGCGCAGGTCTGTGTTCTTGAGAAGAAGTGTGCCAGCTTCATTCACATTAAATGCTCTGGCATAAAAACACTGTTTATAAAGACCATGAGGTAATGAGATGTGCAATGTCCGAATGCTTATATATATATATATGATTATATATATATATATACACACACACATATATATTAAAATATATATACAGGATGTTCACAACTATATAATATAACCACACGTGGATATATAGACACATTTAATTCATAGAAAAAAGATGGTGTCAGTTTTCATCTTTGGGTTTTGGTACTTGGGGTGATTTTATTTCCTTCTTTCTATCCAGATATTATATATAGGATACATATTACTTTTGACACCCTACAATGCAAAGAAGCCTTTGGATATAAATATAAATATCCTCAATTTATCAGTAAGTGAAGATCTATGTCTACCACTTTAAATCAGGAAATTGCTCGATTGTCGGAGTGAGCTGTGATGCTTCCAGGGGAGGCTAATTTGATAGAGATATAAGTTGACTCTATCTGTTTACCAGGGCAATAAAAGTTCTGGGATCCAGGGAGGGTAATACCTACATGTCAGCAAATCTATCTAGAAACAAATTTCCTTCCTGCTGATGCCCCCGAATTCATTCACGACTTTTAATCCCTGCCCATCCCTTTATCTCCATTTCACGCCAAATCGTTGGCCTTTCAGGGCCCACAGAAGATCAGAACAAAATGACCCCTGTGTTGGCAACAAAGAAACTTGGTTTGAGCTCAAAAACAAGAGTACTTGGGACGCTCGGGCATCACGGCAGCCAGCAATCCCATTCTGCTGTCCCACCAGACTGTTCGGATGGAATCACTTGGCCACCTCTGACCCCAAATCACATCCCCAAACCGAGCAGTTAATAAGGCATCGGTAATCTGGTCATCAGTAATTTCTAAGCAAAAAATAACATTTGAAAGAAGCTGTTCTTCCCTGTCAATCTTCTACCCAGTGGCCTTTAAAAAAACCCTTGGAAATACAAAATTTAATCTGGAGTCTTCTTTGCAGATCTTCTGCCTATCTGGCAAGGGAGTATTCATTCATAGCTCCTGTTAAAAGGGCATAATCCCTCAGAAACGGGAAGGTTTTCCATGGATGGCTCTGTCCTCATGGAAAGGGTGTCACTGCTTCCTGGTCAACATGGTCAGCAGGAAGAACCCCCAGTTCTCCACCACCTGTGCCTCTGGCAGATGAGGGCAGAAGGAGCAGCACTGGGGGAGGCAGGCCCAGGCCAGGGGCAGGGCGAGGCCTCCAGCCTTCAGGAGGCTCACTGATGAGGCCCGGGATCTTGATGCCAAGTCTCTCCCAAAGTAGGCCTCAGACCCAGGCTGTGTTGGTGGTAAGTTCTAGTAAGAAATGGAAGCTTCTAAGTGGATATAATTACCTCGAAGGGAACAGAATCATGAGGGGTATCATTACTGGAAAAATGCCAAAATAAAAAGATGGGATATAAGAAATGTAAATTATTCCACTAAAGATCCTGGGCTGTAGAGCCCAGATATTTATGAAGAAGAAAAAAGTAAACAAGAAAACTGAAGGATCCTGAGCTAGAATTTTGATAGATATAAAAAGAAGTCTTTTTTGAAGCATTACTTTCGTTCATCAAATATTAATTAAGTACCTACCACCTGTCAGACAAACACACCATGATCATTACACATTTGTGCACACGTATAAAAGCCACTCCCTACACGGACCAGCTCCCTGGGAGGCAGACCACAATCCCCAGGTCAGTAAGATAAAGTCAGCCGGATAAAATGAGTTCCTGGACCTTTGTGGTACATGCCCTCAATGACCTCCTATTCTCACAGATTATCTTCCCAACTCCAAATAACTGTCTGTCAGTGGAAAAGAGAATAAGGTTTCAGATAAATTTCAAGAAGTCAGCTTTGTTTATTTTAAATGGATGTGCAAATATGCGTCCGTCACCATGTGATCAGAACAAGGACTGTATGTTTTAGGCACTTCCTTGCCAGACGGTGAGTAGCCCCCGTTCCGTAGCTGCTGTGGCCAAGCAAGCTTGCGGATATTATTATCAGCAGGCAAAGCTAACCGGAACATCAACTCACAAACATGAGGCCAAAACAATGCCAAAATCATACACTAACAATTCTTTCAATATACAAGAATTCAAACGAGATCCCATACTCATTTTCTTTGAGTTTGGTCCTAGATCAGGTAAGTACACAGGTCACCTATTCATCCTATGCTCCTCGCTGTCACAGAGACACAACACACAGAGTCTCCAATAACACGAAACGGAGAACTAACGTGTGTCCAGGGTAAATAGCTCTGTTAACTTTCTGGTCATTTCTGCTACATCTATATCCACCATACAAAGGCAGGCGATCCCTGTCTTCTATCTTTGACTGGCACATCTTCCGGTGTGACCCTGGCGAAGTTCCTCATCTTGGCTGGCCTTTGAATGTCTCACCTGTACAGCGAGGCTTGGACTACACGGGTGGTCCCCAAACATTCAACGGGCAACACAGATGACTGCATCAGAATGATCTTGATGAAAATTCCATTTACTAGTCTCCACCTTAACCTACTGATTCAAAGTCCAGGGGCAGGAGAGAAGGGGACACGAGGCAGCACGTGCAGTGGGCCTGGGAACAGAGAGTTCAACAGAGGGCTCTGGTGGCTCCTGATCTGCAGGTTTGGAAATGACAAGCCCCTTCAGGGCTGGAGGTGAAGGGGAGGCCAGAGAACCAAGCAGCTGGAGTGTCCCCACTGCTCCAGCTGCCCTCTGACGCCCGAAGAGAATAACTATGGCATGAACACGGATGAGCTCCCGAGATCAGCAACAAACCCCCACAGGGGTTTGGAGAGCGTGGGACCCGAGAGAGGTAATGAAGTGAAGAAATGGGGAAAACAGTCCACATGTAGTTGGAAAAATCAAAATGTTTCCCTTGAAAAGACAGGCCAGGCCTGTCCTACAGAGTGACACAGATTCCAAGAGCAAGAGGAGTCATAAATTTGTAACCAGCATAAAGAAGGAGTTAAGAAATCATCAGTATCAATCCTAAAAGTCATCTACAATAGCTCAGAGTCTATCCCCTCACTAAGCACTGCCAAAGAAAATCTTTACTTGGCTAATTGCCTCGTTGCAAATTAGTTTGGGTATGATCTTTATGAAGACGTGTACTCTAAAAAGTCAAAGCTATACAGCGGGGATTCTAGTACACTGCCTATCATGGAATTTTAATGGCAGGAGATGCAACAAAGGAGGAAAGGAATGATAAATAATATCCAGTCTATTATGTGGACACTCTACGGGCATCACATTATTTTACAAGGAGAGATTGTTTTTCCATTATGACTGCTAGGAAACTCATGTTTCTGCCTCCTAATGGAGTGATGCGTATTTCCGACAATGGATTAGAACCCAGCAAGTTCGGGTGGCCATTTTTAAAAAACAAGTTTAACATTTACTACTAGTTTTATCTGTTTAATCCCATTTGTTAAGCAGACCCGGGCAAGCAGATCCCCTCAATGGAGGAAAATGCATCTTTTTAGACAGAGAGTAGAGATTCAAGAACAAGAAGATGCTTCACATGTTCGTTCTTTCCCCCTAGCACTATAAACTATGCACACTTTAGAGCGTTTTAAAAGAAAAAAGAAGAGCGAATAAAAATTAGCAATCTAATGAACACCTGCGAAGCGATGTGTCTGGAAAGCCGGGACGTTGCAGGAGAGCATCACCTGACAGACCGCCAAACCTCGATATTTTTAGGCTATTCAGACTCTTTATAAAGAAAAAACAAAAAAAATCCTACATGCCTGAACTGTGAGGCGGGAGAGCCTACTTGTAACTCAGCCCTTGTCAGACCAAATCCAGCAGAGCCTCAGAAGGTTCAAAAGCCTTTTTATAAACCTATTGTGTGGGTTAGTGCCTAAAAATAGTATGTATGGTTCGGCAGGCAGAACACACCGAGGGATAATTCCGACACACTCAACTGCCAAACAATAGACAAAGGGGTGGCAAAGGACGCCAAACATATTCGTGGGCGGCACCTAAGCCCCTGCAGTCGCCCCCTCCGGCTCCTGACCTGTCTGAACACCCGGGACCCACTGAGCCACTCCAGCCTAGACGGGAGAGGGACGGGAGGGGGCAAGGGGGCACTGGTTCCACACGATTCTAGATCCTACAGTACTCACAGCCACTTTCAAGAGACTCCATCCCTCACTGCAACAGACAAGACTGATGGTGATAATGACATTACAGGAACGATGGAATATGGCCCTTCTGGGTCTCCCCTACAGTAAGGCAGCGTTTTCCGCCTCCCCTGCCTGTCACAATCAGCCGGGGAAGTTTTAAAAAATACGGACAACGGAAATTGAGTCGCAATTCAGTTTCTAAGTATCAGTTTTAGAAATCTGGCACTGGTATTTTTTAAACCTTCCTGGGCGATTCGGATGGGTAGCGGAGGGTGAAAACCACTGCTTACAACAACAAAGGCTTTTAGGCCAAGTCAGGTCCACCACCCAGGTGGAAGCAGGCTACAAAAGCCAGCTGGGAGGGGGTGAGCATCAGGCACTCAGCCTGCAAAGGACGGGCCACCAAGAGGCCACCAGTGCTACGTTTCTAGACACCACTCCTGGAAAGAATAAAAATCCACTCACAATAGGCAACTATGAAATAGTCAGATAAGATCATAAAAGAGTAAACACTTGCGACCTCAGTTTTAGTACTCCATCCCCATTCTCCCTTAGCTCTCACTTGTCCTTCCCTCATTACAAAAAAGGAGACTCGGCCATGCATTTTTATGGTAGGGAGAGGACAAGGCCGAGATGGGAGAATAAATTATAGCTTCTTACAAACAGATTTCAGGGACGCCTGGGTGGCTCAGTCAGTTAAGTGTCTGCCTTCAGCTCAGGTCATGATCCCGGGGTCCTGGGATCAAATCTCACATCAGGCTCCTGCTCAGCGGGGAGCCTGCTTATCCGCCTGTCACTCCCCCTGCTTGTTCTTTCTCTCTCTCTCTCTCTCTCTGATGAATAAATAAATAAAATCTTGAAAAAATTTTTAAAAATTAAAAAAATATATTTCAGTTGATTTTCCAGATAAAATCGAAGGGAGATAAACAATGACTGGATTATTTGCAACAAGCACTGTGCCACTGAATTTGGATGAAAATCTTACAACAGATTATCATACCCTTTTCGCCAATATCAAAATTAGGGCCCATAAAAGATTAAGGAAGTTGCCCAGGTTATATTAAGCTAATAATCCGACAACCTGAGTGGCAGACACGGTCACTGTCCAAATTTAAAACGGAGGTTCTTTTGCATTCTTGTCACTAACCTATACTACTTTCACCAAGCCCGTTTGCCAGATGTTTTTGTGCAAATCCGTGGGAGTCAGCATGGACTCTGGCTAAGAGCCAGGGGCTTGCATACAAGAGCCCTGGGTATCTCTGTCCTCAGAGTGCCTGCATCCGCAGGGCACAGAAGACAGCAACAGGAGCTGTTCACATTTAAGGAAAGCGTACCTGCCGAGGGCTTACAACAAGCCTTAGAACAGAGAAGTGGCACAAATGCTGGCTACTACTATCACTATGCTGACTGTAGGAGAAAATCAAAGAATCCGATCTTAGAAACATGTTCACAGTTGTTAGGTAATTAAATATAAAAACTTAGCGTGTTTCACTGCACGTGCAGACCCTCTAAATAACCTTATAGAAGCGACGACTGCCATGACTTTATGTCAGTTGAGCGTCGAGATGTGAAGGGGACCAAACGTCCCAGACCACAGAAGCGTGAGGCACAGGGGCTGAGTTTGAAATGACACCCAAAATGTGATGGTGCCCTCTCCACCTCTATCAGACACATGGTTAATTACCACCGAACTGCTTCTCTCGAGGAAAAATAGTTATTTTACTTCAGAATCAAAGTCTTAACACTATCCATTGTTCTCACTGAATGCTTCCTTTATGAAATCTTCCACCCATATTTCCTCCAGCGAAATGTTTAATAACAAACAAAGGAAAAGAAAACACACCATGCTGACATGTAACTTACAAAGTTACAATGTGTTCTGTGGGAGCGCCCTGCTGGCATCCAGGTGCATGAACTAAGAACGGTATTCACAGCTTTTCAGTAAGGGCATGTTCAGAATTATCTTTATAAGATAGTACTGCAAATGTTTTCGAAATAAGAACTCTCTAGAAGACTCACACAAAGTTGGACCCTGCACAGTAAACATTTTGGAAGGGAACTCCTAACATACTGACTTGACTATTCATCCCGTTCGCCTCTCAGAGGTCGTACACAACTAAGAAGCTACTTCAGGTGAATTTTCTACCAACCAGGAAAAGGTCCAGCTTTCGTGATGCTCACGGACAAGTGTGTTTTGAGAGGCTTGCTACTTCAAGCGGGTGTTGGGGTCATGGACAGGTTATTCACCCAACATTCATCTGAGTATCAGAACATACCATGATTGTTTCATATTATTCTTGTGCACATTCAGATTTTGCTAGGATTCTATTTGGTCTCACACATCAAATGTTTATCTTTGTGAATGATCGATATATAGATATATGGACGGGACTGGTATAATTGCACCAATTCTTCTTGTTGGTTCTTCTCAGAAAATAAGACCATGTCTTGAAATCTCCGTAAGATAAGACAAAACAGATGATTTAGCCTTCCCCAGAAGTCACCTGCCCTTAGGGCATTGCCAAAGAATGAGGTCTGAGAGCCCGGCTCCTCCTGGCTTCACAACTGATTTGCTGGGTAACCTTGAGCACATCACCTGACCTCCCTGGGGCTCAGCTTTCTTACCTTTAAAATGTGGATAATAACACCCACTTCAAAGAACTGCTGGGAGATTAAATGGGATAGCTGAAGTACTAAAATATTATCTACCATATAGTAGTAACAGTAAGCAAATAAACTGTAATAGTGTACCAGAATAATTACTGGGAAGAGGAGAAAATGGCCCACAAATATACTGCACATGAGATGGTCTGCCTCACTCCTTCATAAAGTCCATCCCAGGTGATTACATCGATCAGGGTTACATTTTGGGAAAAATTATTTGTAATACAATGCACACAAAACACATTGTCATTTAATTGACTAGATAGAACCTAATGGTAAGAAAAGAAATTGGAAAAAGAGAAGGAAAAGAAATCCCTGGTTATCAAGAAAAGTGCATCTTACCTTGTAAATTAAGAAAAATAATCCTTACCATAATAAATGACAGGTTTGTAAAAAACAAAATGAAATGACTAATGATTCGGAAGGAAGGAAGGAAGGAAGGAAGGAAGGAAGGAAGGAAGGAAGGAAGGAAGTCCTAAGAACAAAGCAGTTTTAAGCATCACTGGCATAAATCAGTCCACAAGAAACCAGAGCACTGGACCTATCATCACATGAAGGACCAAACCCTTCTTTGTTCAAGTGATGGGCTCAGGAGAGTCCTCTCAGCCTTGGGAGGAGGCGGCAGAGCAAACCAACAGGACTAGCCCCAGTGCAGGAGGAGAAAGGATGGCTCCAAGAGGAATCTTGCTCAGCCTTGGCTCCTAACAGAGTGCTCCTTGGTGACCTCACCAAATCTCATACCCCATGCGATCATACACAAATCCATCAAATCATCTGTTTCCACACATCTTTTCTGCTATGAATAAAGCACACCAAAATGTGTCTAACTGTATTCATTCATCCATTCAAACATGTGTATTAAGTGCCTATGACATGCCGGCCTACCCGATGCAGAGATCCATGGTCAACTCAGCCCACTGGTATTTCCCTAGTATTTGATGATCACAGCAATCAAACCTCTCGGGAGAGCTCTTTGTATATGCTTCTTTCTTCCCTGCTGAATGATAAACTCTCAAAGGGAAGGACCACATTTTAATCATCTTGTTTCCCTTGGCTCCTAACAGAGCGCTCCACCAACAGAAACTACCCATAAATGTTCACTGAACTAAATCACCTCCAGGAGGCATGGAACGGGAGAGCCCACAGCCTCCCTTCGATGAGGTCTTCAGATTCTAAAATCCACCCTTTCTAAACCTGGCTGATATGAAATGGAACATTTTGAAACAAAATCTGGAACATGTCTGTGTTACCCCATGAGTATAAGCAACAAAAAATGAAATTCAGGAAGAGATGTGAGATCACCCAAACACTTTATATATAGGCCAGTCCATTTCCCAATGTCCAAGTGCCTGAGTCAAGATCAGGCACCATCACAGCTCAGACTTCATTTTGACATCTGGATCCTGGCAACAGTTGGCACATTGCTACCTGAAGCAAGCAGATGGCATCCACCCCAGTGCTGTTCCCCTAAGTAGAGACATCTAAGTATGATGCCTCTGCAGAAACCTGGGAAGGACAACGAGAAATTTACCTGGCTAACACTCTAAGTCAATGGAATAAACTGAGGCCCCTCTTGAGGTCCACCAGAGCCTTAGAACTTCACTGGCCTTACAAAGTTGGCCAAAAAGAAAAAAGGACAGGATGGAAAGGAAGCCCAGTACCCCCCACCAAGACTTATTTTGATTCCAAGAAGGTGCAAGGTTGAAGGTAAAGCTGAGAGCAGAGGAGAGGAACAAGATATTCCTTTCTAATAAGAAAGTGCCTAAAGAGTTAATTCCTATCAGAAATCTGAAGGCTGAAAGACACACCATGAGAACAGTATGGTACCAGCTATCCTGGAAAATCCTATTCATCTTTGTAAGGACTAGAATTTGGAACTCAGCCCAACTTTTTCTTACTAATCCCCTAATGATAATAATTGATTTCTCCCAGAGAACAAGTCTCCTGATCCTCCGATAAACAGGCTGCTAAGCCTTCATGAAGGCTAAATAAGTCCTAATTTCATCAGTGGGAAAATGAGGAGACCAAATGGTAAAACCATCCCTCTAAGATTACGCAACAAGTCAGCAATTAAACCAGTGCAGCTCCTCCTCAGGTCCGATGCTCTTACAAAACTTGCAGATTTCAAGCAATGTACTCTTGACATATAAATTATGTGAGGATAATCGTCCTTATACAACAGAAAATAGCAAATGAACTTCACTCAGACCTTACTAACAACAGACACGTGGTACGGACTTGTGATGGCCCCTCTACCTGGGTTGTAATCATAACCTGTGTTAGGACAGCATCTGAAATGGATTTTCAATGCAGCAAAAAGACTAGCCTTACTCCACACTACGCTCTTAAAGAGTTCATCGGGGTTCACATCATAAGCAACTCAAACGGTTAAAAAAAAAAAAAGTTGGTAACTAAGAATTTGCAAAAATTCTTATATCATGTCACAAAGGACTAATATTCAGAATAATAAAGTTTCCAAAAAAAATCAGTACATGCAATAATTCCAAAGATAAGTGGACAAAAAAATTACAAGTGGCCAATAAAGGTGCCTAACTTCAGGATTAATTTTTTTTAAAGAACATAAATATTAAAACAATGAAAGAGTTTTTCCTTTAGAATCAGAGACAAAATACTGAGATTATTCACTGCTGGTGCCGGCTGGAGACTCACTCCTGAGTCACGGATGGAATTCTCAAGGGCACAATCTATCTGAAGGTCAATCTAGCAGCATCTGTCAGAATTTTAAGCCTGAGTACTCTTTCATCCAGGAATTCCATTCCTTCCTAGGAATTCATCCTAAAGAAATAGTTGTATAAGTCTATATATATACAAGCATTTTGTTAATAAGAGCCAAGCACTGACAAGCACCTAAATGTCCTTCCACGGGGATTAAATTATAGTATAGCTACGCACAAAAGCCAAGTCATCATTAAATAGAGTAAGTAGGAACCACCTAAATGCTAACAATGAAAAGACAGCTACAATGTATTGGTAAGAAGAAAAGCAACTGGAGGAGGGACGCCTGAGTGGCTCAGGAGTTAAGCATCTGCCTTCAGCTCAGGCTCAGGTCATGATCCTGGGGTCCTGGGATCGAGCCCCGCATCGGGCTCCCTGCTCAGAGGGAAGCCTGCCTCTCCCTCTCCCACTCCCCCTGCAAACACTCTCTCGCTGTCGCACTCTCTCTGTCAAATAAATAAATAAATAAATCTTAAAGAAAAGAAAAGGAAAAAAGCAACTGGAAAAACAGTATGAATTGAATAATCCCACTTTCGTTTTGTTTTAAAGTGTGCATGCAGGCTTAAAAGAAGGTCTATCAGCAGTGAGTGCCTTTGGACAGTGAGATTATAGGGTGATTTATGCTCTACTTTATGTATTTTGGTGTTTTCTGAACTGAACACACCTATAAATTCTAAAACTAAAGAATGTAATTTTCAACAAAAAGCAGTATGCTTAAAATCGTGAGCCTGTATCACAAATGTTTATATAGTCTCATATTGTAGAAAATCAATGTAACTTCCCTCATCAAAACCAGCCATAAAGAAACCAGTCTGGAGATGGTATCCTCTAGGCTAGCTGCTTGTTATTTTCATATTAGAATATACTCAGGCTCCAGCAAGGTCCTTAGCACCTCAGCCAAGTCCCCTGAGCCCCACACAAGAAGGAACGTGGTCTTTGCAGGCTGAGCTGTTGCCTTCATTCCCTCTCATCTCTCTCTCTTGCAAGTAGTGTCGAAATCTCACCATCCACGTATGCTTGATGTGTTTATACTTGGTAACAAGAAAACCTGTGATGGGTATCTACTCCTCCTCCAGTGATACCTTGCCATTGTTAACGGGCTTGCCCACTTAACAACATTTTCAAGTGCAGGCTCTCAGGCCACAGACTTCAAAATGCACCAACACACATAGCGACAAAGGCTGTGGGAACAAAGGCGATCCACAGACTTGACCACTAAGGGCAGGACTTGACCCTAGAGTAGACCTCACAGGGAGGGGACGGCACTCTATAGGACGCTCTGGGCCAGCTGGCAATACTAGAAGACAACGAAGAGAGCAGGTATAAGTAATGTTCCTATGCAAACTTCTCCTGGGCTCATTACTAAACTACCGTTAACTAAGTAACTAGCTCTATGGAAGAACCTGGGAGGGTAAAGGGCCAGAGACTGGACGTGCAGGGGGATGGTGACTCCTGACAGCTCCTTCCCAAACCCATCCAATTTCCTGCTGTTATGGAAAATACTTGTGAACACAAACAAGGAGGGAAGCAGCCAGCTCTGCCTTTAGTCAATGTCGGAGGCACGTGTCCCTGTTGACACAGTGGGGCCCCGGGAACATGGCTGGGCCCCATTCGGGAAGCCCTGGCCCTCCTTCATCTCTCCCTCCATCACCTTCCTCCCAAGGGCCCCTCAATGCAGGGCCCACCCGCCACCAGGACCACGGCCAGTGTGCAGCCCTGTATTCCCCACTATGCTCCCACGTTATCCCTTGAATCTAAGGGACACTCCATGTGGAGATACACAAACAAACTTGAAGATTCATAGCCTTTCAGACACAGTCACGGACACTCACTGGAGCTTGCCAGTCCCTCCTTCTGAAGCCCCCGATTTACACAATCCCCAAGTTCAAATGGCTTCTTCAAGCAATGCTCACCTATGCGTGTGCTGGAGGGGTGAAAAAATCAGAACATTTGATCCTAAGCCAAGCGGAACAGAAACAATCTTTAAAAAACAAAAACAAAAACAAAAACAAAAAGACCCACCATTCATGGGACACAGCAGCTCAAATTTAAAACTCTGAGCAGTGGTTTGGGGTACGGGTGGGGAGTGGGCTCACCTCAGCAGGGAGAAGAGCAGGTTCCAGCTCACTCGACCAGGAGCAAGAACCTGCAAGAGAAGAAACAGACCCAGTTCAGACTCACAGAAAAAGTCTAGGGCAGCAGTTTTTAACATATGGTCTGAGGGTGCCGGGGGTTCCCAAGGCCCTGCCAGGGGTCTACCAGGTTCAAACCACTCTCACAGCAAAACACATCATTTCCCTTCTCCACGCTCCTTTCACCAGGACACAGTGGAGTCTTCTAGAAGCTGAGTAACACGACAAGGAGCATATGGCTTGAGAGTCTGGCTGTATTCTCTTAAGCCAGGTATTACAGAGATTTGCAAAACTGTAAAACAATGCCATTCTGCTCATTAATGTGTTGTTGTTGTCTTAGAAAAGAGTGATTTTCACAAAACATGTTATTTATAATAGATGGCAAGGGGCTTACTGCCATTTTAAATTAATTAGTAGCTATTTTTAAACTCCTCAATTCTAATCCAAGTATCACAAACAACAGTAGAGATAAGCCACATAATAAAAAGCTCTCTGGGAGCCTCAGTAAGTTGTCAAGGTAGGGTCTAAGACCAAAATTTTGACAACTGCTAATCCAGGTGTCTATTTTTGGTATTAACTTTTTTATTTTTTTTTAATTTTTATTTTTTTATAAAGATTTTATTTATTTATTTGACAGAGAGAGACAGCCAGCGAGAGAGGGAGCACAAGGAGGGGGAGTGGGAGAGGAAGAAGCAGGCTCCCAGCGGAGGAGCCTGATGTGGGGCTCGATCCCAGAACCCCAGGATCACGCCCTGAGCCAAAGGTAGATGCTTAACAACTGAGCCACCCAGGCGCCCCTGGTATTAACTTTTTTAAATTGCATCTGCGGACAATACTGGATATGCGGCACTAAGTACCAAGCGCTCCACTAGATACTTTCCATGTTATTTCCAAATCCACAATCACTTACAAACAAAATCGGCCTTTTCTGCCTCCTGGATGAGGAGACTGGTACTCTAAGACATTGATTATTTGCGCAAAGTGAATCACACAGGTCAGGGTATGAACTCACGTCAGCCTGGCTCCTAAAATGATGATCTTTCGCTACATCATTTCCAAAAAAAAAAAAAAAAAAAGTGTAAGAATTTCTGCAAACTGAACTGGAGCCAGGCGCACTGAGGACCGCACTCCTTCCTGACGTGGTGGGCAATCAACACGCAACCGCGTCAGGTGCACAGCTCGGAGGAAACGGCAACAACGCGGCTTCTCTAAATCCTGCCAGAGTCCTGCACTCTGCTCCCTAAAAAAAGACAGACCCCAATAAGTGTTCTATGCTGGGACAGCGGGGTTTATGCCTATGGTCCCGGCGCAGTATAAACAGTGCCCCTCTCACTCTAAATGGCGATCAATTACCGGGCCTCCTACCAACAAGACTACAACTGGCCGTGGCTTTAGAAAGCCCACTTTTCTCAGTCTGTCTCCATTTTTATGAAGTTGGTGAAACACTTGATGAAATGCTACTATTATTAGTCCCTCAACTGTAGCTAAACTTAAGATGACGTGCACCGGCAAGGGAGGGGAAGGAAATTCTCACTGACTTAAGTTATGGAGCCAATATAGCCAATTCTAACCTTAAAAATGTAAAGAACAGTATGGAGAATGCCTAAAAAAATTTAAACATAGAATTACCATAGGATCTAGTAATTCCACCTCTGGGTATATGCCCAAGAGAACTGAAAGCAGGATTTTGAAGATGTATTTATTTATTTATTTGACAGAGAGAGCAAGTGAGCAGAGAGCACAAGTAGGGGGAGCAGGAAAGGGAGAAGCAGACACCCCGCTGAGTGGGGAGCCCAATGCAGCGCTCGATCCCAGGACCCCAGGATCATGACCTGAGCCAAAGGCAGACGTTTAACCAACTGAGCCACCCAGGAGCCCTGAAAGCAGGGTTTTGAAAAGATACCTGTCCGCCCATGTTCATAGTAGCATTATTCACAATAGCTAAAAGGTGGAAGCAACCCGTGTCTATCAACCAACGAACCGATAAACAAAATGTGGTAAATCTATACAACGGGGTATCACTCAGCTTTAAAAATGAGGGAATTACAACACATATTACAACGTGGATGAACCCTGAAGACATGGTGCTAAGTGAAATAAACCAGTCACAAAAGGACAAATACTATAGGATTCCACTTCTATGAAGGACCTCCAATAATCTGCTTCATAGAGACAGGAAGTAGAGTGGTGGTTGCCAGGGGCCGGGGGGGCAGGGAGGGGAATGGGGGGTTAGTGTTTAATGAGTACAAAATCTCTGTTTGGGAAGATGAAAACCCTCTAGAGACAGATAGTTGCACAGTAATATGAATCCATATAACGCCACTGAACTACATACTTAAAAATAATAAAATTTATGTCATGTATCGTTAACACACACACAAAACACCAAAGTATTTATCAAAAGATTTCCTAACATTAAGTAATCAGAAAAAGAATATGTTATTGGGCATCTTACATCATTGTTTCCATCTTCACTAGTGTATTAAGTCCACCAAGCACACATTCACTCGGTCGTGTTCATGACACCTCTCGGCTACCAGCTCCTGTGCTAGAAGGGCTGAAAGAGTCTCTGGACAGAGCCGGAACACCAGGGACCCAGACAGAGCACCAGATGTAAGACAACCTGGAAAGGCCTACATAGGAGACACAACCACACTATAAATGATAACTGCTTCTTGCACACAAACCATGAACCTGTACAACTTAAAAAAAAAAAAAAAAGAGTACTCTAAAGTATCAATAAGAACCCATTCTTTTTTCTCTAAAGAGGCTTTCTGCTTTTCTACATTTGTTTAATGCTGATACATTATAAAACCCTCAACTTTACTTTATGAAATAAGTCTTTAAAAGTCCGACTGGTTAAACAGTTTGTGTTTTATGACTAAATGCTCTGTGGTTAATTTCTCTTCTCCAGCAGAGATCCTTTAAATGATGCCGTAATATCCCACACAATGAACACAACGCTGTAAAAGGCACCTTCCTTCCTTCGATACAGCAAACATCCTGTAAACAATCCATGCCCCACTCTTAACCGACGGCCTTTGTTTACCGACAGGAAAGGAAACTACAAATCCTCCAAACGGCCCCGGCGGCTCGAGAGTTCGCTTCACTTCCTACAAAGCAGGTGGTTTATATGAAGCAATTGCCTATTGTCTTTTGCCTTTTTTTGCTTTAGAGAAGAAAATGACTGAACTTTCAGCAGAGCCTCGTCCTCTCAAACCACAGAACTTGGGACCGCGGGCTGTCTTGCAGAGGGACGGTCAGGGAAAGGCAAGATGCTCTCCTGTCCCCTGGCCCATTGCTGAGAGGAGGCGACTCACATTCAATAGGGGAGCTCTGCCAAAAAACCAGATTTGCAGGCAAAGAGAGGCCTGGCCCTTTGTCCTTACCAACAGGTTCTTCAGCTGCTTCCCCAGTGACACGGGGTTCTCAGAAAGTGAAGGCAAATATTGACTTTCCACTGAGAAGGATAAAAACACCCTATCCAGCTCAAAGTCATTATTTCTCCAATGTTAGGACAGGCTCACCAGTATTCAGGAAAAGCAGCAGAGAAAGGCTAATTTTGTTTTTGTTTTCTATTTTAAAAATAAAAATTCCTTTCCAAATAATAACTTGTTTCCAAGAGCCAAAGTCCTAAGCAATGATGTCTGTCGTTGCACCTGTGAACTCTGGCAACGAGACCAAGAAATACCTGCCTGTCTACCCCCGCCCCCCACGCTGGGCCAACAGGCCAGCCACAGTTCCTGTACCAAATCTGTGAACCACAGCCACATCCTATGCGTCATCATCAGGCCCAGGGGTGCACAGCTAGAGTCCTGACCCAGACCTCACCTGCTCCGAAAGGACACTACACATGCCAGGAGACAGCTCCTCTAGATGTGTGTAACCGAATACGGAATCGGCGCCGGATTCAGTCAGTCGATTCCTAGAGAGAGCTTGGGATCATGGAGGATTCTGTAGACGAGCGCCATCTGCTCCAGGAACTGCATTTGGGAAAGCAGTGCACCTGTCAAGCCCAGCGTTCAACAGCACTGACCACTCACCAGCACTCGTCATCAGGCTTTACTATCTCGACCAGTTGCACGTAGACACCTAGAGACTGAGGGGTCTCTGTAAACTGTTTTCAGCCCATTTAAAGGTCTGTTTTTATGCAGGCAGACGACTAAATCACAGACAAAATGTCAGCTCCAGCTTTAAGCAAATGACCGACCACTCTAAAGAGTCTGCGCTGTGAGTCAGATATGGTAAAACTCTCAACATGGGTAGACATGTGGTTTCACTGCAGACATTTCCTTTGTGATTTCAGTGTAGTGTGACGCGCTACGTCACCCAAGTGGGTTTTTTTTGGGGGGGGGGCAGGGGTTGATGGCTGCTATATACATATATATTTTTTTTAATTTATTGTAAGAACACTTATCAGGAGACTTACTCTCTTAACAAATGTTTCAGTGCACAATACAGTATTATTAACTTAGTAGGCACAATGTTGCACAGATCTCTAGAATTTATCCATCTTACACAACAGCAACTTGCTTAAAGTTGAACAGCAACTCCCCATTTGCCCCCTGCCCAGACCCTGGCAACCACCATTCCACTCTCTGTTCCTATGGATCTGATTATTTTTAGATACCTCATGTAAGTGGAATCATGTGGCATTTGTCCTACTGTGACTAGTTCATTTCACTTAGTACAATGTTCTACAGCTTCATCCTCGCCACATATGGGTAGGATTTCCTTCTTGTTTAAGGCTGAATAATATTCCTTTGTAGATACACTCTGGCATTCTTTCTAAGTCAGGTAGGAGTCAGAAGGGCTCTGCCAACAGAGTTCCTTCAAAGTTATTTTAACATTCAACAAGTATTTACTCAGCACCTCCAGCATCCAAACACTTTACTAAACCCTGTCCATATTAAGACATAGTTCTTGCCACCTAAAGCTTACTGCCTAATGGAGGGAGCCAGCCTTAACATAGGAAAGTAGACCTGAGCATCAGTGGGATGCAATGGATGAAATCTCGACTAAGGTACTACTGGGGCACCAGGCAGGGGGAGGAGAAATTTTGCTTTGGGAAGAGGGAGACGGGTAATAAAAGGTTTTCTATAGCAGGTAACACTGAGTAGTTGAACCATGGCGAAGGGGTGAGGAGTAGCAGGGAGAGTCCCATCCTCTCACATCTATCCGTAAGATACAACCCTATTCAACTTTCAGGCAGACCTCCTCTTCCTCATCCCCAACCCAGGATGAGTCAAGAAGAATCTAGGACTTGAATGCCTCCCCAGAACATTCCATCAGCCCCTACAACACTATACCACAGCCAGCATCCTATGAGCCCTTCAACACCAACACCTCCTAAGAATATTCATCAACCCTACAACAACCACACCTCACAGAGCATACAATCAGCCTCCCAACACTGTTTTCATATCGAGACTCTAGAATCCAGGAGGGCAGGCACAAGGTCCACACTACATATCCAGCACTAAGCACTGTGCTCTGCACTTCAAAAGCACCCCATCAACATTTCCCAAAGAAAGAAGGAAGAAGAGAGGGATAAAGGGAAATGGGGAGAAGGGGAAAGGGAGAAAAGAGGAAGGAAAAAAGACTGGCTCTCTGTGGAGACTTGAAAGCTAAAGAGAATGAGACCAGGAGAGGCCAGCACAGTGCAGAGCATACAACATGCATCTGGAAGAAAGAACACAGGCATTTCTAAATGGAATTCCCATGGAAGAGGCTGAACCATATGACATTGCCACTGTGCTGCCATTTTTGACCTACACTGGCAGTAATGTCATGTGATTCAGGCGAACGTATGACCCTCCTCACTGAGCTCCTTCTATGCATTTCCATGCTTATCCCATGCCTATCTCTGTAATCCATCACCTACAGTGGGACCATGCTAGCTTTACCGATCGTCTTGGGCCCAAACAGCTAGCTGCCTCATCAATGCCCCACCAGCACCTCTCACCCAACATGCAAATAGCTGAGCTCCCATCCTTCCTGCCAAACCTCCCCCTTGACCCACGCATGCTCCGTACGTACTTCAGCTGCCGGGTCTGCTCTCCCTGCACGAGCCCTCTTTTGCTGTCGTGACCCACGACAGCTGCAGTGTCTGTCTGCCCGCACTCCCTTCCTCTGGCTCCTGTGAGGAAACTTCCCGGCCCCCTATGCCACACTGTCCACTGAGCCCCTCAGGGCACAGCATCCCCACACCCTCACAGGTGCCTAGTTCAGCGTCCAAGATGGAAGCACAGTCATCCACATCCTTCCTGGAGAGCACTGGGGTCTGGGGAGGGAGAAGTTCTGCTTCAGCTGTGAGTGCTAAGCCAGGAAGAAGTGAGCCTGGACTACTGGCCGCCATCTTGCCGATCACACAGAGAGGGCTGACGTGAAGAACTAAGCAGAGAAGAGTACAGCTCCAGAGGAAGAGTCTCTGCGGCCTCTGTGGCCATGTTAAAGCCCCTGGACCCAACAATGCCTACAGCTCACTATTCGTAGACGCCTCAGTTGCCTGAGCATTGCCTTTCCTTTTTGGCTTAAAGTTGGGTTTCTGTCATTCATAACCAATGGTCCAATGGATTACCTGTGCAAAACTGAGCCATACATAACTTAAATCTCAGAAGAGCCTTTAAGTAATTCCCTAAGATGGCCTCAGTCAGGGTATCAATAGGATCTTTCCCAAATAAAGAAGCACTATAGTTCCCATCACCCAAAATACCAGCATCCTTCACAGCCTCAGTGAAAGGCCTTCACTCCAACAAAACTTTCTCAGACATTTCCAGATGAAAAAAGTTTTAGAGAAAAACTTCCCAGACAGACAGCGTCTCTTGCTCTCTACTACCCCCAGAGACCAATTCTTACACCTTTGTTCTGACATTTTTCAGTCAGTCTCAAAGATGATGATTTATTTATAGATGTCTGCCACCTTCAATCAGGAATTCATGAGCAGAGGCCTGAGGCTTAATAGGTAATCAATACCCAGTTGGTGAAATGCATCACCCTAAGCAGGAAGCTTCTTGTATTCAAAAATAACGGCTGGTGATGATGTCACAATTCATTCCAAGTCTGCAGCCCTTTTCCATAAATTTATTGCATTATTTTTTCTTTGAACTTCTAAGAGTAAATTTCCTTGGCTGTTGAGATGCCCTTGATGTGGCAGAGGAAACACTCTGGGCTCTTTCAGTATTTCCCACAAACAGGATAAATAAGGAGGACTCCTGGGATCCAGTACACCCTTGCTAAATTGAGCTAGAAACATTAACTACTCCTCAGTGGCCACGAAGTCCAAACTTGCAACCAAGGCAACCAAGCACGGGCGGTCTGTCCAGCTGTCTCTTTCAGTGCCTTGCCCTGCCACGCTCGCTCACACACCCAAACAGTGGCTTTCAGACTTGCTCCAGCGGAGGGTGGAGCAGGAAAAGTCATGATATTGCTCGGTGAACACCCCCTCCTCTACGCAGTCTGTAATACATGATGAATAATGATATAATTTTAGCATGAGAACCGGGAACATTTTTATTAGCAGAAAGATGTGCCTGGTGGATTCACACGCATCACCACAAGCACACCTATCCAGGAAAAAGAAATAGGATGTTGTACTTGGCACACGCAGCTGAAACATGTCCTTGCATTCGCTGGTTTGCTTTATTACCTGCATGGAGACAAGCAAAACTTAACGCATAAGCAAGTAGCATTCCTTAATGTGGTGGTTTGTTATCTTGAGAGCTGAAGGCTGATCCAACCTTAGGAGCGCCCGTGAGCCAATGGAGCACACTTGGCAACCATGGCGTCCCACACTCTCTACAGGCTGAATAAAGTTCTAATGTAATGATGTTACGAGGTCATTTTAAGAGTGGGGGGATCCTCTATTATACACCTAAAATCGTGTTCATTAAGTCAGTCAAGAAAAGAAAAGTTTAAAACATACTTCAGAAATTTAAGTAGATTCCCTATTTTAAGGATAGCTGCTAATAGCAACCATAATAAACTTTAGAAGTCTAAACTCACACAGATGCCTACTGGTGTTCATAAAATGTAAAATGCCCCGACTGAAAACCTTGCTGGCAGTGCCATCTCTGTTTTCTGACACTGGAAGGGAAAGAGCCCATGACTGGATGCATTTCTCGAGTCATCCTTAAATATCACTTACACAAAGTGCAAGATGAAAAATCTATGACAGGCTGGGTAAACCAGATGGAAGAAAAATGAGAAAGGGAAAATGTATTGGTATAGATTTGTCTACTGCAGGCTTGACCACATCCAGAACAGAAGGAAAGAAATCTGACCGTGCAAAGTTACATAATAACTATGCTGCCACCTTTGGGGTGGTGGGAGGGGGAGGAGTATCCCAGCTGATATGTATCAACCATTTATTAAGAAGTAAGGGCACATTTCATTTATGCCCCATTATTTCACTTTCTTCAGGTATTAAACAATTATGAATCTACTCAACTGAGACATAGACCTTTCTTTTATATACATTAACGTGGAAAAGGCAAAGCTAACTTCTGTAACTGATACACAATGTGGGGGAAAAATACAAGGAGACCATTTGAAGTGTAATTAGAGAATAACCTTTACCCATCCATTTAGGTTATCAGCTGTATTCAAGAAAACATGTGTTGCATCAGTTTTCTTGGTACCAATATATTAGACCTTTAGGTGACGCTCCGATAAACACAGTCAGTATCCTAGTCTAGAGGCTACTGCTTATTTCCTAGCTGAGTCCCCCTATTCCCCCAGTGAAAGAAGATATTTTACAACCTCATCTCCGGAAGTGGTCATCCTGCCACCGCAGAACAACGTGGTCTCATTACACAAGAGGTACAGTCTCTAAGTTGGGGGTAAGAATGAGACGGGCCAAAGGTCAGGAACTTTGCACAAATGGAAAGTGATCAAAGGAGAAGAAACTCCTCTAATGTCCTCTCTCCTTCCCCTTTCCTTCCGCTCTCTCTCGCCCCCCAAAAGTCTTCCCACTCCAAAGAAGGGGCCCACAGTTTGACCCCTGCAGCTGTGGGCACACACAGAAGGGCAAAAAAGGAGAGCAGCGAAACAACACAAAGAGAACAAAGGAGGAAGAACATCAGTCTGGAACAGTCTTTCTCCATCACAAAGTTCTCTTAATCTGAATAACCCAACAGGGGGAAAAAGCAGAGTGAAGGGGCAGGGAAGGCATGCTGGTACTGAACATGCAAATCGCAGGGCTTCTAGAAACGACGAGAAACCAAGATGCGGGTCGGTGATAATACCACTACTGACTTCCAAACACTCCATAAACGCCTGCTGAACTGAATGAAAGATTTCACAGGCTCCAAAGTAAGGAGAGTGTGATGAGCAAGGCTGGAAAAGTGGTACCTCTAATTGGTAAAAATAATACCAGCAAGAAAAAGAACGCTAGAGAACACAGTTGGAATGGTACTGCAAAACAAAAGGCCAATGTGAAAAGGAGATAATATTTACTTAGCTTGGCTTCATCAGCTATTCTAGAAAAATCCCACATGAAAGCAAAACACCACGTCTGGGCTCCTCCTCAAGACCTCGTGTGTTTGGGCGGGGCTGGGGCAGTGGGTTTTGCCACAGCTCTGCCCGCATTGCCCTTTGATATCTTCTCAATGATCCCATACGTCTGTTTGATCATAATGACGTCAGTTAAAAAGACAGCCATACAACAGAACGTCTAGGCTCCTCTCATCTACATCTTCAGAAGCAGACATCCAATAAGGTATTTATTAATATTTTATCAGACATTTTCATTTTCATTTACCCAGAGCAGCACACTGTCTCCACAAAGCCTCTACAACGGGGGATTCCTAATGCAAAGAGCAGTTGAAGGAAACCTCAACTGCTCTCGACAGGTTCTACAGGACTCGCTCCAGCCTGGGTAGTCCACGCTCACTGCAGAGTCCCTCATCCCACCCCACAAAATCAGAAAACTCAAGAGAAAAATAAAACAGGCCAAAATATCAACGCACGAGTCACCAACTAACCTGAATGACTTAATTTCTAAGAACAAAAAACCAAAACGAAGGCAGTCATTCTCACCCACAAAGTATAAATCCATCCTTGCTATCCCCCAGATGAATTTCTGCTTAGGAAACAAAGAAGACCCCTGGCAGAAATGACAAGGTTTTCCTCTAGGCACAAAAACCCTTCTCTTCTGGAGCCGCCCGAAGAAGAATTCACACGGGAGGATGCTTCGAACAGGACACCCACTGCCAAAGGTCACGATGAAAAGCAGGAACGACACTTTCTCATCAACAGCAGAGTCGATTTCACAACCGACTCGATGCTGCCCTGGTCACTGGGCACATGTAATCGTGGAAAACACTGGCTTTCTTGAGCAAACGTCGGCTTGCAGTTCTGATTGCTGGAGCGTTCTGCACAGCAGGGGACAGGGACCTCCAGGGAACAGGAAACAGACCTCCAAGGGCCAGGGCAGCTAAGGACAAGGACGGCCGTGGCCCCAGCATCCAGGGCACAGCATGGGATGGGAGGGGCCATGCAGCCACATTCCACAACTTTTTAATTACCGTATGATACAAGGGAAACTTGATGAACGTGATTTTTTAAAAACCATTGAATTTATAAGCCCGTGACTCTTGATCTATGTATTCAAACTACAACAGTACTTCTTGAGTCACGTACCAGGCACCGATTTAGACGCTCAGGACACCTGAGCTGGTATCCCCCAAGGAAAGTTCCACACACCGGTAACTCACTTGACCTCTGGCCTGCGCCATGTCTAGGGTCCGTCTCTGTACCATCCGTACAAACCAAGCCTAGCTCCCACTTCAATGAGCGCCTTCTCCATCCGTCTGAAAGCAACGGTTCACAAACGTGTGAACCGTGGGGCCCCTCTGGTCCCTGAGGCTTTTCAACTGCATCCGTGAGGTCAGACTTTCATAATTCTTCTAAGGTCCCATCTGCCTGTGTGCTGTGTCAGTCGTACAAATGCAACAATGTGTAAAACTACCTGAGCCTTAGGGCGAAGCAAGGCAGCGGCCCCCCGGCTGTCCTAGGCATCATGCCACACACTGCAGTGAAATAAGTAGATAAATAAATAAAATAATAAAAATGAAACATAGATAGATGGATAGATAAGAGGGTCTCAGGCCATGTCCTAGAGGATGAAGCAAAAGTAATGAATCGTATTAAATCTGGGACCTTGGGCCCACGTACTCTCGAACATTCTGGGGGACGGCACAGGGAGCACGCAGAGCCCCCGCCGCTGCACACATCGCGCGGGAAACCACCCCTAAGACAAAGCGTGGGGCACACAAGCCACTTTGTTCACGAAACATCGCCTTGTACTTTGGAGAGGCGTGGCTCTCCAGACATGGCCACGTGCTAGACACTTTCCGGGAAAGGAACAACACGGGCCTGCTTTCGAGGAAAACAGCCGATACATGAATGAGAGCCCAGCTTCTGGGCAAAACATAGACTTTTTAAGAACGTGTACATCCATGGGCACTGTGAAGGTGACAACTTCCCTATATTTAAAGATTCTTCTAATTGGTGACATGATTTTTTTTTTTTAATTACAAGATAAAATGTAACAACACTTGGGGAGATTTTCCAAATGACTGATTTTCCAAATGACCGATGTTCAAAACCATACACAGAATGGAGTTTCAAAAGTTCATATATATGGTTTCAGAATCCACATTCAACCAACCTTTAAGAAACTACCACTTGTTTAGCAAAGAAGAAGACCCACAAATAGCTAAAAATAAATTAAAATACTCCCGTTCCCACCCTTTCCCCAACCACATTATCTGTGGGAAGCTGGATTTTCATCAGACGTGGCAACCAGAACAACATATCACATCAGAACAGATGCAGGTGCAAAGATGAGAACCCAGCTGTCTTCCATTATGCCAAATATCAAAGGCAGTTTTATATAAAGATGTAAAAAATTACAAAACACTTCTTAGGGGCACCTGGGTGGCTCAGTCGGTGAAAAGTATGCCTTTGGCTCAGGTCATGATCCCAGGGTCCGGGGATCAAGTCCCGCATCCGGCTCCCTGCTCAGCGGGGAGTCTGCTTCTCCCTCTCCCTGTGCCCCTCCCCCCCCACTCAGAGGCTCACTCTCTCGCTCTCTCTCTCAAATAAATAAAATGTTTAAAACAAAACAAAAAAGACCAAAATACTTCTTAATAAGGTTTCTCTGGGTTTGGAAAATGGCAACTTTTGACAAAAAATGGTATTTATGTTTACACGAATTCATTATTTTTAATTTAATAATGTTTTTGAAAAATCTCTTGGTTTTTATTTTTAATATGATAAACATTGATAGACATAACCAAATAAACAAAGCTCTCTGGAGTCCTCAATAATTTTTAAGAGTGTACAAAAGTCCCGAGACCAAAACATTCAAGAATCACTATCTTAAAAAGGAACATTTAGATGGCAACTCCCACAGGGAAAGAAATTTGAGAAATAAAGCAAGTAAGCTAACATTTCTTAATCATCAGATGACAACGCAAAAAGTAGGTCCATCTTAATTCATTAAGCCAAGTATACGTTTATTGAGGCTTCTCTTTAAGGGCAAATGGTTAAAGTATTTAAACATTTGGGTCTCCATTAATCTCCTATAAATTTCCCCAATGACTAGTCTTGTGCGACACTACAGTAACACTGTATGTAAATTCACCCAATTAGCTCACTGACACTTGTACATTCTCCCAAATTCACTAACATCCACTGCATTGTCTTCCGCCACCATTGGCTGAGAGACTTCTCACTGAATTATTGATTTTCTGCCAATTAATTACCGCAGTAAGATTCAGTTGGGCTTATGTCTGCAGAAATTATCTCTTTTTCCCGTCTCACTGTTCTTGTACCCTTTAGAGTCTGTTGGGAAATCAAAATAATTGGAAGCCTTAAGATGAGATCCTGAATTCTAAAAATATCCTTGGCGTAACTTACAAACAACCCAGTTGTCCAACTTAAATGGACAAAGACCTATTTTTCACTGGATAACAGACTTCGATGCCTTTCACTTACATCTTCCCTCAATTCTCTGTCAATTCGACAACTTCACTATATGAATCTTAGAATAAATCCGTTGTGCTGAACCCAGCCGGAGACTGAGAAGCACATTCACGTCTATACTCTCATTCATAAAAGCAGCACGCTTGACTGTACAAAGAAAATAAAAAACAAAAAATCCTCATTATTTATGGGAAAGCATGGGAATCTAACAGAAGAAAAAATAGGGTCTAATTCCCAAAATAATAGGTGCACGGCTTAAATGGGCACCCCTGCAGCAACTCACAAACCACCCACTCACTCTAGGATTTAGACTCCACAGCCAAACAGGGAGCTCACCTCTGTCCCAAGCAAAGGCTTCCTCTGTTGGGCCTCCACAGCCCATCTGAATGTACATGGAACCCTGTCCCCTGGCTTGGAATTCCATCTCTCCCATCCCCTTCCCCACCAGGGAAACAAGACACCGAGACATCTCAGAAGACCAGGCATGGGAGAGGACATCGTCCTCATCTCCCTGTTCCCACATACTCTCCCCTCTGTCTCAGGGGTGGGACAGGAAAGGGGGGGGGGGGGGCTACCAGGTCGGCTATTTAAAAAAGCCTTCGGAATACATCTCAAGAACATCCTTTATGACCCTTCGTGGTTGCTCTAAAGTGCAGGTGCCATGGATCTGAGCAGTGAGATTCAAGAAGGCTCTATTTTCAGGCACAACTTAAGTCTGGAAAAAGCAAACAAATTAAGCCTAAGTGTAAATACTGAAGAAGGAAAAAGAGAAGAAAGAAATTTAACTCAGCCATAGCACTGACATTAACAAAGCTGCTGGAGGAAGAAAGAAATTTTGAGTTGATACACATTCTTTTCTGGAAAGAGGAAGGTATAGAGAAAAAACAACAACAACAACACAGTGGACTTGGTATTAAATGTGACTTTGGACCCCAGCCTCACCCCATTCCTGAAAGGGAGCCCGGAGCACAGAGCATGGGGCCCTGCCCACAGGACCTGCCAGGAAGGGGGTGTCAGCCCTGCAGTCATACCTGTACCCGCACAAAATGGAAAAACTGGTCCTGTGCTGAAAGAGAGTGAGCTCTTCCAACTAACAGCAGACCAAAGTCAACACATCAAACAGTAAATTCATTAACGTGCACGAGACAAAGAAAACCGGATGGAGAAGCAATCCCTTAAGGAGAGAATTGAAATTCATCAACTCAAAACACAGATAACACCAACCGGGAGGTCCTGTGCTTTGTCAGACTTCCCTCAGTATAGTCTGGAACCAACAAGAGGTGCTAAACCTTGAGCAAGTTAAGGTCTGCTTAAAGGAAAAGCTGGAAAATCAGAACACGGCTCGTGTAGAGGTGTGGCTTGGGGTTCCGAGGGGAGAATGGCAGAGGGCTCAGCGTCTGTTCCCTGTGCCTCCAGCCCCCTGTGTGAAGGCATCAGCCTGAATGGGGATCATGAGCATACAGTCAATATGTAAACGGAAAGACTTAGTGAAACAAAAATGAGTAACTCTGCCTATCACACAAACATTTCACTTGCGATTCTCGACTTCCCTGACCAGACTGGAAAACAATTCAACTATTTATATTTCAGGGAGGGGGTTTAAAAAAAAAATGAGTAGGGAAATGTTCCACATGGGTCAGTAGGGGACTGGAATCAATCCTGTAACACGTGGATGATACGCAGGGCTCATGCGGACTGTCCCCCTCTTCCTGCACCCCCAGGTCTGCCCAGGGTGCAAAAGAGCAGCTGGGCCAGGTGGGGGCCAGGTGGGGGGTGGCGACCAGTGCTGCAAGCGGACCAGACAGGACAGCGGGGTGCACAGGAGGCCTGCTGGGCAGACCCTCCCAGGCCAGCTGCCCCTCGCCGGGATGTTGGGATGCATGCGGCTGGGCTGCGGCCAGTTGTGTCTACAGGCAGAGACTGGCTTGACCTTTAACCCGGAACTACTTGACTGTCTAGCACATTTGCCTCTGGTCTGGTTTTCTTCTTGACTCTCCCTGTTGGCCTCCTGATGCCGGTTACCCACTGACGTGGCTTTCTGGTCTCCCTCATGAGGCCACAGTGAGACAGAGGCTCGGAGAGTCAAAAAGATAGGGTGCCTGCTGTAAATGAGAGGCCTTGTACCAAACAACTCCTCACCAAGCGGCCGGGGAACAGGAATCATTTTTCTTTAAACAGCTGAGGGGACAAGGCTACACATCCCACTGATCCTTGCACAGGAGGAACTAAAGTCATTTTTCACGTGTCAATCTTTAATTTACTGGAATATGCTAAGCCTCTCACTTTAAGAAAATTAAAAACCCAGTAGAAATGGCACCACTTGCCACTAGGGCCACACCCACGGGTGCCCCCAGTGGGACAGTCCTCCTGACTCCGCGCACCGAGCCCGTCTCTTCTCTCCCACTGGTCGCTGCCGAAAGGGGCGACCAGGATCAGGGGAAAAGATGGCTGCATCACCTACTTCCACCAGTCTTCCGCTGAAAATAAACCACCAGAGAAAGGCAAGGAAAAGAAGAATGCAAAATTATCAATTCTTAGACACACACACGCACACACACGCTCTGAGAGGCTGTCTGATAGCAAGGGGAATATTTAGCACAGACATTTGCAGACACTTACTGTCTGAATTAAAATGGGAAGCAGCAGAGATAGGAGTCACTGAATAATTAGCAGTGACGACAATTTTACTCTGCTATCTGCCAGATACAATTACTTTCGCTCCATCTCCCGAGGTAAACACATCTTAACTGGTAGAGCTGAATGGGACCACCTGCCACTTGTTTTTTTAAAGGTTCTTCATTTTGAGATATGCTTGTGGCCACCTAAAATGTTTACTTCTTAAAAAACAAGAGTCATGTTCTCTTATAAATTATGACTGCTGGTATTGAATCAAAATAACTTCTGGTTTATGTGTGAAAATCAAACAAGAGCTGATTTATCATGCTGTCTATCCACTGCTGGCCCAAAGGCTTTAGAAGGACCGAGAAAAACTCCCTGAATCATCCAAGAAAGGAATGTTTATTGTTAATCAAAAACTTGGTAAACTGCTACGTTTTCTAGAATTAGAAAAAAATTACTTTCCAGAACCTTTCCTTAAAGACCTTAGAAAACTAACAACAAGACTAATTTCTTACTATCAAATAGAAAGGAACACTAATATTTTGAACTTCGGTGTGTCCCTTCTATATGTTTATCACTCAAGAAAGAATCCTGGAGTGAAAATGTCTCTCTCTCCTTAAATTCTACATCGCATTCTTTTCTGTTGCACAACTGGAAAAACGGAAGAGGGGGCAAATTCCTTGTAAGTAATGAAGAAGGTCAGCTCCTTCCCGGCGAGAGATTCCCACGTGACAGAAGCCCAACTGAGGGCTTGGACACAGGCAGGTAAATCCAAATTTTTGAGGAGGCTCAGACACCAGCTGCAAAATGAATCCAAAGAACATCTTTTCGGGGCTGCATAAATTATTACATCTCCTAACAAACAAAAAAACAACACTTGCAAGAAAAACAAGAAGATATTTTCTCTGAGAATTCTAAGTCAAATATTCTACTCCCCCACAAAGATGCCTTTAAAATGTTAAAGTATCTGGTCAAACTCCTGCCTAACAGTCAAGAAATACCCATTTGCTTAAGGGGCTGTGTTTACAGAGTCCTTGCTGTGGCCTGAGACAGGGGCTGGAGGCAGGAGCCAGCCCCAGTCAGCACCCCCCCGCCCCGACCCCCTGCCCTGGCCCTATAGGCTGCTTGCATTCAGCCTGCACACCAACACCAACCCACTTTTCCAGATATTCCTGAACGTTAAGTGGGCTATTAAGTAACGGTGTTCCTTTTAAGACCCGACAGAAAGACTGCATTACATAAAAATTTTAAAAAATATCTGTAGCTCTGCGGAATACGGCATTCTGAAACAACACTCAGGAAAGATTTACTGTCTCTAGGGTGCTTTTCATAAAATGATTTATTATGGTTTCACTAAAATGATTAGAGAGAAACGCTCCAAAATATCTATAAAACGTTGCTAGGCATCTTGAAAGTTAGCAAAGTGGCAAGAATTTTCCAACAAGTTGTCAAAATAAAATGAAAAGACAGAAATGCTCAGCAACACAGAGAACAAAATAAAGATATCCCATTAAAAAAAAAAAAATCCTCGTGTGAAATAAGCAACATTCACAGAGCTCTGATGAAGATCTTTAGAAAAGTTGACTTGTAGCAGGCATATAGTTGGACCACCTGGCCTATAGTATATGTATTCTCCGTGGATGCACCAAGGGCAGAGACCCTGCCGGGCAGGCAGAGGCGGGCTCTTCTGGATGGTCAATGCTAACCCACACAGGCAAGCTCAGGGCCCTCCGACAGCTCCACTCAGCTGCTCCCATGGGTCGGAGCTCTGACCCTCTAGTCTCCTGTCTCCCAGGAGACTGGTCCCAGCCCCGATACTTCTTACAGCCCTTGACCCCTCCAATCTCTCAGTGACCTCACTCACTCCATCACTCCTCCCGGCTAAAACAGACTTGTAGGGCATGACTCCAATTTCACCTGGTAACAGAAAACGCAAATATAAAACGTGAACTAAAAGGCAGGGAAAAGGAAAATGCAGCTGGAGCTACAAAGTGGTTAAGGCTCGTGATGGGCGAGAAGGGGCAGCTAATGACAGTGGGCAGCTGGTCCTGGGAAGAGAGTTAAAACACAAGGGGAAGTTGAGTCAGAGGGGCTGGTGCCAAAGACAAAATGTCAAGGGGAGACACTGGCTAACACCCAGAGGGGCCCCAGGCAGGGATTCTTCCAGGAACCTCACTGTATGCTCCTAATCATCTATTCTAACAGCTCTGTCAGGAGCAACTGTGCCTGTATAATTTTGTTCCGGAAAGTTCTATCTTCATTCTCTCTCTGGGAAAAACACTTTGGCCCAGCACTAAAGGGAGCCATTCAATTCTTTCCCCAGTCTCGTTGTAAGCATCCCCTTTAAGGTTTTAGGAATATCAGTAGACTCCAGTGTCCACTAAAGCTTCTCCCAAGCCAACCACACTAAATGGCCTGAGTCCCCCAAATTTAATAGGTTCTTTCTTAGATCTGGCCAGAATCTCTAACACCATTTAACTTGCCTAGAAATTCCAAGTCCCAGAAATCAGAAAAAGTGCCAATGACCCCAAAAGCGCAAAAGGGAAGAGCAGCTCCCCCAAGCTCCTATGGGCCATCCTGACTCTAGGCGAGAGCGCTGACCCAGAACAGGCTTGGGGGGTCTTGGCCACGGCCGCCTGTTAGAATCACCAGGAGCTTCGGGAAGTCCGAGCACCAGGTCGCTCCACTCCGATAGATCAGAACCTCTGGGCTGGGGGCCAGGCATGCATCGTTTTTCAAATGTCCCCCCATGAGTCTAATGTGCAGACCAATCAGAGAAGATTCTTACTGAACTCGAGCGAAGGTTCTCATTCTGGAGATCAGGAACAGCTAATGTGATTGGACCTGGTTCCTCCCCAGCAATGACTCTGCCCTCTGCAGCCATCACCTCATTTACAACCTGCCCCGATCCAGCCGGTGGGACTCACGGATCTGCTGGCAAGGGAGAGTGGAGCGGGGCCTCCGTGTCTTTCTTGTCAACTATTCCCTTTTCATTCATACAAAAAATACTTACTCCCACCTCATGTAATTTCCAGTCCAAAGAGCACAAAGCTGTGGGGCAATGAAGGTCTTACTCTAATCAACTGGCTAAAAAAAACAAAAACAAAAACAACACCATAAAGAAGAAAAATGTAAACGTCTGGGTCCCTAACTACAGTTAAAGGTCTAGCAGAAAGTTTCAACCTGAAAGGAGCTCCCTCCAGCCCCTCCCCCGCCCCAGCCCCTGTGAAGGGAGCTAGGAACAAGGACAGGCGAAGGTCAGTGGCCCACCACTCTGTGCTACAGTCACTGCTGTCACTGGGCTGATCCAGACTTTTCAGCTGTCACCTTCCTCACAAAGGACAGAAGGCCTGGGGACCGGACACTTTCTCCCAGCACACTAATCTCATTCCACCCAGCTCAAACTGGGCTTCAGGTCTGCAAAGTCATCTTCTGTGTTTCCTCCAACAACAGGGGTTTTCAGAATCCTGACTTTCATATAAACTGTCTAAATTAACTTTTCATGAAGTCAGGGAGGGGGGCACTATGTGTCGACGTCCATGTAGCCTTAGAATTACAGTGTTTGCAGCGAAATGACCATTTTCTTCCAATCAATATGCTCTTTAAAAAAAGGAAAGGGGCGCCTGGGTGGCTCAGTCGTTGGGCGTCTGCCTTCGGCTCAGGGCGTGATTCCTGTGTTATGGGATCGAGCCCCATGTCAGGCTCCTCCGCTGGGAGCCTGCCTCTTCCTCTCCCACTCCCCCTGCTTGTGTTCCCTCTCTCGCTGGCTGTCTCTCTGTCGAATAAATAAATAAAATCTTTAAAAATAAACAAATAAATAAATAAATAAATAAATAAATAAATAAATAAAAAATAAAAAAAGGAAAAACTGACTTTTGGAGACATTTGAAATTTGAGCTTTATTCCTTTAAAAATTTCAAAGGCAAAAAAAAAAAATCCATTATGAAATCATCCTTCAGTGCTAGCTTAGAGAATCAACGGGGTCCACGAACAGCAGCAAACCAAATGTTAACTAGGTGAGAATAAATATTAATCCTATCTTCCACGATGGCTGACAATTACCTGGAAAGTTCCACAGCTGGGAAAGAAGTGAGTGGCTTCCCTCACTGTCCCCATAACTGCTCTGCTCAATTCAGGCAGTTCTGGAATGTATCGAGCGTTCTGAGGTCTCCGCTCCCTTGCACTCATCCCTCTTCCCTCACGAAACCAGCCAAGGCAAAGAGCAGTGCGCCAGGAGCACCTCCCAACACTCCCAAGGCTATGGGAAAACCGTCCCATACGTGACACAAATTCCCAACTGACAATGCCACAGGTTCCTATTTTGCTGAAAGAACCTCAAGGTGAAGGCTCAATCAAAGCACAGCACAACGGGGCCCCAAATCACAGACAAGGAAGGATCCTAACATGATTTTCTGGTCACTGAAATTATTGATGCTAATATGAAAAATTTAGAGTTTGTTCCAGAAAAATAAAACCATTCCTGGTTTAATCTTTTTTTTTTTTTTCAATCAATGACTATATTCTAAAATACCCATGTTCCTATGGAGGAGACATGGAGACCTACTCTTACCCTCATTCAGCCCACAGAAATGTACTGATTGCCTAGCGTGTCTAGGAATGTGCTGGAAAATGAGGCACTAACGGTAAGACAGGCGCTTGGTGTCTCCCTTCCCCACCAGAGCACAGGGACTGACAGGAAGGGAGGCCATCTCCCAGGCGGGTACAGTGAGCCTGGTGGAGAAGACACAGATGCTCAGGGAGGACGGGGCTGAGTGCTGAACGGGGGAGCAGGGGTCAGGACCGGGTTCTCAGCACCAGTGTCTGTGCGAAGAACAGAAGCATGAGCAGAGCAGGCCAGGCGAGCATGGAGCGGCAAGGCCCAGAGGAGGGCAGGCAGAGCGGCCTCCCCCAGGAAGAAGCATGGCAGGACCGGGTCAGGCGGAGGGGGGGGGGTAGGCACAAGTTGGGGGCAGTGGATGCAGCAGAAGACAGTCAACAACACCGTCTCTGGGGGCACTAGGGGCCTGGACCCCATGAAAGAAGTGACAGGATTTTCTGGAGCCCAATCGCTCACACTATGGCTCCTTGTAGTGACAGTGGAGACTAGAAATGTCAAAGGTAGCATCAGAACCCCAAAGGTGAATTCCTTTTGGCAAGGCTGAGTCCGAGGCATTGGAAACACCTCAGAAATGCAAATAAACACCTCGTTTAAAAAAATCTGGTTCCTGTATGAAGATCTTTACGGCTCAATTTTCTTAAAGCAAGGCACACCTGCACGTGAGCTTCTCTGTCACCGCTCCTTCGCCCTCCTGGCCTAGCTCTGAGCTCTCCCTTTTTATCATCTGGCTCCCAAAGACCCGCTTGCTCTGTTGGGTCAATGTTCCTTTAAAAGACAGCTTGTGCCCAACTCAGAGACACCTGCTGTCCTTTGGTTCATCCATAAGTATGAGAAATATGGTACAGATGTAAGGTGTCCAGACTGGTGAGCCAGAGACGAACCCAGACAAATGGACCCCAGCTGCCACTCAATTCCAAAATTTGCCCTGGCCTCGTGAGACCAAGACCACCAGGGAGGTGTCTTCCAGAAACAAGCTCATTCTGACTGCAAGCTGGCCCTCGCGTCATCAGCCACACAAAATAAGAGACTTCCAAACCTGGGGATTTTCAGCCTGTTCATTTACACTGAACATTTACACTCAACAACGGCTAATCAAGCCACTTCCTTGAGGGCCTGGGATCCATCAGATTCAGTTAACAAGTCCTTCCCTGAGCAAATACTGAGCGTCCACGGGGTGAAGAGCAAGCAGGCCCATGCTTTAAAACCTGGACCGGGGGCGCCTGTGTGGCGCAGTCGTTGGGTGTCTGCCTTCAGCTCAGGGCGTGATCCCGGCGTTATGGGATCGAGCCCCACATCAGGCTCTTCTGCTATGAGCCTGCTTCTTCCTCTCCCACTCCCCCTGCTTGTGTTCCCTCTCTCGCTGCCTGTCTCTCTATGTCAAATTAATAAATAAAAAAAATCTTAAAAAAATAAAAAATAAAAAAAAAACCTGGACCGCACCAGAATGGGCGTGGGGGTCCCGGACTTGGACTCCACACTGCTTTTGAAAAATGAACGGCGAAGCTGCTGCTTCTCATCACACAGCGACTGCTGCAAACCTGCCCATTCCACCGAGGCCGGGACAGCTCAACGAGTCCTACCGTGGACCCGATGCACTGGCTGCCTCCTGACACCTTCCACCCCCACCGACTGCAACACTTGTCAGGTGGATTCCAGATAACAGAATGCTGACAGCTTTTCAGCAAAGCTCTGCCAGTGAGAATTCTGGCCAAGGGCAATGCCTACCTGTTGCAGAAAGTTGCATCAGCTTCTGTACGCTGTCGGGTCAAAACACATTACCCATTCTGAGACCCGCCACAAGTCCATGTGCGCACGCCCACCCGGTGTGGCTCAGCAGCAGGAAACAGCCGTGTTGGCCCCCAAGGGTTTAGGAAGGGTGGCCGCTCAGTGCAGAGAGACTTCCTCCCAGGTCTCCCTGCCTCAGCTCTGAGCAGAGAGCCATGTACGACACATCTGCGCGAGGCCTGAGCTCCCACTAGCAGGACTAGAAGCACACACACTGCCAGGCTGGAGGAAGGCCACGACGCACCCCTTGCAGGCTCGACCCAAACGCACTGCTCAAATGTCCTCCGCAAACCGTTCACGAATCCCGTCTCTACCTGGGCATCTCCTATCCAAAATAAGAAACACCTTCCTGAATGTGTGCTACTCAGACTCACCAGATGAAAAATTAGCAACTGATGTACTAACGATGAGAAAGCAAGCACATGGGCTTTCCTTGCCTACACGCAGGGCTCCGGGCAAATCACGGGCAAGAGTCTGTGCTGGGATTTCTCGCCTTCTCAGGGGCACCTTTGGCCCTGAACCGGCTCTGAAAGCCAGACCTTGGGCTTTGCTGGGAGCTTGCCAGGGAGGCTTGAGAAGTTTAAGCTCCGCTCTGGCAGGAGCGGTAAACATGACAGCCACTGTAAGTTTTCAGATAAAGGGGCAGTCCTGGTGACTGAGTTAACAAGAAAAAAAACAGTAATTTCTTTGCTTATCTGTGCTGGGCTGTATTGAGCAGAATCAGAAAGCACATTCTGAAAAAAAAATATATGAGATCAATTTTTTTTTGCAGTTACACTCCCTTATAAACTACCGCCCAAATCCGCCCTCCTTTTTATTTGCAATCAAGTATTTCTAACGTATTCTGGTTCCTTCAAGCTTGTCGGGGCATGATCCCTGATCTGGGCAAACGCCATCCCCCCTGTGAGTGGGAGTCAGCAGCATGAAGGGATGAGGGGTGAAGACAGGCTGCTCGGGTGATGGAGAACCAGAGTGTTGCTGTCTGAGACTGGCTTTTTCTTTCTGCTGGAGGGTGTCTGTTTATATAAAACATCCAAAAAGAGAGGACAGCCTAACTGAAAGAGCGTGCCTGTTGGATGACACGAGTGGTTTGTCTCTGGGTGAGCCATAAAGGAAGTAGGGGAATGCTGAGCTCTGCAGACACAGAAATCCCGTTCTGGGGCAGGAGGCCGGCAGTCACTGCGGGAAGGAATGGAAGCCATCGGACACACACTACAGTTGGGCAGGCAACGCAAGGAAAGACAGTCATCTCTGCCATCCAAGAAAGCTGGGGATAGAAGACTTGATAAAATCATGCAGCTGTCAGAAACACAGCTCTTGGTTTCCAAGACGAAACTACTTCTAGTCCTCCCCGAGGCATAATATAAATAACCTGCTTCCCATGGCCAGGCAGGGCCAAGACCAACCTACAGGAAAAGAGAGGGTTTCCATAGCAGCCCCCCACTGCACCTCTTAAGGAAAGGGAAAGAGTGAGTTAAGCCCAGGAGATAGGTCAACTCACTGGGCCTCATCTGCACACCCAGGCTGTGGCCAGCCCCAGGCCGGACACTGGGACGGACACTGAAGACCACCCATCCCACAGCTGCGGTCTTTCGACCGAGGCACACAGCCCCGAGGGCTCCACGGCTCTCCCAGGAATAGTCACTGGGTGAAGGGTGGATGAGGCCTCAGTCTCCAGACCCTCACCTTCCAACCACATGCACTCTTCCTGACAACAGATGGACATTGCTGTTTTCTCAACAGCTGCTCTCTCCTGCAATCTTACCGTGGTGCGTGGTCCCAAAGTTCAAACACCATCCCCTAAGGCACCAAACAAAGGCATAAGTCAAAATGTGCTTATCAGGGAGAACTCTTTAGTAATTAATCGTGACCCCTTGAATTCATAAGGCTTCTTGTTTTTCAGTGCCTTAAACATATTTCTGCTAAGGGGAAATTCTGACCCATCTGAATAAAGAAATACAGATTAGTGGTATGGATTCTCTTAAAGATAACCTGGAAATTTTTCCCCAAATGCCAAAATGTTCAAGTGAGGGAAAGCCCTCAGGATAACAAATTTACTTGAATTCTGTATTTTTCACCAGTTACAATAGATTCTCTCAAAAATTACACGGTCAAAAATTGACTTCAACTAAGTCAATCCTCCTTATTATTTTCACTCTATTATAAATGATGTTTAATATTTTCTACTTCCTGTTAACAAAACCAAATCATTTGAACTTGTGATAAAAATGCTGGGTGTGCACTTAAAACCACGTGAGAGAGTACAGAGTTTTTAAAGAGTTCTTTCAAATGGCACAAAGATGAAAACGCTGGCCACACCCGAGACATCCCCTCCAGTGGAGGCCAGTGCAGGAAGCATATGTTGCAAGGCCATGAGGAATGTGACTCCTGGAGACAGAAGACGTGTGGGAAAGTCTGAAGAGGACGAGGAGGAGGAGGAAGAGGAGGAGGGCATTCTGAGCAGAGAGGAGCCATGCAGAGCAGCAGAGCCCATCATGCATGCAAGGGGGTGAGGGGCAGGCGCTTCCAGCCTGGCGGGTAGGAGCGTGTGGGGGGCGTGGAGGAGTGGGGCACCAGAGGACCTACGTGCCCTGCTGAAGGGCTCAGATTTTATCCAAACACCCAGCAGAAGGGTTTTACTAAGTCACGGCCTCTGTGGAGAAAATGTCGGCAGCAATACAAAGGATGAGAGGGAGAGAATGAGAAGCTGGTAGCAGTTAGATTAGCTGGACAGTGATGTCCAACAGAACCTTCCGTAGTGATGAGAATGTTCCATCCATTCCATCAGTGAGGACAATGTTCCATGTGGCTACTGAACACCTGAAATGCAGCTCATGAGAATTTTTATTCCTATTTAATTTTAATTAAATTTAAATTCACATTGCCATGTGCGGCTAATGACGGCCATACTGGGCACACAGGTTAGAGAGCTATTTCAAAGTTCACAGGATGGTCTGCCCTGACACAAGAGAGAACAGTGGGAAAAAGATACACGAGGGATTTCTGAAGTGCAAGTGGTGGACGCTGGTGACCAACTGGACGGATGGGGTGCTGAGCACCGAGTGAAGGTGGATCCCAAGCTCTGTCCAACCTGCAGATGAGGTCCAGGTGTTAGCACAGTACAGAGCAGGACAGAGGGTAAAAGACATTTGTGGGGCAGATCGTCGATCCCAAATGGACTCATTTACTTCGCAATGTATTAAGAATACCCGGAAGATGGCAAGAAGGTGGGTGGGAAAAGGTCAGACAGGTAAAGATTTGGAGGTTGCCACCACAGAGGGAGTGAAAAAAGCCACTTAGGAAAGCAGGGTCACCCAGAGGGAGAGAAAGGAGAGGGAAGCCCAACTCTTCAAAGGTATTCTGGAAGGAGAGGCCAGCCAGGGCAGAGAAGAAATGACCAAAGGAAGTCAGGGAATGGGAGAGGATGGTGCCATCGAAGCAGAGGGGAGAGAAGACACGGTATTCACCAGGGAGGAGAGCTAGTACTCAACAAGGTCCAAAGTAGGCTAAGTCCAAGGACAGGGCCTGGGGGCTGGCGGGAGGAAACACAAGACCAGGAACCACACAGTGATGAGGGATGAGAGCAAGAACCGGGCACTCACCTCTCACTTGGTGACAAATGAGGGACAGTCACTGTGACAGTAAGATGCGTATGGATGAGGTCCTCAGGCCCTGCTCCAACACTAGCTACAAGACTACATCCATTGCAAGTCTAACCAAGATGATTTCTTTCCCTTCAAGTTACCTATCTGTGACTACAAAGTAAAAGGGTATCCAGCGAAAAACACCTTTCAAAATCCAAAGTTAAAATCAGGAAGTTTAACAGGAATGGACAGAGGACAAACTGAAGCCATAATTCACTTTAAAAAGCCTCTCTTTTGTCATCGTACACCTACCTATCACCTACAACCATCCCCTTTCGTACCAGTTGGGGGCACTCTTCCAACAGATGGAGCTGATACCACCACAGGGATAAATCAGAGCAGGCAGAAGCACCCAGCACATCCTGACTCTTCTTACCTCCAAAGGGTTCCTGCAGGTTGTCAAGCAGGAGCGGACCTCCCCTGCAAGAATCCAAGCCAACATTTTTCAAATCAACTTTGCTTCTAACTCTCATTATCACTAATGAGGGGAATATTAACCCTTGACTTCAAACTTTATGTCTGACTTAATGTTCTGACTTTCAAAAAAGCTGTATTCATTCAAAACTCACTCAGCTCCCAGAGGCAGCCATATTTGCTTCTTTTCCAGATGCCTGCTCTCCCTGAGTGTCAGTATGGGCGTGGATGTCCTGCACACATGCTAGGTGCTCAATAATGCATCGGAGGACCAGGAACTGGGAGTCACGGAGGGCCTACTATGTGCCAGTAGCAGGCAAAGCACTTTTATAAGCACCATCAGTGAGCTCACAACCACCATCCACAACAGGTGTCATATCCCCATTTTGAGTTGTGCAAATCGAGGTACGACTTGCCCGAGGAAGCGCAGTGCTCAGTCAGGGTCAAAGCAGGTCATTACAGTACCCGAACCACAGTGGCTACGCTGGCTGCCACCACAGCCGGAGACTGTCCCTGCTCTCGGATCCATCAGGCAGCGCTGTGTGGGACGGTCAGATCACACGTTTGTGCCTCAGACACGTGACGCTGAGAAGGGAAGCGACTGCAAGGACATTAACGCTGAATATATTTCAGAGGCATCTTGCGTAGCAAACGCATGGACTCCATCACCTATTAATACTATTCATCCACAATCATTACAATTTGATAGATGCTAAAAACTGACTTCAGACCTGCTATTCAAACATAATTCTTAAATCATGCTTTCGTAAGTCATGTAGATAATTCACAGAGAGACAATTAGCCTTTGACACTGCACTTAATTTAATAAGCCATTTCAGAATTTTAATAGAAGCATTAACAGGCGTGAAAGAAGAATGAACTACTTTTTGAGACCTTACAACTTACAAATTAGCTAATTTTTATTTTTAACGTAAATGTCAAAAAGCACAGTATCAAAGGGTTGGCAATTATACTGCCAAAAACACACAGATGTTATCAGAGTCAAGGTATCTCTGCTCTCAAAGATAAGTAAAGAGCAACAACAGTATTTTGAAAGTAAATGCCAAAGTCTCTAACTTAATTCTTACTACCACCTAAGAAAGATGTCCTCATTGTCAAGGAAGAGTAGCTATGAGGATCAAGCAGAATATGCATATAAAAGCATTCAGTGCCTTGCCAATAAATTATATTAATAGTAAAGAATGAACTTCCTGAAACTAAGTTTATTTAATGCCTTTACATTATACAAATATGTATTTTTTTCCTGCATAACACCTTTAGATGACAGAAAGTAGTCAAAAGGTTAAACAAATATAATGGGTAACATCCAATAACAGCAAGTAAGTTTTCAAAGAGATCTGCCTACATGATACTAAACTCAGATCACAAATGCTTCCATGGTCAAGGACACGTGCCAAAAACATACTTGTTATACATAGTATCTAATAAATGTTTGCTAAATACTGGCCTTCAATACTTCTGTTATATATACTCAACAAAACAAATCAAGAAGATTACGTAATGAAATAAAATAAATCCAGACTATATTCAGCCAGGAAACTATACTGAAACAGGCATTTTTTTAAGGGTACACAGAACTGAGTCATATAATTCAAATACTTTAATACCATGTTTTTTCCTCTTACAAAATTAATATGTTCATTTTAGAAAAACTGGAAAACAAATGCAAACAGAAGAGGATAATTACACATAACTACAAGTAATAACCACCGTAAATTCTTTAATGTATCCTTGTTCTAAGAATGCATATGCATATTTAATTTGCCTGCAAAATTGGGATCTAATATATATATACTGCTTAGCCAGAAAATTTTTTTACTTAATATTCTGTTCACATTTTCCCATGTCATTAAATGGCCCCATAAAACAAGATATTTAATTGATTTAAATTACTTGATCATATGGAGAATCATCATTTAATGCCTTACTGCCAATATTTTTCCAGTTCTTCACGTCATAACTAATACTGCTTTGAGCAGCCTTAAACATAAATCTTTCGCACCAATTGTGATTATGTTGTTGGGCTAAATTCCCCACCCCAAATCCCCACGCAATTATTAACCTCTACTTTATTCAAAGTTGCACAGAGCTTAACCTAGAAGTCTTGGGAAGCCAAGCTTGTGGTACAGAAGGTTAAGGAAAACTTCGCTGTTCCTTCTTTTCTTCTCCTTTAACCTTTGACCTGGGGCCATGGAAGAGCTGCTTCTTTGGAAGTCTCCGGGCACAGGTGCACAGTTACCTGGTAATGTTCACCTCCTACCCACACCCCATCCATCTTTCACCTCTTCAGGGGAACGGACAGAGAACCTTTAGATAGAGCTTCTCACGAGGGGACAAATGGCCAGTGGGGGCCTACAGCGGAAGACAGACCCCTACCATATGTACCAGACTCCAAAATAACTGAAATAGAACTTGGGCTGGAATCCACAGTATTGTGCCTAGTTTTCAATATCATCCTTTTGTCTACCCCCTTAGCACAGCCTTAGCCACTTATACGGTCCTCCTCTTATTTAAAGAAAAAAAAAAATATATATATATATATATACACATATTCATTTGTATTTTGGTATTATCAGGCAACTCAAGTTAACACAGGTTTCCTCTATATGAAGCACACCCATATCCCACGCAATACTACACACACGAGGTGGTCTGTGTGCAGGGGACAGATGACCAGAATTTCAAATAGAGAGACCTGGGGGCCAGAAACAGTCACCTGGTGCCAGGCAGGCCAACCTGGCCAGAGAGACTATGACATTCTATTGCACTGGCTTAAATCCACAGCCCAAACACAAGTCTTGTAAGAACCTCCCTATCTACTACACTAGCTACGTCCTTTAAGTCTTTAGGACATCAAACACATTATCTAACACTAATCCACACCCCTCACTTTAAAGAAGAGGCAGCTGTTAAAAAAAAAAAAAAAGGAACCCTTTTTCCAACGGTTTGTATTCTACAGTTTTAACCTTGCTTCTCTGAAAGCTAACTTAGGATAGCCATCCACATCAAACTACCAGGAAACCAGTCTGGAAGTTGCTAAACGTTACAGTAAGTCATGTGACTGCTCATGGTGATAAGGAAGGTATTATGACGTGATATTTCAGAGTTAGTTGTCAAATGTAACATAAAAGTACACAAAATCCCTTTTGTTCATTAAAACACAAATAGTCTATTACTTTACAGAATAAATTTTTTGGACCTGGCCACCAACGACAGATCAAAGATCAATTCTGAAATACATCATCTGTTTATTTTTAGATAAAAGTTTAAAATGCTATATAAATTGAACTTGCTGAAAACGCTTTAAAATCTCTTCTACCATTTCCATCAAAGTGCATGTCAGAGGATCTCTCTGCAATGAGCGTTGTTAAAACAGAACACAGAAGCTATTTAGATACGTATTATCCCCCGGAAATAGCATGTCATCAATCTGACCCTGATTAATTAATAAGCAAGAAGCAAGCAAGCTCACTTATCACATTACAATCTCTAAAAATAGTTGACCCCTAAACAGCATGAGTCTGAACTGCGTGGGTCCACTTATTTTTTGACACAGTACAGTACTGTAAATGTACTTTCTCTTCCTTACGATTTTCTTGTCTTTTCTCTAGCTTACTTTTCTATAAGAATACAGTATTTAACACATATAACATACAAAGTAAGTGATCACTGGTATCGGTAAAGCTTCCAGTCAACAGTTGGCTATTAGTAGTTAAGTTTTGGGGAGTCAAAAGTTACATGCGGATTTTCGACTGGGCAGGGGGTCAGTGCCCACAACCTTATTCAAGGGTCAACTGTACTGATACAGATGGTATTTGTTCAAAATGTATTATGAGCATTTAGTGTGAGGAACTGCCCTTTCACTCATAATTGTTACTCAGTTATGATTGCAGAACAAAGTTATGCAAGCAACTGTGACTCATTAATCTCCCATATTCATAATTCCAGGGGACAAACCTGCACAATTCTTCAAATGCTTTTCTTCCTTCCTATGTTCTGTTTATTGGATCACATGTATAGGAATGTAATTTTACGTGTTAAGTCTAATCTTTAGCTCTGATAGTACCCATGTCAGGAAGAGAGTAACTCAGGGTGCTCGAAGATGTCAGGGGGGTCACATCCTTGGTTATTTTTGTAGTTTTTGTTTAATGAAATACTTAAGAAATTATACTAAGAGATCTTGATAAACAATACAATGTTTGTATGCTTTCTACTCCCTGTCCCCAAGTCTAAACAAACAAACAAAACAGCACACACCACACTGATCGCCACAAACGCTGGCATCTACACCCAACACCAGACCCCTAGACTAGCTCAGAGATCAGTCTTCCTTGGGGCAGAAAGGACGTACCATCTCAACCTCTCTCTGTAATTCTGAATTCACCAGAATGCCAGCGTAGGTGATAAAAGTAGAATACCATGAATATATAAAGTAAAACAGAATAAGGCAATACGACAGAGCAGGGGATGGGTGAGTGGGGGGAACCCCTCTGTCCAGACAGTAACTTTAACTCACATTAGTACAATGAGTTAAAAATTAAAAAAAATTTAAAGACTCTATATGGTCTAACAATAGCCCAAAGCACAGAGGGCACGGATGCTCTATGACATTGGGCTCTTCAACGAGAATGAGCTCCTAAGCAGGAGCGTTTCACTGTAAATGCACTTACCAACGTCAGTACTCCAAAAGGTGTTACTGACAATATTAATACTCTTATAAGACCTTTAATACTGTATTAAAAAAAAAAGGTATCCTGATGAAAAAGGCTGCAGATGTCCCAGGCAAGAAGTAAAAAGCAAAGTTATAGATGTTCTCGAGCAATCTCTCACTTTTATTACAGAGTCAAGAGGAATATCTCCAGGTGTCAAAGGTGGGGCTGCCTTCCAACACTTCTGGAAATTACTTGGAGTCGAAACCTTCAGAAGAACGCAGTGAAGATTAAAAACTTGTGAACAGGGAGGGCTAAGCTCTCAGAAGGACTCAGTGGCCTTGGGTCCGAGGCGGGAGCCCACGGGCATGAGGGACAAACCTAAAGAAAACTGCATTTCAGGGCCCATTAGACTACAATTCCACTTGGTGATGGTCCAAAATGTGCTCTGGTGCCTTGGTAATAAAAACGACAACAACAAAAACTGGAAGAAAACAGAGACCCTACTATAAAGACAAGATCAGAAGGCTCAGGAGTTTGGAAACCTCCAATTAAGTTATGTGATCCGAGAACAAAAAAGATATCATGGCAAAAAATAAAATAAAATTCCCTGATGCAGGTCAGACTCGTTCATCTCGATTCAGGGAGCACAGAAGATGATCTCTCAGGTGCTATGCGCTTTTTTATCATCCCCAGAACATGCCCAGCATCTGAGCAACAGGAAGGCCAAGATGGTTCTGAACACGACAAGCTAAGAATCACCAAAGGAGTAGAGGCACGGGCCAGCGGATCTCTATTCTGAGTCCAACGACAACAGAGAACAGTGGGAGGGCGCTGTGTAAAAACCACTTCCAGGAGGATTATTAGAACATTTGCAATTTCTTTGGCATCTCCTCCCCCTATCCCCGTGAAGACACCACCCCTGAGAAGCTACCTCTGGAAGTATTTCCCTTTTTCCCTCAAACTAAACAATGGAACTTCATACGTGAAATGCAGGCCCATGCTCCCTACGAGAGCTGCAGAGCATGTCACCTAACAGCGAGGGCAGAAATTTTCTCTTGGTTTTGGTTGGGTTGATAGAATAGTGAATTTATAAGGGCGAAGGCCAATGTAAATGTTTACCCACTGAGGGGAAAGTCAAAGCACACGCATTTTAGAGGCGGGTTAATACGGAATTTAATCAGACACCAATAAAACACCGGGCCATTTTCCCTCCCTTACGCGTTAAGTTTAATATTTCAGTTAAGATAGAGACACTGCCCTTAGAATTTATATACACTTGATCTAGCTGATTAAGTGCCACACTGCTCTTTTGTTCACTACAAACAAAAAGATGTATAAAAAAAAAAAAAAAAAAACCAACTCCCAAACTGCCACAGTGAGTTGAAAACATACCATCTGTAGCAGCTTAGCTCCGGCTACTGCCCTCAAATCATCTGAGAGGCTCAGGACATGGTCCTCTTCTCTCAAAGTTATCCTTAGCAGCTGTGTTCTTATTGCTCGGGAGGTTCCCGGGCTCCTTCCGTGCTTAAATTATTGGCAGAAATTAGCAAAATCAGCATAACCCATCTGTAACCTATCCTGAGCAGAGAGCAATCGGGAGGAAATGAATTATCAAAATGCCATGATGCTCCTGTGAAAAAGAAAAACCATTCAGCCTTTCCATCTTTTTTTTTTTTTTAACATTTTATTTATTCATTTGACAGAGAGAGAGACAGCCAGTGAGAGAAGGAACACAAGCAGGAGGAGTGGGAGAGAAAGAAGCAGGCTCCCAGCGGAAGAGCCTGACGTGGGGCTCGATCCCAGAACTCCAGGATCACGCCCTGAGCCGAAGGGAGATGCTTAATGACTGAGCCACCCAGGCGCCCCCAACCTTTCCATCCTTAAAAAAAAATGTTAAGTGTCATTTATGTCAACCGAGAGTCCCTCCCTGCCCTTTTAATTTATTAGTGCAGAATGACAAATGCAACTGAATCACTATGTCTGTGCTCTCCTGCAGACCTGCAGATCATGAACACTCCCAAACTCCAGGAAAAAAGCCCAGATCCAAGGCTGGAGGTGGTCCCCTCGACAAGGAGCAAGTGAACAGGGGAAGGAAGTCTTTTCTGTCAAACATGCTGAGGGAAACAAATTCATGTGCAAAGCACATTCTGGGTGTTATGAGGTAGCCCTCTGGAAGGGATTTACTTTGTTTGGTATCCCCAGGATTACTCTACCCATGCTTGGAAACCCACAGGCTAATTCTAAAGAACACAATACTCAGGGCCCAGACATGGTGGCCACTCTCCACCTCCACACCCTCGACCCCCACGGCGTACTGAACTTGCCCCCCTGAGCCCAGTCAGATTCACAATCTGCTCCACATGGTCTTCAAAGCAGCCACTTGTACCCAGCAGACCGTCACTTCAGGAGTCTTTCAGGGTGCTGGCAGATAGTCTGTTCAAAGTTCTTTGGGGGGGCAAAAGCAGTGTAATATCAGCTCACCAGATAGGAGGGGAAATCGCACACACAACTGTTTCCTGATGCTCTGCCCCACAACCCCTATCGCAGCCCCTCTCCGAGCGGGAGATGGCCCTCGGACTCCATGGACTCCAATGGAACTTCCTTCCGAATGGCACGCAAGCCAGAGCACCCTGCAGTCATTCAAAAGGCTTCTGCTCCCAAGAAACCCTCTGGCTCCGGAATAAATGATTTCCATTAGTCCATTCATCAAGTGTCTCTTAAGCCTTCTATTATGTGTCTGCATTTTAAACAGGGGACAAGGTCCTTTATTACATCCCCTAATCCATGTCCCCAGAAACATTTCTTTCAGAGCTACAGAATCTGTCTGCAATCTCATTATTAGGAGACTTTACCCTCCCTTCCTCCACCTAGAACTAATCTGCACTTTAAGACAGCACTGCCCCCCATTACGGAAAAAAAAAAATCTGCTGAAAGCAATATTAGTAGAAGATCTACTATATTTCCAGAATCCGAGTGCTGCAAGAGCAACTCTCACGTCTGCCTACTCACCGTTTTAACCTGAGTCCCTCCCTAGAACTGTGCCTGGCACAAAAGAGCACGTGGTAAATATGGGACAAATGAAGCAAGGCATCTGAGCGCCCACTGTACCATGGGCAGGGCCAATGCCACAGTCCTGGAACAGAAGCGCGTGCATGGTCACGACACCGCCTTCGTTCCCAGCACCCCCTGAAGTTAGGTGCAGTCGTCTAGGTGCTGCGTCCCTTTTCAGCAAGCCTGAGTACAGACATGCCCAGCAGGCTTCACTTTGCCACGAGGCCAAGGCCCTGAGGTGGAGAAACAAGATGGAAGGAACCTGGGTCCATGAGTGTCAGGCAGAGTTGTACAGCTCACCTACCCAGATGGTGGAAAGAAGCCAGCTTATCTCTTGTCTAGACCTACATTATGGAGTCTCTTTTACAGCAGGTAGAACTCCCTAACCCATACAGCCCTCAAGAAAAATCTTCACAGACTGATACCATATTTCTAAAATTAACAACAAAACAGAAAACAAAACAAAAAAACAATAAACCAGTACTCCTGATGAAAACCTATTAGTTTGTTTCTAGCTAGAGAGTTTCAGCAACTGGGAGCTTCAGTAACAGTGGGCATAGCAAAAGGTGTAATTAATTAAATCTATCCTTTTTCTTTTTTAAGTCAGCTAGTATTTTATTTTACTAGCCAGTATCTCTCCTCACCATAGGTGATTTTAAAAATCTCCTAATTTTTTAGGTTTCATTGGTTAGTCTCCACAATGTAGTGTCATAAAACCGAACTCAGAAAATTTTAGCTTTAATAATTTATTGCATTTGAACTAGAAATTATCCCTAAGAGATGCCTTACAAAATCTTCTTTATGTCAAACCTGTCTTAGAAGTTAACCCCAAAGGTAAGAACAGACTTTGCGAAAATAAAAACATGGATTTTCTTTTACCTAAAATTTTCCAAGGGGCACACACAAGCAAATGGTCCATGTGTCGCTCCAACTCTTCAGAAGCAAGAAGGCTCAGCTGAAAGCTTCCCACCAGCCTGAGCCCACCCTGCGGCAAGTGTCTCCAAACTGAGCAAAGATGTGCCTGATTTCCCGAACATATGGGTAGGATGTAAGAAGAGACCCAGTTAGAAAGTGGCCAAATTAAGTGTAAAAATCACATCCCTGTTCACAAAGGGGAAGATGGGATTTAAGAAAGATATAAAAATACCTGAAAGAAATTGCTCCTAAAATCACTTGACAATATGACCTTTCAAAAGGGCCCATGACCAAGGCAAAGCTAAAGCCAGCCTGGCACTGTAGTATATTTAAAGCATATGACAAAGTAGGAAGACGTTACGCCAAGTGAAAGAAACCTTGCACAAAAGAGTATATACTGCACGATTCCATTTATATGAAGTTCAGACACAGGCAAAACTTACCTATGGCAAATAAAAAAAAAAATTTGGAACAGTGTTGCCCAGGATGGGGGTCGGCAGGGAGGGGGGAGTAAGTTGATGGGGAAGGAGCAGGAAAGAACCTTCTGGGTTGGTAGGTAGATCCTAACAGATGTATGAGATAAATGGGTGTACGTGTTTATCGACACTCATAGTGATACACTTAAAATGTACGCATTTCATTTTATAAATTTTACCTCAAAAAAGAAATCAAAGATTTTAAACTCATTTATGATATGTACGCTGATGTGTTTAGCATAAGTATACTGATGTGTGCCACTTATTTTAAAATGCATCCCCCAAAAATGGACTGATGGATAGAATGCATACAGCAAATATGGTAAAACGCTAGCACTTTGTACAGCCTAGGTGGTGAATATAGGGTGCCCGCTATACTACATAATTCTTACAACTCATCTGTATGTTTGTAAATCTGTATGATAAAAATCTGAGGGCAAGTCCTTGGTGATTATGTTGAGATCTCATTTTAGAGTTTAAAGAATGCAAGTCTTACCCAGCACTTACTACAACTTCACGGTACTTAAAAGTGAAGGTGAGGGACGCCTGGGTGGCTCAGTCGGTTAGGCGTCTGCCTTTGGCTCAGGTCATGATCCCAGGGTCCTGGGATCGAGTCCTGCATCGGGCTCCTTGTTCAGCAGGGAGCCTGCTTCTCCCTCTCCTTCTGCCTGCTTCTCCCCCTGCTTGCGCTCTCTCTCTGTCCCTCCCTTTCTCCCTCTCTGACAAATACATAAATAAAATCTTTAAAAAAAAATAGTGAAGGTGAGCTCAAGCAGCAGAGCACGGGCAGCAACTTACCACACAACCCAGAGAGACCCCAGTGGGGGATGAGTGCTCCCCAGGGTGAGTGCTCCCCCGGGTAACTGCTCACTGTCCACAACCATGCGTCCCAGCCTGCTGCCTCGGTTTAAAATTTTGATTACTCAGAATAATTTTCAAATAAATCACTTTGGCAAATCAATTACCAAAAGTCACAAATTCTTAAAGTCTTAAAACACGAGATCTTGACTTGAAACCGTAATACTCTGTGTATATTTTCTGGACAAACCACTGAAACAGAGTCAGTAATTTTATACCAAAACACCATGATCAAAAGGCACAAACTTCCAGTTAGAAACGAAATAAGTCCTGGGGATGTAATGGACACCTTGGTGTTACAGCAAATAATACTGTTAGTATGCCTGAAAGTTGCTAAGACCAGATCTTCAACGTTCTCATCACACACAAAAAAACCAATGTTGTACGTGGACTTATTGTGGTGATCATTTCACAACACACAGAAATGTCAACTGCTATGCTGTACACCTGAAACTAATACAGTATTATCTATTACACCTCAATTTAAAAAAAAAAAAAAAAAGCACGTCATGTACTTTCTCTATTTTTTCCTGCAGGTCTATGACACTGCATGACCTTTAACAAATTCCAATGGGGGTAAAATCAGACTGACTATCTTACACGACAGACAAGTTAACCACCATGTCAAATATACTGTCCATCACTTCTCCTTGATGTTGCTTTATCGTCAAAATCCCCTTTGGAGTTGCAAAGCCTAAACCAGGCAAGGAGGTGAGTTTCGTTTGAGGCACAGTGAGCTGTGGACAACACGGGGGTCCAATGAACAACCAAGTGACAGGGTTCTAGTTGCATTTTCTGGTCCCTGCAGAGCCACGAGTGTCACTGCGTACAAGGGCCCCTCATGGAGAATTCAAATCCTCACCACGTCCCAAAGCGTAACTCGGGTCCTGCCTTCTCGAGTGTTCTCCTGACTAAGCAAAACCCTCCACACTCTGGGCGGCCCACGGAGCCTTCAGCTGAAAGAAGCCGCAGTGCCCGTCCATCCCAGGGTCTCCTCCAGGGGCACTTTCCCCAGCTACCTGACACGGGGCCAGCAGCGAGGCCAGAACCCCCAGCCCGCTGCCTTACACGACAGGGCCTGGCCGTGAATGCAGTCTCTTAAACGTCTGAATCGGTCACAGGAGGAAGTCGGATTCGAGGACAACTGGAAGGGCCCCTCTGAGGCCGGAAATGCAGCGAGTCGGTGAATTTGCTGGCCGGGCCAGCCGCTCACCTGGGGCCCAGGAGGGGATGACGTGCGTGGCCCCGGTGCTCCTGGGTCTCACACCCCAGGCGCCTCCTGCTACCTGGGAAATCGTCGAAGGCCAGCGTTTAAACAGCCCTGGAGGTTGTGTGGCTCACGTCCTTATTTTCAAATGGGATTATACTCACTGTCCCGGAAGCTCGGTGGGGTGGACGTGGCCACAGAAGCCCGCCTCACGCCACCTCCGTCTCCTGCAATAGCCAGAAAATTCTAATCTGGGGCTCTTCCACACAGTGCTCCGAAGTGGCTTTCCAAAAATCATCATCTGGCTCCTCGGTTTTCCCTTTCCCAGAAAAGGGGAAGGCAGCAGCAGCTCAGTGCTAAACCAGCCAGCGCTTGCAGACAGAGCAAGGAAAACACGAGAATGTTGTCATCAGGCTGCCCCGGGAAGGCGGGAGCCTCTATTTACACTTGCCTCCATCCTCAACACCTCCCACGGCCAAGTGTACTGGGAGACGGATTTGTTGACGGAGTGACAAAGAAAATAGTGAGATTCGAGGCGGTGTCTCCTGCAGCCCCGGTGAGGGCCCTGCTCCCCAGCACTCCTCACATCCGGTGCCAGCCCAGCATCGCCTCTGCTCCACAGCTCATTTCGGAGACAGAGCCGAGCCCGGCCCGCAATGCCAGGCTCGGAGGATGGGTTTGGAAAGCTCCACGCCACCAGACGCACGGCGACAGCAGTCATCAGACATCACCCAGATTTCACTGCCCTAAAATTAGCAGTCGGAGCAAAGTAGTGACTGCAGTGATTGCGTCAGAGCCCTTGGGGCTGGCTAGCTGCCAGCTTTAAACAAACCGTCCGGCTTTCTCTACCAGGGAAACAATATTTTGGAAGAGAGCCAGCTGAGCGTTTCAGCGAATGTTCCAATTCTAGCTTCACTATTAATGTTTTATCATTCAATGACAAGGTGAACAAAGTCTGTATGGGCTACATCTGCAAGAGGGTTCTTCTCTTTGTTGTAAGCACTTATTCTTTGGGTGAGTAAAGTGCTGTGATGAATCCTTTTAAATATTTAAATGCCTGAAATTTATTTAGGGATTCACATTCAACTGGCTCACACAAAGATTATGCAAATCTGGCAAAGTATAAATGCAAAACAAAAATTGTTTTCCTCTTATACTTCTTTTAATCTTGGCAAAGATGCAGGAGCTCAAGAAATGTTCCACTTACTTCCCAATAAAGGACAAATAACCAGATTGAATGGGCTACCCCACCACAAACTACAACATTTCTAATTAATAACAGACAATCCACTGGCTGATAGAACAGGGCGCTTGTCAGACTCGTCAGCACAACCCTGGGCTACCATTCTCCCCCTTTCAGGGACAGCTGGTTGGATTCCACCATTCTCCTGAGCATGCACGTTCTTTACTTCCTCTCTCCTTGCATTCACTCCTTCCATGATCTACGGAAACCAACCAGACCTCACAAGGAAGCCGGGAAGAGAGGAAAGGGCCCTGTCATTGGAGCAAAGAGACCGGGTTTAAAGTCGAAGACTAAAAAGACTTGGAAAAGCATGTGTTCTCTCCTTAAGCCTTAGTTTTCACGTCAGTAAAAGGGGGTCATCCTATCAGTTTACAAGGTTCTTGGTAAGTATGTGAGAGGACACAATGAAAGTTCCAGCACAATCGCTGTTTTGGTTTTATTTTGAAGAATACCCCTCCCCAATTCTTCATTCAGTTCCTAAGTCAAAAACATTGGTCTCCTTCATTCATCCTTACTATCACACGGAAGTTTTTAAATAGGAAGAGATGGTTGATTCCCAGCAAACGACTTCCAATGACCCTCAAGTAAGCAAAATCGGTTGGTCAATGAGGTGATTTTACTCCTATTCAGCTGAGTCTCTCAGTCGTGCCTCAGATCTCCTCACAGCACATCACCACACAGATTTACAAAGACAGGAGTTAGAATGACAGCCTTCTGTATTCCTGGATTGTGGGAATTAACACTGTATCAGGATAGTCAAGATGAGGGACTTTTATGCTTACTGAGCACCCACTATACTTCAGGCATAAGTAACTCTCACGTACTTTGCAGTCCTCAAAAGTGCGAAGTCAACGAGAGGTACACAGTGCACTCCTGACGCGAGCTTTCCAAAATCACTGTCTCCTCTAGAGATGATCGTGGCTAATGGACTGACAGGTGAAAAGCTCCAGGTGACTCCACACAATCCAGAAATCCTCTCTCTCCAGTCACCTTTAGTAATGAGCCCAGACCAGGGTTTTTAGGTGAACTGCAGCCTCATCGGATTCTGACAGGGCTGTGCACTCGAGACTCTGAAACCTGGGAAAGGTGCAGACCACACTCTCTCTCATGAAAAGAAGGCCATCCCTAGGGCACCCTGGATCCCAAACCATGCCCTCTGAACGGGGCTACCAAGGTCCTCATGGAACAGATGGACCTCTGCTCTTACTCCCTTCAGGAACTATTTCTCCACTTCCACTAGTTTGGTATCAAAGTCCAATCACGGGTCATCTCAAATGCCCTGGAATAGATTTAAAATGAAGTATACAAGGTTGTTTTAGATAGACCATTTACAGAAGAAATAATCAGAACTTTTGAGGCGACACCACTTAGCTCAACAAAAGCCAAGAGACACACTTGGCTCATGTTTAAACCCACGGCTCTCCATCATTCGTTTAATAAATATTTCTTTGCTAAGAGCCTATGGTGTGGTATACCCATGGAAGTACAGGCAAGACAGGAGTAAACCAGAAATGGCCCTCCCATGCAGCTCTTATGTCCTATTGAGGTGAGACAGAAGATATGCATATAACAATGAAGCTACAATACTGGAGGTGCCTGGCTGGCTGAGTCCGTACAGCATGTGACTCTTGATCTCAGGGTTGTGGGCTGAAGCCCCCCATTGGGTGTGGAGCTTATCTGAAAAATACACACACACACACACACACACACACACATACACACACAATATAAAGTCAGGCAATCTTAAGTGCTTCAGATTAAGGTCAAGCAGAGTACAAGGGAGCAGAAAGTACAAAGGAGGGCGGGTGAGGTGGGAAGGACTAGTTCAGCGGGGCAGCTGCAGCGCCAGGGGCTCTGGAAAGGCTGGGTGGCTAAGCTGCCTAACTCCCTTGCAGGAGGGGCTGGTGCGTGCTACGGTTCGAGCCAATGACACACACAGGCAGAACTATCCAATTAATCTGTACCTTCAAATACATTCTTACTCTTCAGGGATGCCTGGGAGGCTCAGTCGGTTAAGCAACCGACTCTTGATCTCAGCTCAGGTCTCGACCTCAGGGCCGTGAGTTCAAGACCCGCACTGGGCTCCACGCTGGGTGTGGAGCCTACTTAAAAAAATTGTTCTTACTCCTCAGAAGTTTCCGGGGGCGCCTGGGTGGCTCAGGCGTTAAGCATCTGCCTTTGGCTCAGGTCATGATCCCAGGGTCCTGGGATCCAGCCCCGCATCGGGTTCCCTGCTCAGCAGGAGGCCTGCTTCTTCCTCTCCCACTCCCCCTGCTTGTGTTCCCTCTCTCACTGTCTCTCTCTCTGTCAAATAAATAAATAAAATCTTAAAAAAAAAAAAAGTTTCCAGATGAGTAAATGGTTAGTTATGTCCCTCTGTCCTGATCATGGGGCTGGTGACAGTAGGATGCTTCTTCAACAGCTGAGTTCAATCAGAAACGGTCCAAAGAGAACAGTCTCCCCCAGTACATTATCCCCTCCCCCATCCCAAAATGAAACCTCTAATTAAGTAACCCATAAGCAATTCTGGAAGAGAACAGCCCAAAGTTAAAAAAGAAAGAAAGAAAAGAAAAGAAGGTCTTCAGAAAAGGAACAAATACAGTAAACAGAGGACCCCATAAGGATAGGGTCTTAAACTTCCCTTGCAAGACACTGACAGGCCCCTGAGAAACTGCTATCAAACGGTCGTGAACTCCAATCCGAGAGGGTGGTAGAGCAAGGGTCTCCAGACTGGGGCCACACATTTCGAAGGGAAACAAAAGAGCCCTTGTAATGCAAAAGGAAATATCCCACTTCTATTTATTTTTAATACCACCCTTCTTAAAATGTATATTTTTATGCTTTATAATGTCCATATCTTAGATGGTACATTTACACGCATACATGTGTACATACACATATGCACAAACACACATACGCAGACATTATATATGCAGAGACATACATGTACATTGATTTAAATAAGTGATTTTGTACAGAAGGGGTATGCACGTTGAAAAAAATTTAAGAAAACTACTACAAAGAAATCCCTGTTCTTTGGATTGAGGTATTAAACACTCAACAACAGCTTTTGATCTTTGTGAAAAAATGAAAATTGTAATTCCTAAAATTACTTATTAGAAACTTCAGGTGAAAGGAGCCCATATCCCAGAACTATTCCTGAACCACGTGAATGCCCACTGTTCAACCAGGAACCAAATGCATTATCAAGCCCCCGAAAAGACCGGGAAAGCACTCATCGTGCTCACCACCCAGGCTCCTACTATGCCCTAAGCACTGCCATCAGAAATGCTTTTTTAAGTCTACACAAATAGTTCATCTCAGCATACATAATTTTTTATTTATCCAAGAGTTCTGACTTCCCACAGTAACAATTTTTAACATTGGCTCTCTACCTAGATTTTTTTACTCATGAGTAACTGAGCGCACAACCAAACAGCCTGCTTTGGACGACTCTGATTGCTTGAACAGCTCCACTAACTGGGAGCTTCTTCCAGATTTAGCAAATATGCAAAAGGGAAAAATATGGAGTAATCCAATGGGCAGAGCTCAAGAAGCCCCTCAGGACTAAACAGACTCGGGGAGATAGGAAGGGCAGAGTTATCTACTAATTGATAATCAAAACACCGGGAAAATGGGAAATGATCATGGTTCTCTTCTCCACTACCTGAAAGTTAGACAAAATAAAATACTACCCAGCTGCAAAACAAGTGTGGGAAGTCCAACAACATTCTGATCTTTCCCACAATCTTTTTAGTGCCTAAGACCTCCAGGGGTCAGAGGTCACAGTGGGGCCCTATTTTCTAAGTCATTCAGTCAGTCAGTCATTAAGCGAATATTTCTTAATCACCAGCCATGCAGAGGGCGGTTCTAATTACTAGGGACACACTAAAATTGAACTCATTTCTGTTTTAGGATAACGTGGGCAGGAGAAGCAGCAAAGGACGTTTGATATGCTCTCCCAGGACATCTGCGTGGAAAAGGCAGAGAGACAGGGGCCAGTTGGTAAGAAATTAGGTGCATTAGTAACCTAACTTGAACCGAGAGTGACTCCTTGTAAACCTGGAAGCTTCCTAGAGACACGACTCATAGCTGAGCCAGTTTAACAATTTCATCAGGGAACTTAGATGGAGATGTATCGAGACCAGTCTGATGCACTCTGCACACAGCATTTCTTTCGGAGAGCAGACAAAGGTGCTAAATAACAGAGCCAAATTCCAAGAAGTGCCAGGGGTAGCACCCGCTAAAATAAAGCAAAACAAGGCACAATACATGCTAGGTCTTGCAATGACATTTGTACAGGAAGGCAAGACGCGGCTCATGGTCATATATGATTAAGGACTCAGGGGTTTCAGCGAACAGGAAAACTCACGGAGTCTGAGGAGCGTGGCCACCAAAAAAGTGAACACGCACTTGGACTCCATCAGTGCAAGCAGGACATGCAAAGCGGAAGGAAGGGCACTCCTACTCTGCACAGGTCAAGCTGAGTGGGAGGACTTCATTTCTGGGTCCAACTCTGACAGGTGTTGCTCAGTGAGTGACTGAAATGTGCCTCTAGAAAGATCTGTTCTACAGGCCACCAAGGGAGTAGAAAGCAAACCAACAGGTAGAATTAGATTGCAATGCTACAGGTAAAAAGCAGCTTCTAAGAGTCTTAAAACATTCGAAGGGTGGCGCTCTCCACCCCTTGCAGGCCATGTGCAGGTATTGCTGGAAGACCACTCATGGAGCATATAAAGAGATCCAAGCATCACAGAAAGGCTAGCTGGGCTGGACTGCGACTACCAAACCCTGGTCCTCAGTGACGTTATCACTGGGCAGTGCAAAAGGAAAAAGCATGCATGTATGGGAGGGTATATATGCACATGTGGGATAATTTCAAAAAATATCCCTTCTGGTGGGGAAGAACCTTCCTGTCTGAAGGCATGCATATTCTTTCTTCCTTTTTTGGGGGGAGGGTAGGATATGTATCAATATATCTTGATGAAATGCACTGAAAACTGATAGTAACTGCTACCCTTAATTTTCAATATTTGCATGGCAGCACCACATACTGACAAATATGACAATCCCTAAAATCTCCTTTTGTTTCTGTGTTTTTAATTTTACAGGTGGATGAACACACAAAAATACAGCAATAATACAGCAAGGAAGGGGTAACCTTAAGGACCTTTGTAGTACGAAGATGCTAGAACACCTAGACTCAACTTACTGCCTCTTTCCTTCTTTCTTATCACCCAACTTGGCCATACGGGGGCGGGGGGGGGGGGGGAGTATCGTGGAATTGGGTTACACTAAATATGAAATTTCTCAAGACACAGAACCTCCACTGTGGGTCAGATCCGGCTCACTTCAACCACTCTTCGGAACCAATGCTCATGAATCAAGTCCAGGAAGGGCCAAAATAATTTAGCTCTGAAGTTATGAAGCATTTAAAGTCCTGTTGTATTGTTCTCTCTCCTTTGAGGGCTCACAGCTAAATGTGATTGGAACAGAAAAGCAATTCCTGAATCAGATTCCGAGGTAAACCAAGTTCATTAAACCAATGCCCACATACAAACACACGATAAGGCAATGAAAGAAAATACAAAATCATGAAAAAATATCAACTATCACCATCAGTCATGTCCGCTACTCGAAAACCTTTATTTTAAATGTGAAAGAAATCTAAAATGTTGGTGCTGAATGGGATCACAGAAATAATTCATCCAAACCCATTTGCGCCAGGCGTAGAGGCAGGAAACTAAGCTGTTCCTGTCCCTCCCGCCTAATGTTCTCCATATTCTATCACCCTGCAAGGGAATTAGGTACATTCATTGGAGTAGAAAAATCTGGAACATGGTTCCTTGTATTCTTTAGAACAGTACGTCATATTTCATTCAAGTTCAAAACAGAAAAAAAAAACCTGCTTTGCTTTTCAGTTAACAACAACAGTCTAAATTTTCTTCAAATTCAGCATGTCTTTGAAAGGATATGTAATCCTAAACCGCCAAGACAAGTAGATCATACATGCGATGACTCCATGCCTTCCTCAATCTCAAAAACAAAACAAAACACCTTGCATTTACCAATTGTGGCTGGAATTCGAATGGGGGCAGTATCCACTCAAACACGTAGTTCTTTGCAAAGTAGGCGGTAAACACAACCCCTTTTAAATTAGCTTTGATGACCAAACATAAACACTTTCAAACCAGTTTCAGTTACCAGACAGTTGCCCTTTAAAGATAGCTCACTAATATTTCCTCACTTTCAAGAACAGATAGACTATCAAAATTAATAACCTACTATTCATTTTGCCTCAGGTGAAAAGATCCCGAGGCAGACAGGTGTTTAGTAAGCTCAGATATCAAGGAATCCTTTAAAATACCATTCCAGTAGCAAGGCAGGGCGGGGGGGGGGCACAACTTACAACCCCCCAGTACACAGCTCTAACTACAATAAACATCATAAAAGCCAAATCATGGTGCTCTGATAATTCCCCTATCATATTCCATAAAATTAAAGCTCTTTAAGAAAGGCTAAGACTTAAAAACATAAGCATCTGATGAAAAAGATACACTTAAATCAGCTGGGGAAAATCTGCAGCCTGTACCCCAAAGCCAGACACTCTACCTCCATACCTGTAATTTAGCTCTTATTTTACAGACCAAATGCTTACACTGGTTCTTACCCAAGTTCATTTCACCCCATCTATAGGTAGCATGTGGGTACTGATAAAGCGGTTTCTGATTTCATTTCCTACTTCCCAGATGTTTGCAAGAGTTTTTTTTTTCCCCTTCAGCTATTTATGAATACAGTCTAATTTAGAACAAACAAATTCAACATGTCATATTTTAAGCTGGGTAAGACACACAATAAACGACATCTATAAAATAAGTCCAAGATATTTCTACAGCTTATAAACAAGTTTTCCTACCAAGGCAAGATTTGGACACGCTGCCATGGTCTTGCTTTAGAAAAAAAAAGGACTAAAAACGTATAACTGAAAACCTGCTTCTGCTAAAATGGCCAACCACAGGCTACTGTACTTCTCTCATAAAAGGGGTTGTGCTTAGAAGTGAAAAACCAAGTACCAACTAGGGAGAAAGATAAAGACGCCCCTAGAACAATCCTTCCTATGAACCATGCATACAGACTCCAACTACCTGCATCACTGGAATCTAAGGAAGAATCAATGCTGTAACTGTACCCAAAACTCAAGAAAGACTGCACTTGCCCATGAATAACATTGTTTTATCCGTCTCTGAATCAAGCAGTGAACTACTAAATTAAGCAGTAAACATAGTAAGTGAAAATGCTGTCTACATACATTCCTCAAATGTATTCCTCAAATAAATCAAAACACGAAACAGACATCCTTAAATCTGTGACTAAAAATGGTTACCAAGTTGTCTCTTGAAATTCATCTTTAGGAATGCCAGAAATAATAGGACACCTCTTGAAATCTAGATGTTTGTTTTGTAAGAAGTAATATATTTCAAAGAAAGCAACAGTTCTGGAGATTTTTTTTTCTTTCCCATTCCTAATTGCAAAACTGGAAAAAATTGCAGCCCGGATTGCAGATAGGCAACTCAAAAGCCCAGTTTACTAAATGCCTGTCATAAGAAAGCCATCTAGTGTTAACACTTAGAAATGAAAACTGCAGACAAAAGAGGCAAAGAAAAGAAAAATCTTAGTGACTATTTTGAACTTACTGAGAACAAACCTATGAGAATCGTCAAGATTCTTTGTTTTGTTTTTTTTTAAAAAGGGCCATCCTTATGAAAACCAACTCTAATCTACATAAAATCCAAAACATGCACAATTTTATTTTGACCAAAATCATGTTTTGGTGACCACAGTTCTGTGACCAATGCACTTGATTTTTCCAATACTCACGCTGGAGTCATCTTGGGCTGAATTAATTTAACTGAAGCAGGTTAATGATGACAAATATCTCCCAGAGGGGTAATGCCAAGTTGTTTTCTCTTCCCCAGAAGCATTGGCTCTCGCTGGTAGATGATGAACCGAAATTGATTCTTTGGGTTTGTGGCACGGTTGACAATTAATCTGTAGGTGCTCGTGGGGATACTCCCAGGACGTGGTCAAACTAGCTTTAATAATATAGGGGGACCCGGCAAGGCCAGGGAGCGGAGGATGGAGCGAGGCACGGGAACCGGGGAGGTGGCGGAGCCGTCGGGACCCCGAAGGGAGGTCGCGCCGAGTTGGAAGGGCGCTCGCCGCGGCTCCGGATCTTACAAAGAGGGAGCCGGGCGCCGGCGAGGGCGCGCGCTTGGGGCGCACACCTTCCCGGGGGACTACACCCCGCAGCAAGTTCAGCAAGTAACCCCGCCCGGCGCGCCGGGGCACCGCGTCCGGCAGCCTTTTATCTTTGCTCTTAGGTTAGTCACAGAGGTGTTGCTGCGCACCCAGAGGAGGTCCTCATTAGTGCTCGTGTCACCAAGACGGGAATAACCTTTCTGCCGATCGATAACTTTGAGAGAACGAGCGCGGCGGCTCCTCTTCTTCCCAGGGCTCCGGAGCGCGGGCGCATTTACCAGCCGGACCCCCGCCCCGCGCCCCTGCCCTGCCCTGCCGCCCACCCCGCCGTCAGCCCCCGAAGCGTCCCCGGGGCAGCCCCTTCACCCCGGGCAGTCCTCGCCGAGGCCGTGCCCGGACACCACCCGAGGGCTCCCAAGTGGATCCCGCCTCGCTCCCCGTCCGCTCGCCCTACACGCACCTCGGAGACGCAGTCCGCGGGGACCTGCTACAGCCCGCGAGCGCGCGGCGGCGCGTACCGGGGCCGCCGCCTCGCCGCCCGCCGCTGCCCGGGGCTGCCCATCGGCCCGGACTCTGCCGGCGCCGGGCTCCGGCGGGAGGCGGCCCGGACCCGCCGGCTGCGGCTGGAGCTGTCGGCCTGTGCTCGGGCGGGCGGCCGGGCGGCCGGGGCGGGGGCGCGGCGCTGCTCCTCCTCCTCGGTAATCCTCCTCCCGCTCCGCCGGCTCCTCCCGGGCTCCCGGTCTGCCGCGCCGGCTCCCGACGCCGCCGCCCGCCCGCCCGGCGGCACCGCCCCCCGCCCGCTTTGAGGCCTCCCATTGGCCGCCGCCTGCAGGCCCCCTCGGCCCCGCCCCGCGATTGGGCGCGGGCGCCGTCCGTCCCGCCGCCCCGCGGGGCTCCGGGCTCAGCCGGTGCGCTGTTCCCAGGCCCCGCGGCGCGCGAGAGCGGCGCGTCCCGGAGGGGTTCGGGCACCCTTCCCCGGGAGGGGACTGCGGGGCGCGGGGGCGCGGCGTCTGGCGACCTCGAGGGAGGTGCAGCCTACCTGGACCCGCGCTCTGGGAGGGCCGGCGCCGCCCTCCGCGGACTCGTTTAACCCCTCTGGCTGGAATAAGTTAAAAACCCCGAGTCCAGCTCCGAGCGGCCCCCTCGCGCCTTCACGACCCTGCCCGGCCTTCCACTCTCCGTATCAGGGAGAGACGCGCCCGCCCGGCGCTCGGATCTCGGCGCCGCCGGAGCCCGAGTGTCGCCGGCCGAGGAGACACAGCCAGCCGCCGTGCGCGCTGCGCGGGCACCTGCCCCAAAACGCAGCAGAATCGCCGACTGCCTCGCTGTGTTCAGAAGAGGACGGTAGGAGGGGCGAGATCCGACTGCGTGCCGTCCTGGGAGGGCGCTCCCGGACCACTCAGGCGACTCCCCTACTGTGTGCGGGCCTGGGAGGGCGCCCCCGGAGCGCCCAGGCGGTGCCCCTACTGTGTGCCGGTCTGGGAGGGGGGCGTCCCAGGACTGCCCAGAAGGTGCCCCTACTGTGTTCAGCCCGGGGAGGGCGCCCAGGGACAACCCTGGCAAAGCCCCTGCCCCCCAGGGCTGGGGTGGGAGGTGGCACGGAGAAATGTACAAATAAATGGAACGTTAAGATGAGGTCAGGAAGGTGCCAGCGCGCAGGAATGCTGCAGAGATGAAAACTTTCGGAGCTTGGTGGCGGGTGGCCAGGGTGGGGGGAGTGGGGAGGTGTTAGGAGAGGTGAGAAGTCCAGGTGCCCCAGGCCCAGCCCCGAGTTGGCCCGCCCCGCCCCAGGCAATCCTCAGCCTAGAGCAGGAATGCCTTTGGATCTTCATGTGGAGGAGGAGGAAATGAAGTTTTTATATACCCATCTTTTTCTACGTTCCTAGGAAATGTTGATCAACCCAGGAGGAAGCACTACCTGAAACTAAATTGTTCGACACTTGAATTGGTTGCTGAAAAATTTGAGGAAGTCTTAAGAGAAGACTTGTTTTGGCTACAGTGGAATTGGCTCTGTGTAATCAGACAGTGGGAGTCACAACCTCTAAGCAGGAGTAGACCGGTTTAAGTAGTCTCTAACTTACCTTTCAGCCCCACCATAGCATTTCCTGAGCTGGCTTTACCACTGCGGAGCTGGCCAGGCAGTTTCCTGAGACTGGATTCAGGGCCTTCAGTTCCTCTTTCTAGAGGCAGAATTCTTCCTGGAGAGATAAAGTTGCATGTACTTCCCCATCACAAACACTCCCTAGAACAGAACCCTGTGAAAAATTAGAGGCCGTTGCTCCCATGCTGTATTTCTCTGTTATCTAAAGCATGTACACTTCCTACAATCTTTTACATCCCTTTGTAAAATATGGGTATAATATGAGGGAGTGGGTGTGATAAAACACGTCAGAGAGTGTTACAATGGCATGACAAAATTTCTGAGTGCTCCATGTTTGCCAGGCTTCCCAACTGTGGCCCCATTATCAGCACTTACAAGATTGTCACTTATTCATTCAACAAACGCAATACGGAGCTGCTGTAGTGTTCCTGAAAGATGCTAAGAGCAGGGGATCTAAGAACACACAGGACATGGGCCCTGCTCTTCAGGAGCTCACCATCTCACAGGTGGCGATCCTCATACATCTTACACGCTCTACTAGAGGTATGAACAAAATCCCACAGGATCAGTCATGGACGGACCTTGGCTGGGGGAGCCTAGGGAGGACACAGTTCCCTTCATAACACGTACTTCTCACGCTTCACATCGTTGTTCGTTTCTCTGTCTTTCCCACTATTCCGTAAGGGCCTTGACGATCGGAACCACGGCTCCCCCTGCAATTTGACTCCGATGGCTCAGACTGCCTGAGTCAGTGGCTTGGCCCTGAGGTGGCTCTCACTGCTGCAGCTGCAGTCGCCCATTGTCCGGTAGATGAGGAACTTTGATCTGTTCCTAATGTCCAGTACGGAACGATCTTATAAGGAAGTGTGCCCAGACGCGCGATGATGTCAGCCACAATTCTCTTCCTCTCCCACATTACCATCTTTCTCCTTGCGTTTTGCGAACTAAAGCCCAAATACCTTGGGCCCTTTTGGCCACTACCAAAGTCGGTGGCATTTTTACAAGTGCTTCTACGGCACAGCACAGAGTAATCAGCTGTCTGTGTTTAGGAAAGCCGGCAAGAGTTTCTGATTTCCCAGGGCCCCAGGTCACATGCAGCCCTCCCTCGTCACTGTGTCCACGGCTTCAGGAGACATATACCGAGCCCCTTTGCCATGTCTGACCAATGCTGGATAGTGGGAATGGGGCCCAGGGCCAGCCCCACAAGGTGTCCTCCTTGTAACACACTGTGAGATCTTCAAGGGAAAAAGCTCAGGAATGAGTTTGCATCTTCTTCCCCAAAAACATACTCTAGAAATACTACCAGATTTAATGCTTGTGTCCTTCCTCACCGGTGTTTGCATCAGCCCTCTTGTTTCATGCCTTTTTGGGAAAGGGCAGAAATGGAAATTACCTCCCCTGTTAAGACATCAGTGCAGTATTTTGGCCTTAGGATATCTTACTGGGGAAAAAATCTTTTTCTATTAAAGCTATAAATTTTGCTGAAGTTCTAGAGAAAAATATCAACTATGAAGTGTGACACTCTATTTACCCGAAAGCTAGAGTGAAGGGTCATGTGTCCATCTTGTCACTGTCCCCTTCCCTCAGGTCCAGGCTTCCTCCCGCCTTGTTCATTTTCTGCCTCTCAAGTCTGTTTGCTCCTGTGCATTTCATTGTGCTCTAAGGGGTTCCTAAAGAAACAAACTCGAGGGAGTAATCCTCTTTACAATTCTGAATCAGCACATCAACTCCTTCTGAAATAATTCCAACATCAGTCTTAACTATTTTTTCTCCCAATGGTGTAAAAAGGCACAGAGTTCAAAGACATACCAGCTGTCTATGCCGTTCCAAGATTTTGAGTTTGTTGGCTGACCTTGGCTAGTACTCATATCTATTTACCTTTGAATTTAGCAAAACAAGAATCTTACTTTCTTAACCCACCACAGCCAGTTTCTCCCTACAAACCATATTTATGGACCATAATAAACCCTAATGGCTATCTAAGTTAATAACGGTTTTGATTCCCACCCTCATTTCCTCTTCCCCTTTTCTACTATCAACCCTCTTTTCAAAAGTATTTCTTTTAAGCTAAATGAATATTCATACATTGCAACAAATGTGTATTGATTTCATATTACCTTCAGGGTGTTCTGATAGACTTGAAGGACCCAAAGAGCTGAACACCAGTGTTTGTGAATGTCATGATAAGGAGCAGGTGCTCGGGACCACTGATGAGTGGTGCCCACAGGGAGAGCGGGACAGCCAACCGCCTGCAGGCAAAACTTGAGCCAAGGGGGAAAAGGTTCATCAAAGATACCAAACCTGCCGAGCAAGGAGGAGAGAAGAGAACACTACCAGCAAGAAGCAGCTCAATGGGCAAAGACACAGGAACGAACAGTGCGAGGCATGCTTGGGAAACAGCTGTGCCCTTTGGCTGAGCACAGGCTTACTCACTTACGTAACATATACTTATCTAGTGCTTTGTCTGTGCGAGGTCCCATTTTCTTCTTAGAAGGAAATCATCCCAAGCAGACGAGGATATAGGCAATGCTTCCCTTCCTCTCAAAATGGCAAGCTCTCCCAACAGAAACTTGTTAGGCTGTGGTCTTATAAAATAAAAAAATAATTTTTTTTAAAAAAAAGTGCCAACTTCTGGTGCAATAAAAAAAAAAAAATTAAAAAAAAAAGCCACGGTTAATCACCAGCTCAGAAAGCTGGGCTACTGGATGTGGTTGTGCGTGTTCCAGTAGTCCTGATAAAAAGACAGTACCTATTCCTCTTCAAATGGAACTCAATAGAATAAGGTAAGAGTTATAAAATGATGTAACACCTATTTCCCATAGGAGCCAGAGAAGAAAACTGTTCTAATAAAAAATAAAAATTCTGCAAGGATATGAGGAGGCCTTCTGTGTACTCACTTCTGCTCTGGGGGATGCAGAAGATTCTTATGTACAGGTAACCAGATCATCCTCAAAAACGTATAATATGGCTAAGCTGGGATTTTTACATAGGAAAATTCTAAGAACAGTGCATAGTCAATACATTAAAAATTGCATGTTGTAGAGAGGTGCGCGTGAAGATTTGGAGGGATCGAGAATCGGTGACATATCTTTCAGAAGGGAAGGGTTTCTTGTTTTCTTAATATCTGTTTCACAAATAAGAAATTATCTATGTTGATCTTTGCTGTAATGTTCCCAATCCAGTGTTTCTGCAAGAATCTTCCAAGACACGTGCATTATCTCTCTTCTGATGATCCAAGCTCTTGCCCAAAGCTACTCACATCGTCTTCCCTTTACCTTCCCCAGCCCAGACGCATAGCTAAGCAACTCGTACAAATTGTATCCCTCTGACGGCTGTCTTCCGTCCCCTTACCTCCCCTCACCTCAAAAAGACAAAAAGAAAAAGGCCTAAACTGCATATAATCCAAAAGCATCTTCCCCCTTTGCTCTTGCGTTGGTGGAAACCCAGATCGGGGATGTTTTAGGAGCCCACGTGCTTTGGCATCAGACACCTCTGGCTCTGAATCTGGTTGGGAAGCTTCTTAGATGCATGACTATAGACAAGTGACAATTCAAAGTAAGAAAATCAGGGTAGCCATACATCAAGAGAGTGGTGGTGATGACTCCTTGTGATTTGGGGTATAAAGTGCTCAGCATGGTGACTGCACGCAGCGAGTGCTGAAAACACACTGCATCGCCAGTGCTTACCACCTCCTCCTACCCCTTCAAGGTAGGGACTGGCCTTTTATTTCCAGCCCCTCACACAGAACCCGGCACAGGGGAGGGGCTTGGTAAATAGATGATGGATGAATAGAGGACTGGGAGGATCATTACACTGAGAGATAAAGTCCTATATTTGTTTTCCTATTTTCTGCCATAGGAGATGTAAAGTTTATATCTTAATCCTCCAAGTTTATTCCTACTCGGGACTTAAACAGTATTCATTCACCAGTGTTTTGGGTTCTACTTTTTTTTCTTTTTGACATTTTCTTTTTTTTTAATAGTAATTTTTTATTATGTTATGTTAGTCACCATACAGTACTTTTTAGAAATAACCAAGCAATCATAGTAACAATGTAAGTTCAATTGATCTGTGAGCAGCTGCTATTGCCTACCACTAGATGGCGTCTATCAATAATAACGCTAAAAAGCGCCGCACATAGTCGGCGAGGTAATAATTCTAAAGAAATTAATACAGAAAAGTCATATATATCTGTGTGTATACATATTCACATATATATATATTTACCTTTTGCACATTATTTCTCCTTAATATTGGCTATGAATCTAAAGCTGTCTACAGTTTGGCAAACCCTTGCTTTCCTAATTTTAAGTCTCCAGTAATAACATTTGCAGTTGTTATTTTACATATGATTTCTCTTTAATATCGATTATGAATCCAAAGCTGTCTACAGTTTGGCAAACCCTTGCTTTCCTAATTTTAACAGTCTCCTGTAACTACATTTTTAGTTGTTAATTAAATTCTAAGCAGCATCAACGTGCAAGACGTTTCACTGTACCTGGTGACTGCTCTCCACATCTTTCTGCAAAGTTGATGGAAAAATTCACCCTCTGGGAAAAAAGAAGTTAAAAACGAGAGGGAGAAAAGGGAGGGGAAGACAGACCCTTCTGCCGCCTTTGTTGTTCATTCAGTAGGCGACAGGCTGGGTACCAGGGATCTCCAGCATCTTGCAAGGCACTGAAGCTACAGGGATGAAGAGGGTTTACTTTGAGGATGTGCTTGCTAACCCATAAAGAAAAATGTTCAGTCTATAAGAGACAAATGTTTATAGGATGACACTTCAATCGTCAGAGGGGATGGATGTTTCTTAGAGATTGTTAGGACATATAAGGGAGAAATAGAGATCAAGAATGTCCTATCAAGACTAGAAGGTTTCTGCTTTCCAATTTTCAGGTGGATTCACAAGACCATGTTTCTTCACGCTGGCATTTGGTTGTCTGTGGCATTTGGGCAAGAAGAGCTGCACTTGGGGCGCCTGGGTGGCTCAGTTGGTTAAGTGTCTGCCTCTGGCTCGGGTCATGATCTCAGGGACCTGGGATCGAGCTCCGAGTCAGGCTCCCTCCTCAGCGGGGAGTCTGCTTGTCTGTCTCCCTCTGCTCCTGCTCTCTGTCTCTCTCTAATAAAGAAATAAAATCTTAAAAAAAAAAAAAAAGAGCTGCATTTGAGCGTTCTTGGGGAGAGACCTTTAAAGGAGAGGAAACAAAAGGAGAGAGTGAAGGATGAGGAGGCAACAGACAGAAACAGGAGAAGAATGGCCAAGGAGGAGCAATGTAAATTCTTCCCACAAAATCTGAACATTCAGTCTTTGATATGGACAGACTAAGCCCATAAATTTTAAGATTGAAACAGTAAGTAAGGAGAAAAGGGCCATAAAACAAAATCGAAACACCTTTGGACTCCTAATTCCATTGTTTCTGGAAACTGTAAAATCAGGTGTGGAGGTTGCAAAGATGAACTCTGGCCCCTGTGCTATTTCACTTCCTTATTTGTCGATGCACAGAGGAGTGACTGAGCAAAGAGCCTGTGACAGGCGCCAGTTTCATCCACCTACAAGAAGCAGCCTCCGTCCGGGCACCAGTGTGGCTCAGAGGGTTAAGCATCCAACTCTTGGTTTCGGCTCAGGTCGTGATCTCAGGGTCATGATCTCAAACTTGTGAGATCCAGCCTCACGTGGTCTCTGCGCTCAGCAGGGAATCTGCTTGAGACTCTCCCTCTGCCTCCCCTCAAATGCTCTGTCTCTCTAAAATAAATAAATAAAATCTTTTTTTTTAAAAAAGCCTCCATCAGTATTTCACAGTATTAGCTACATCTCCACAGGTGGGAAACCAAGTTTTCCCCAAAGGCTGGCTCCTCTTGCTAACCCTGACATCGTGACAATGTTGCTGTTATCTTCTAAATACTAGATCCTGTAGGGCTTCCTTGGATTCCTCTCTTTCTCTGCCTTCGACGATCCAATGTGAGACCACTAACGTATTCCCCAGCGGTCTCCCACACCAGTCTCCTTCCCCGTCCTGGGTCACCATCCTCCTTAGGTGCTTTTCTCCTCCAGTGTGGACAGCTCTCTTAAATGAGCTCTTTGTTTTCTGCCCCTCAACCTCCAAACCACTGGATACGCACTACTTCAAGGGCATTGACTTCAAGCTCAAAATCCCTCCCGAGCTTCCTGGTGCCTCCTGGACAACGGCCAAAGTCTCCTCACCTTGCTAACGTTTGGACCTTCCACAGTCTGGCTCCAACATGCGCTTCCTGGATCTCTTGGGAATATTTGCCACCACAGACTACTTCTTCTTGGAACACTCACTGCCCTTTGCCCCATGTGTAACCTTCTCCTGGATTCCGTCTGACCTCCCTGCTGCCCACTCCTCACTTCCTCTCAAACTCCTTTCCTTCTCTACCATCTTCACGTTGGATGCCCCTCAGGGCTAGCTCCTACTCTTCTCTCCCTGGAAAATCTCATTCTTTCCAATGTTTACAATTATTATCTTATGATGCTCACCCCTGAACCTATACAGGCAGCCCTGACAGATACATTCAGCTCTTAGACATATATATTTATACACACACACACACACACACACACACACACACACACACACACATTCAGTCAACATCTCTCTGCTTGGATGCCCCAAAGGGAGCTCAAACTCAGGATACCTCAATCACAACCTATCTCTAAGTTCGAGCATCATGTGACTTCCCAAACTCGTTTCCCTGTAATCCGCATCTCAGCAATGGCATCACCACACACTTATTTGTCATCAGAAATGTGGGGTCCTCCTCAACTCCTCCTTCTTTCTCAGGCACTCATCCAAGCATTGACCGGGACTCTACCACCGAAGCATCGCTTGCCTCTAGGTGCTTTTCCCCATCCTTCCTGTGCCATCCATTTGGCCAAGACAAAAGGAAAAGCTTACTACACAGCCTGTCTTCTGTTTCCTGTCTGGCTCTTCTCTAATCCATCTGCCCCCTGCAGCCTTTGGTACACAAAATAGGACAACCTCCCTCTCTTGCTTCAAAACCTTTAGAGGCTTGCTAGAGCCCCCCAGGGAAAACTGTAACTCCTTGATCTGGCCACTGCTGCCCTCTCCAGCCCCCAGTAATACAAGCACCTTTCATTCGGTTCTGTCCTCACACTTCAGCTCTGAGCCTCCACACAGACTTTTCTCTGCCAACAACTCCCCTCTTTCCCTGCTTTGGTCCAGCGAACTCCTATTCATCCTTCAGTCTCGAGGAACCCTCCCTCAGAAGATCATCTTTGGTCTCTGCACTAGGCCAGGGCGCACATAAATCTTCTTGTGGCCCCGGCAGCATCCCATCATCCACCTCCTTCTGCTTTCCCACGTGTGTAGCCTCCGTCTTTCCTACCAGAACAGACACTCTGTGAAGCAGGAAGCGTGTAGCGGCCTTGACTGTCTCCTCCACAAAGCCTGATCTGCATCTGAGTTCCTAACAGCCTTTGCCAGAGATCCCAACCTTAGCCCAGACAGGCCTCTGCTGGTGTATCTGGTGAAGGGGAGGATGGGCCCAGTGGTGGTTCATTGTCTCTGCAGGTGATCAAATGTGCCTACAGGGAACCAACTCATCCCAAGGAATTGGACACGTATGGCCACTTAAAGAACCTTGGAGTTGGAGGGGAGGACTGATTCTCAGGACAAAATGATGTCTACCATGCATCTCAATGTATCTTTAACCCTCCCCCCATGCACCCGTGGCTGTATTCTAGGAAGACAGAAGGCTACCCGGTAAAATTATCTAGTGAAATCCAGTGTGGCACGAGGACACAAGCAAGTTGCATTTGTTTTCTTCTATTACACTGTGACTCAGGTTGTCCCAGGAGTCAAACGGCATTGGCACACTGGTAGGAGTGCCCTGCAGGAGGCGACAGAAGCAGCCGCAGGGCCTGTCAGGGGACTGGAGCAGGGAGCAAGAGGGTGAAAGAGGTTGGTAGAGGTGGTGGTGTCCAGCAGGTGTGGCTCTACTCCAGCTGGTAAAGGAACCGGAAGCTCCTAGCAGGTGCAGCGGCCCAGGAGCACGCAGTGGAGGCCACAGAGCTAGCAGCAGAAGCTGGCATCGAGTGGATTCATCAAGGGCATTCTGAAGATGCCCAGAACTGTGTGAGCTGGCCAATGGTTTTGTACAGAGGGGGTACTCTGTATTAGCAGACAGATGGGAGAGCCAAAAAAACACCAGTGATTACTCTGAACATGGCCCATTCTGGACCTCTAGCGGGTCTAGGGAATTTTTGGTCACATCCAAATTGAGTGTATGTGTCACTGGGTTTTATAGATATTATCTCAAACTCTTCATTACTATTGTAATAGGTACAATCTATGTTTTGTCTCTCTAACCACATTTGATAAGTGATGGAGATAAATCTGTCTCAACAACTTGGCCACTGTTCAAGGACATTTGAGGAACGCTCCGAGCGTATGGTATTATTTAGAGAGTCAAGTGCAGGGGGAGGCAGTACTCATAAGTTTTTGCCCCACTGGGGGTGTAAAACGTGGAAAATACAAGTGGGCTTTTTGTCTCTTGAATACATAAGGGCCAGAACTCCAGTTTCCTTTTGATCTTGCTCTACTTTAAACATGGTCATTTCTCCATTATGTATATTCGCCCCATTATCTATGCAACTGTTTCCCACAGGAAATGAAAGAAGAGTGTGAAGAGTGAGTGTTGAAGGTACAGATGGGCAAGTAACTGTAATAAAGTGATCTTTCCAACTACGTTCTAATAATGTAAAGCAATTGCTTTAGGGTCACCTATTATGGTCATTACCCACACCACTTCTCCATTCAAGAGCATGAAGCATCAATAATAGAGTATGATTGTTTCCTCCCCAAAGACAAGCTGTATGAAATACAGCAAAAAGCAACATAGTGTCAGGCAAGAGTTTTTACGTTAGTGTGCTATTCAAGACTGTTTCTGATTGCCTAGTAATGACCCACCAAGGACCAGCTCTGGTAGCTGGCATTTTGCAGGAAGGTATTAGAAGTGTTACCTGAGATCCAGGCATCATACATCTGATGGCCAGGCTAATTAGTCAAGTGCCCAAAATACTCAGTCTGATCACATATTACCATGCCTTCCATCAACTAAAGCCTGCCTGAAAGGAAGAAAAATTATAACTGTGTCTATGCCTATCTGTGTATCTGTATACAAATTAGTGATGCCTTTGAGCCAGGAGGTTTCCATTAGTTCAAAGAATGTACCACATTGCATTTTATTCGCTCTTGTTCCGATCCGTTCATGCTTTCAGTGGTTTACCAGCAGAAAGCCCTAGAGGGGACCTATCCAGACAAGATCAGACAACATACAATTATCATCTTTAGTATTCCCACTTGGAAAATTGACTGGTATTCATGTGGAACAATAAAATCAAGTATGCTGGCACTTGTGTGCCAATTCAAGGATATAAAGAGAGGATCTGGTAGGGGCTTGGAGGTGGTCACTGTACAAGGGAAAGACATCAAAGAGAAAAGTGTATCTGTATTGATTGTAAACATATAGTTTAACCACTGAGCTCATTCATTCCAAACATTCTGTAATGTAGTATCAGTAATCTTGGTTTCCTACATGCTATTTGGAGATCACAGAATCTCTCTCGAATTGTCACTTAACAAACGTGAACACACTGAACTCTTACTGTATGCTGGGCACCATTTTGGAGGGGGGTTAGGTACAATACTGTATGTTCATTTCATAGATGAAACTGGTTCATATCTAGGTCAGGGCTATAAAATCCCAAAAGAGCCGAGGGGATGTAAAACAACTCTAGGATAAATGCCTATTTATCCATTTTTTCCTATTCATTCACCTATCCATGCTTCTATCCATCAAACATACTTCGGGTGTGCCAAGAATTGTTCTATAGGCACTATGTTTGCTAAAATAAATTAGTGTCCAGTTGGTAATGGAAGAGACAATAAGTAGATGAAGAATTCTTAAGAAAAATAATTATTAGGATTGGGGCACCTGGGTGGCTCAGTCAGTTAAGCATCCAACTCTTGGTTTCAGCTTAGGTCATGATCTCAAGGTCGTGAGACCGAGCCCCACCAGGTGGGGCTCCATGCTCCGTGCAGAGTCTGCTTGTCCCTGTCCCTCTGCTCCTCTCTCCCCTCTCCCCCGCTCTCTCTCTCTCAAATAAAAAAATAAAATCTTTTTTAAAAAATGAGGATAATCCCTAGGACTTAAACCCATTCCAGCAATCAGGAGGGATATAATGCTAAAGTCAAACCCAAAGAATGCCAGAGATTAACCAGGTGGGGAAGCAACCTGTTTTGGATTAAGATGTTTTTCCCAATTCTCCTTTAGCTGCCACTTTTCTCTGATTTTCACCTTTCCCTTACCTATTCTCTGCTGACCTCTGATAAAGGCACTATTTTCCTGGATTTTAATGTTTCCACTGGCCTCACCTCAAGGTCATAGCATATCAAGGTTACTTTTGAGCCAAATCCAGTGCACTATCTTTGAGATAATGAAATAGTTTACAGTGAATTGGTTTAGAGATAATGTAAAAAAGGATTTTTTCACTCTTTAAGATGAAATCTCCCTAAATCGACATTTACTACCTAAAGATTTTAGCCTGCTCTTTTTGTGCGGAAATTGTTATTTTCCTAAGGTGACATCTTTTTCTTTGTTTTATCTTTATCACTGCATGCATTTTTATATTGTGACTGCAAAGATAAGCAAGAAAAATCAAGTTTAATTGACAGATAGGTGGAAATGTAAAAGTTAAAACTTTTGAATACTACATAAGCCCATCTATGTGGCATGAGCATAATTTTCTATCCCCCTTAAATTCTTAAATACCATCTGATCCACTCAGTGATTTCAATCCAAATGAGTATTTGTAATGTATTTATTTAAAAAAACAACCTTAGCATAACCTCTTATTCTTGAAATTTTCGGTTAGTGTTTGTACTAACAGAGTTATTGAACTTTACAGGGAAATTCTATTTTAGCTTGAGAGAACAGAGATTTTATTTCTACTGTCATGTGCAGGTCATACTACTGAATATTAACCTACAGAATATTAACCTGCTTTTCCACCCTCCTTCAGAACATAAAACTTGGCTAAGCAAAAATGTTTGGCTCTTTCCAAAGGAAACAAGATGTATCAAAACATGATACTATATTACTCTTTGTAGCTGTTGTGAAAAAAAAAGTTAATCCCATTTATAAGTAGAAAAATAGATAAGGTTAATTACAAGGACAATAAAGCACGAAGGAAAGAGACTACACATTGGCTTCTGGCTCGGGAATAGTCTGGACACAAAGTTGATGGCAATATTATTCATCTTTGTTGCAAACTAGTGATTCACCTCTGACCATTTCCATTCGCATGATTACTGCTCTGCATGACAGAAGGTTTATCATTCAGGTAAGACAGGTCCTACCACCAAAAAGCTGACAATTGAGACTCCCCTCTGTGGAGTCCTGAATTTGCCTCTAAGAGAAGAAAAAGCTATTAAGTCAATCTTACTGGTGACCACCATATTGACCAGGCAGCGCAATTGTTTCTCCAGTTGACCTGGAAGCCAGGTGGTCTGAAGTCTAGCCTAGCCGTGCCACAGACTAGCTGTAGGATTCAGGGACTCCACTCAATCACTAAGCACCTCAATTTGTTTGGCTGCCAACTATGGAGAGGGAATTAATAATCTCTAAGTCTCTCCTGGCTCTTACCTTGTAGGAGTCTGTAATGAAGGGATGGACGGCCGTAATCATTCAAGGTCAAGAGAAGCCAGCTAGTCTGAGAGCTTCCTGCTCAATTACGGAAGAGAAGTACTTGTGATTCCTCAACCTTCACTGCCACTTTCTACATACAACTGGTTGTGCCTCCATATTTGTTCTGGTGAAAGCATATCGAAGGCGGGAGTTTTCTTCTAAAAACCAATGACTCAGAAGAGTTGCGGTTGCCTGCTTGAGACTGGCTATTGGTCAAGTGGAGCAGGAACTTTCTGAGCAATGGTGTCATAGACCACAGAATCTGAGAGCAGAAAGGGAAACTACACAGGTTTCTGGTCTCTCCTGCTACAAGGCAAGACTGATGAGAACGTTTTGTTGTTGCTCCTACTTTGTTATCAGGGTTTTTTTGTTTTTGTTTTGTTTTGTTTTCCTTTTTAGCTCTTTATTATTTTCCTTAAAGAATTTTAGCGAGGCGGTCATGTGTCTTTTCATTATTTTTGCATTAGTATTGATCTGTGTCAATGCCCCACTGACCTGTGCCCGAGAAGGAATCTCTTCTCTAAAGTGACCTCACTCTGAACAGCCTCAGCTTCCCCCTGTCTTGTCCATCACGAATAAAATGGTTATCACATAGAAATCTCTTTTATAGTGACTACTACTTTTCTCCAAGGAGTTGGGCTGACTCTCACTCCTTCTTTTATTAGTTACCAGCCACTCCCTAAAGGAAAGAGACTTTAGCTAAGAATCAGACTCAGTATATGACAAGAAAAAAAAAAAAAAAAAGATTTATGGGCCGGTTCCTTGGAGCAAACGCCTATGAGTTTGGTTATCCAAGGAAAACAACTCTATGAGTTCATTCATGACAACGAAGGCTAATCCAGTTGATCTTTATGTTGTTATGTGTTTTTTTTTTTTCCAGACCAACTCAAATGAAAATATAAATTGAAAACATTGGTAATAAGAGGAAAATAAAAATGATCAAAAGCTTTTGGCAAAGGTCAGTAAAATATTTATTCTAGATCATGTTTTCTAATTAAAGTTCTGTTTTAATTGGATTAAAGGGGTGTGCGGAGGTCTTCAATGGTTTCGGTATCCAATGTGTTTGACTTGGGGGGCAGACCCAGGTTTATGGGAAATGAAGCTTAAATAAACATGAGTGTTCCCTTTGAGCAAAAGATTACAAAACTACAAATAAAAAGTTAGGTATGAAAGTGTCCCTTGCTTCTCTGCCACTCCCCACAGATGTCTGGGGCCAGATGCCACCAGACCCACTCCTGCTGGGACACAACCGTGGGACCTTCAAGCCTCTCACTTCAGTGGAAAGAAAAAAAGTCTCATGGACATACAAAACAAGAGGCATTTTACCAAATGGGTGAGCTCTAACCTTTTCAGTCAGGACTTACCTTGAAAAACAAAAACTTTTCAAGGCAGGATGTTACACAGGTGATAAGGGACCTGGAAACTTGAACAGAGAACAGTGAGGCAACGTGACAATTAGCAAGAGCCGACATCCACTTGCACCCCGGGGCTGAGTGACAACGGGGAAAGCCCCCAGAGCTTGGCCAGTCTGATTTGCAGATAACAGACTGTGATACTGGAGCCCCGTGAATTAGCTACCTAGGGCTGCTTAACAAATCACCGCAAACATTGTGGCTTCAGACAATACGTATTATCTTGCAGTTTCTGTGGGCCAGGAGTCCAGGCATGACCTAGCGAGGTGCCCTGGCCTGGACGCTCTCAAGGCTATCATCCACCTGTTGGCCATGGGTGAATTCGTGTGCGGGCTGGAGGGAAGTGATCGCTGGCAGGTCTCCATCCTCAGAGCCCTTGGCCAGACGTCTCCCTCAATTTCTTGCCACACAGGGCAGCTTGCAGCATGGCAGCTGACTTCATCAGAGCCAACAGGTGAGCGGGCAAGAATATGAATAAGACAGAAGTCACAGTCTTTTTTATTATTATTATTAAGCTAATCTCAGAAGTGACATCCTGTCATTTTTGCCATGTTCTATTCATTAGAATATATCCCGCTGACATGCAGGGGAAGGGACCGCACAGGAGCCTGAATGCTAGGAAGGCGGGGTCCCCGGCGGCCACTGTAGGAGCTGCCTGCTGCCCAGGGACACACAGACATTGCAAAACAATAGAGGAGGCAGGAGGTGGAGGGGAAGGATTACTGAGCTTCCCCTTTTCTCTCACCCTCTCATCTTCTACTGGTGCCCCCACCGGCAGAAGAGTCTTGGACAAGCAGCTCCCTGGGCTACAGCAGGGCAAAGGCAGGGATGGGTCTGAGAGCAGAAGGAGCCGGATCCGTTTGGTATCCTTTTAGATTTCCTGCCGTAAGCGGACCAACGACGCAAGGGGATTTTACCTAAAGAGAACTATTTAATGGTAATTGTGCCTCTTCCTGGGACCAGAGGGTGTTGGTTTTGCTTTCTTGTCAGGTGGCCCTATGCTATATTCCAACATTCCTACTCCCCAAAGAGCCTCCAACACACATCCTGGTCCCCTCTCTAGCTATGGCCAGAGAGGCTACCTTTACCCAAATAAGGCCTAATTGAGACTCCATACACTGTGTTCGATCATCAAGACGAGTCTTGGGAGACCTGGTAAAACCTCACAGAGGAGGCGGGTCACCTGTGAGTCCATGGCGACTTCTCTGACTTAAAAACTTCCGCAAGATTTTTGTAATGAACCAGTGCCCTCATTTTGCTTTATTCCTCTTCTCTGTAAGTGACCACATGTAACCTCCAGAGTGCAACAGTCAAAGTGACAGAAATCAGTGACCAGCTGACATTATAGGCTCTTCTAGCACATGGTATTTGCCAAAGACGGCCGTAGAAACATCTTTCATCGCACAAGCTCTAGAACCTGGCTACCCCCATTACGAGTTGGTGTTTATGTCCACTCGCCTTGAACCTGGGCCGGTGTTTATGACTGCCTCCACCAAGACAGGATGGTGGGAGTGAGATCCTGGGACATCTAAGGCTAGATCATAGCAATGCCACACACTGGCACCTTGTCCTCTTGCTAAACTCAATCTGGCAATCCAGCCTCCATTCTGCAAGGAAGCCCAGGCAGCTACAGAGGCCCACATGGAAGGAAACAGAGGCCTCTGGCCCCAAACCCCAATTTTGCCCAGTCAACAACCTAGATCAGCAAGCTATGTGAGTGAGCCATCTTGAAATGTACTCTTCAGCTTCTCCGGCCAACACCACTTGGAACAGAGACAAACCATCCCCACTGGGCCCTGTCCAAATTATAGGTTTGTGAGCAAAATAAATGGTAGCTCTAAGCCACAATGCTTTGAGGTGGTTTGTTACACGGCAATAGAAAGCTGGAACCTATTCTTTGGGGAATCCCTAAAAAGTTGACAGAGGATGTCAATTAGGAATATGTCTGGCTAGAAGTAACAGAACACCTGACTTAGAGGTTTGCTCACGGAGCAGGGGAACTGGAGGCATTGGTCTGGAGGCTCAGCCCCACGAGGGCCGTGGCCTCTGAAATTCTCTTGTTCCTTCCCTCATGCTTGTTGCCTGAGTGAAACAGGATGGCTGTCCTGGCTCCAGGCACAGAGTCTGTGTTCAAAGCGGGATGAGGAAGAAAGGCAAGGAGGCCGAGTCCAACCTGTTTGCTTCTTTAAGCCTCTCCTCAAGCTCTCCTAGCCTAGGGATTCCAGGCTCCCCAGGCTGGAAGAGAGGCAGGAATAATGCCTTTACACACATTTCAGTGAGGGGTGACAAAGAACGGGACTGGGTGGGCCTCTGGGGCAACCAGACAAAGTGTTGGCCACAGGACTTTACAAGTGGTCCCTGCATGAGATGAAGAGCTTTCAAGTGGGCCACAAGAAGTTTCCAGAAACAACAAGCAAAAGAAATGAGTAGAAGCCAGGTCAGTTTTACCAGTCAAGGGAAAAAAAAAATTAGATTTCGGTGTCACCTATTTAATATTTTCGAAGGTTGGCACAACTCCATACCCATTAACTCAGGTATTTCTTCCAATTCTCAAGACATCTTTGGGTTGATATTTCCCAAATTCCTCCCTGCTGCCCAGCCTCTCCCTGAATTCCAGTTCCACACTGGCCACCATCTCAAGCTGGATGGCCTCCCCCTGTTCCACACCAGTCCCATCCCCACCCCCTTAACCAGTCCCCGTGTTACCTCCCCTACTACGACTAAGTTCAGTCAACTTTTACATCTCTCTTCCTGTGCCCCAATTTCTCCCTCTTCTCCCATCACGAACCACCTGTGCTTTTTCCTTCTCTCTGTCACCAACTTACTTTCGGGTCCTACTAAGTTTCTCTAAAAACAGGGCAATAAACTCTTGCTGACTTTTTTCATCTCCGCTTTCTTGTCCTTCTAATCCATCCTGTACTCAGTTGGGATATTAGGAATGACTTTTATATGGTTTGATATAGTTTTGTAATTTCCTAGGAAGATTCTGTGGGCTACATGAGTGGTTTCTCCGGCAATATTGCCTACCCTTTTGCAAATAAACACATCATTTACTCATCGACGGGTCTTGGACCAGGGCCTAAGGGTAAGACAGGGAGCTCAGCTTTAATACCTCAAAAACATAGGATGCAGAGAGACAGAGTAAATCTTACAAATAAAATAGCTCCCCAACATCCACGCGTGTAGGAAAGGAAATTCTCCTGTAGCTAACATGTATGGATAACATGATCGTTCACGTAAAAGACTGATGCCTGTGTGTGACTTTCTTCTAAGTCCTCTTCTATCAAATTAGTGGGGGGGTCTGGTTCAGATGTGCATTTCCCAGCAAAAGTGGCCAATAACCTTCTCATCTCCTCCTGTCTATGATTGCATGGAATGCTTTGCACCCTCTTTTCCCTACAGACTTATCCGTTTGAACAAGCTGGAGCAACTCAGACATACAACTTTTACCAGATTAAGTCTGAGCACAGCCCTGGTCTTGCACTTCTCTGCTCACACATCTGGAATGGCACCTGCTTTTATGCTTCCTGTCTTCGGTGGGTGAAGGTCTGACCTTCCACACCCATCTCTCCCTTTTCTCTGACTGTCCTCCAGTCTCCAGCACGGTGTACCCAAGCTTTCCTGCCATCTACCTTTTCTTCTGGCTGCTTCCTCTGAACCATGCTCTTCCCTCTTAACAAAAATCCAGTTCAAAAAAAAATGTGCAGGGGCGCCTGGGTGGCTCAGTCATTAAGCGTCTGCCTTCGGCTCAGGGCGTGATCCCGGCGTTCTGGGATCGAGCCCCACATCGGGCTCCTCCGCTGGGAGCCTGCTTCTTCCTCTCCCACTCCCCCTGCCTGTGTTCCCTCTCTCGCTGGCTGTCTCTCTCTCTGTCAAATAAATAAATAAAATCTTTAAAAAAAAAAAGTGCAATATCACTTATTTAAGTAACCTATAAGGGAATAAAGGACTTCTTCCTCTTTATAGTATGGGTTTTATCCTAACACCTTGGACACATTTGGTACTCAGTGAATGTTTGTTGAAAAAAAAAATAGATTGAAGGTCCTTCATCTATAAGCTATTTGCCAGATAGACAGGTTTTAATTTAGAAGACATTTTCAATGATTGCCTGGTGAATTAATTGTCCCCTGTAGCTTGTGATGCTGCCACCTGCCACTCTGTATACCAGTGTTTGTCCTGCATTACAGTTTATAATGATCACGCTGACATAAACTACCCACCGACCACACATGGGCCATGCCTGAGTTAATTTCCCCACCCCCACATGCATCCGCGTACATGGTTGTATGTGGAGTAGGTCTCTAGCACCTCTTCTAGGACTTACCACCACAACAGAAGTTAAGTGTAAGGGGAAGTATAAAAGATAGGTGTGTAGATGGCCACAGTTCTGCCTACTGCATGCAGGACCCAAATCATGGGGCTCTCAGCTTAGTGCCAGTCTTGGCCCTGATCTGTTCGGTGACTGAGGCGGATTCACTCGCCAGTTACTCAGGTGGTTGCACTCACAAAATTAAGTCAGCTTATTTCTGTCTGGTTCTCAGCTCAGCCAAGTGGAGGCATAGGCTGCTTTGTGGTTATGAGACAGAGTGAATGCCAACATTCATTCTTTCCCGCAGTTTCTCTGTCTTATATCGGCAGCTAGCAGAAGACTCCAGTCCCTCCCTATTACAAAGCATGACCTTCCATTTGAATACCTTTCAAAGTTCTTAAGGAATCCTCTATTACTAAATTTGCTTGCAAACCCGTGAGGTCCCCAAGCGCCATCTTTCCTTCAGTCTGTGCTAACACCACCTCACGTCACAATTCCTGCACTGCCTTGATCCCTGTACCATCTTAGGTTCTCATAATTTAGGAAGGGCTTGCAAGCCCAGGGGAGTTAATTTGGGAACACGAAGGCTGCAGGCTTCCCGTGTTAAAATGACTTAGGTACACCTCATAGCAAAAGACCATCCCTTGCTCTCTATAAAGATGGCGCTCATCCCTCCAGTTCAGGATACAGAGCATGTGAAAACAGAAGACAGCATGACCATTCCTGAAAACACTGTCTGATGATAGCCTCTTAGTTAACCTTCTTCTGCCTCTGTTCCTTTTCTGTAGCTAGAGAATTCTGTAGCTGCTGCCCTGAGAGGCACGATTGAAGATGACAAAATTGATTTTAGTTGAACCATTGAATCCTTCACATTTAGTGTGTATTAAATATTATTGATACTAATCAGCTATATAACATAGTCTCTGTAAGACTTCTGTTTCCTTCATGAATGTATTTCCTGTTATCCCTCCCCCCACCTTTCTTCTTATAGCACAGGTTAATACAATTACTCTAACTCAGAAATTAAATGACATAATGTCAGAGCCACCACTAGTGGAAAATCAAAAAATGTTAACTAGAGATTTCCCAATTAATTTAAGAGTTAACATAGACATCTTTTATTATTAGAAGACACGTAAATATTTTATGTTTCTGTTTTATGCATGTTATGTTAATACCCTTTCATTCCTAAGGCTGTATCCTTTGCTACCCAGGGCTTGCCAGCACTTTCTTTTCTTAACAGCACGAAGCTCAATGCCTGCTACATGAAGGCCTAATGCCCAGTAAAAACTGAGTCATGATTTGTTGAATGAAGGAAGGAGTGAATGAATTAAAGCAAAAACAAAAATGTCTGTGTATAATTTTTGTTGTATGAATTCCAACATCAGGTCCCATGAAGCATAATTTTTAAGTTCCATTTGACGATAATGTGAGGCAATGATGATCAGGGGCCAAAGCTCACACAGCTGACATAGGCGTTATGTCCGCTACCCAGAAATATTTTAAACTCAAAATCAGAAAGCATAAGTGCACTCTTAAAATTAGAATGCCCCTTTGATGCTCTCTGCATTTTCCATTTGAAGAAACTGAGACCCAGGGAAATTACAAATTGGCTCAGAGGCACACAGTCAGGCAAGGTCGTGGACCCTAGGTTCTTGACTCCCCTGGCAGTCTTTAACCCATAAAATTTCTCTCCACCCCCAGCCCATCTGCTGATTCTGGGCATGGCATCTGTATTCGATCCAGCTTCTCAGAGCATATCGACTGTGAGCCAATTGGATAAAAGTACAAAGAGAACAGAAAACTCTCTTTTCCCAGGCAGCTGGAAAGTTTCACTTGGAATTTATTTTTAGCATCTTTTGTGTGCTCAGGAGGAACCATAGCAACAAAGGTACCTGGGAGAACCTGCTGGAGACACTCACATGGACAAGCGATTAGCCCCAGAGGAGGCTGCTCCATCTCCACGGGGAACCAAGGACAAGCTGGACGTGTCCCTGTGACTAGGAAAAGCTATCACCAGAGAAGATAACCTCAGCACCGGCAGGACTCGCCTCCACGTAGGCTGTGAATGACTAAGGAGATCATCTACGTAAAACTGTCATCTCTTCCCTTCCTCCCTTGCTCCCCCAGCACCAACACGGTGTGTAAACACAGCTAAACAAGTGACCTCTGACTTTGAGATCTGATCGTGTGTCATGTTTTGTCAAAAGACTTCATGAAACTTCTAAACCACGTAGCCACAGGAGAGGAAGTGAACCCTTCAAGACGTCAGGTTACCATCTGGGGAATGGCTTCCGAGACATTCATCCATCTTTACCATTCCGGCAGAGACAACGTCGGAAGCTCCTTCCTTTCTCCCAAGAGCAGGTGAAAGGATGCAAGAGGATACGAGGCTGCGGGCAGAGTGCACCTGCCCAGGAGCAGCCATGTTGCTGCGAGAATCTTCCGCACCTGATGAGACCTAGCTTCACACACGTCGATTTTCCCATGCCAGCCTCTCACGTCTACTCATGGGAAAGAACCCAGAGCCAATTCAGGAAACGTTTCAGTTCCGGAATTTCTCGGTCTAGTTCTCGAATGCTGATAGGCCCAGGCTGGTGATTTATGTAAGGTTTGTATGTTTGGGGTAAGTCTCTAGGCCTTCTAACCTTCACACTGAAGACCTACCCCCCATGCCATTCCTTCTCCAACATGCAGTGAAAATGCAATTCTCTGCCTTAGGCTTGTTGCAGGAACAGCTCCACTGAATGAATCCTATGTACGCAGTCTGCAGGATGGTTGACCCGATGAAGTGAGGTATACTTCAGCTCAGTCTTGTGCATTTAGCATGTCTCTGCCTGGGTGCCTTTTCATGATGACTTTAGAAAAGCTCAAATGTTTCTAATTACATTTGGTACCTTTCCAAGAGATACAAAGATATGTATTACATTGCATTTGTGCTTCAGTGTTATCTGGAAACCTGATAGTAACTGATAAAATGTTTTCATGGGCATATCTTCTATAATTTTAAACACATTTTCATGAAATCCCAAGTTTCATGGTGATATCGCTCCACGGAGGCTCATGCACAGTCCTCTTATTCAAACACATTCAAGACTGAGGACAGTGTTGTTCACGAACAGATATTTAATAAATAATAGCACAGGAAAAGAAAACCATCATTCTAGTCACATGGCTGGGAAGACCTGGATCGATCTTTACTTCCCCACAAAACCACATAAATATATGATGGTGTTATTGAACCAGGTTCCTCCCAGCAAATGAACTCTGGCATTGCTCAAGTGGTTACATATTAGTAAGAAACAAAAGCCTAAATATAAAATAGGAAGACAGCTCACAGCAAACCATAAGCATCCAAAAGAGGTTCTGTAGCAGTAGGAATGATGCAAGGTCTGGTTTTAAGGGAGGAACCTATTTTCAATGTAGAAGATTCATAATGTGTGTATTAGAAAGGAAAGCTGTGATGAAAATTAACTCTCCTACGTTTTGCAGATTGGGAAATGACCACCGTATAATCTCTCCCAAAGTGTGATGAGACTGTATTTGCAGTTGTTCCACTCTCTCTGCCAACACTGAGAACCTCCTTTTTAACTCACGTTTCTCCAAAGTGGATAATAGAAACTCAGAGTTCTCCATGAAATAATTGTGGAGACCACGTAAAAACCATTAGAGTAGCTTCAAATCAACTCTCAGTGAATAAACAGAACACGGTGCCATTTGCCCAGCCATGTGACATGCAGGCCAAACTTAGCATCTCTGTGTCACAAAGTAAGGCAAAACCTGGCTAACTACATTTTAGACATGAAGAAAAATAAAGAAAAACAGCAGCACAAATTGAGAAGGTGAAGACAGCCCTCAGGAAGATACAGGCACCATGTCTCCATAAATAGAGAATATGGTTGGCCCAGGCAAAGATTGTGCCAAAGAACAAACCAACCAATAGAAATGAACTAGAATATTCCCCAAAGCCCACATTCCACCTACCACTTCCTCTAAGCCAGAGGGCCATCTACTTGTTTCTGCTGTCTCAATCCCTGCCTTAGAGAGAGAAACCCATGGGAGCAGTGTCTCTCTTGAAATACACACAGTTTATTTATTCTTTACAGGCACTTATAAAAAGGGAAAGAGACAAATATATTTTCACATATTATGGGCAACATGACACAGCTGAAAATGCATGAGGACTGCAATCAGCAAACTTGAGTTCAAGGCCAGATAACAAACATCATTTCTCTGAGACTTGTATCCACATCGGTAACCAGGAACTAATGATCCCTACATAATGGAGACACCCTGAGAGTTAAAAGTCCTAAAGTCTATGCAAATATTGGTCCAGAAAAGAACATGGAAAACCACCGTAGGCAGTCCTATAGAGTTCTCAGCAGAATCACCCCTCAATTTGCACTGGCTGAGTGAAACAAGCTCAGAAAGGAACTGCAGTGGAAATTCCTTGGTAACATTCCAAGTAGGTGATACCCGAACCCCTCACGCAGCCTAAGTCTCTATTCCTTTCTTCTCGCCTCAGAAATAGAAGTTGCCATATAATTAATTAATACCCTTTGATTTCATGAATCTGTAGTGTTGCTCCTTAACTATTTCTTTTAAAGACAGGATCCTGCCAAAACGTCAACCATTTTATAAAATCGTGCATGTAGATAGGTACTACGCTGCCTCCAGTCTCTCCAGCTCATTTTCTCCTGGGCCCAGAGCGCTGCAAGTATGAGTTCTGGTCTCATCCTGATGCAGCGCCTCTTGGTTCCCACCCACCTCGCTCAGCCTTCTTACGCTCCTGACGGAGCACCCCCTCTTTATCTGCTGCAACCTCTCTGTGTTCTCCTGCCACAATCCATGTCAATGTTTTGTCTTATGGTCAGGCACTGTTCTCTCTGCTTGATGCAATTTTCTTAATTCAAGCTGTCAATTCACCAAACACACATTAAATCCCTATGTTCCCGTATTCCAAGGTCTCCATCCCCGCCCCCCAACTTAGTGTTAACAGCCAAACTAATGAAGACTGTTCTCGTTCCATCATCCAGGGGTTATGCAGTGCTGGGTCCAAAACCCACACCCTGGAACAATAGTCATTATGTGATTTTAAGTTGGTGTTGCTATTTGGAAAATATCCCTTTTGTGCATGAATTTCTCTCGGTGTGTATAGTCACGCACTAGCTCTGCAACCTGGCTCCTGTAGTCCTAGTACTTTAGTACTGCACAGAGCCCGGACTAACAGTCTGAATGAAGCTAAGATACCTGTGGCCTTCCCTGGTTCTCCCCGGCTGATTTTGGTCAGACAAGAGGACTTGACTGGCCTGACCAAGTTTGGACTTCCTAAAGCTGTGTTGGTGGTCAACCAGAACTTTGGTCTTCTTCGAGGCAATTGGGAAGTGGGTTCTTCTGGGATATAAGTCAAATAGTTAATATTTACTGAGCAGAACAGATTCAACACTGACTCTTCAAGACTTGGAACACTTGGCTTTGAGCTGGTCCTTTGCTCACTTTCAGAAAGAAAAGAGAGTGACTTAGGCAGGAATAAGCATCCCCTGAGAAGAGGTGCCTTTGAGCGGTGGGCTGGGAACCACAGTTTCCTGTGATGAGAGAGAGAGAAATGCATCCTTTCTCCATTTCCTCCCCAAGCTACTACGACCTTGTTAACAGATGAAACCAACTTTGACTTATTAATTTTGTGAAAGCCACATGCTCTGAGTGAAATGAAGAAAAACGGCTTTAGTTAACACAGGGGAAACATTTTGAATTGGCTGCTGGCTCAGTAAGTCAGCTTTGCCACAGGGGCAACTGATGCCTTTTACAGACTTCCAAATGGACTTGACCGTTATAGCAGAGGTAACCCTGGAGCTTATTTGGAAAGAACTACCCCAAGACCTGGGATTTCCCAGTCAGGCCTCGGTACTTGACCTCACACTCTGAAATACAGGAAAGCCATTAGAATCCCCACACTGAAGTTTATAGTCACCATGCAAGCTAAGATGCAGAAAGATTTGAGGCTTGGAAAGGGAGGTCTAGAAAAGGCCCACATTGCCAGATTTTGGTGACTCTTTCATATCATTTATTCTCTTCCTCAAAAAAGCTTCTTGCAACCCTCCTCTAAAGTCATCCACGTATCCAGAGAGGCACTTTCCCCCATTATTACAATTTATTTCCTCCAAGCTTATTGACTCTTTTTCAAAACAGACACAAAAATCACATTTTGTCTTCTTAGTCAAGGTGCATTCTAAGCGGCAGAGCATTCTCAAGCATTGAGGCCAGAGCTTCTACTGAAATGTACCAAGATTGTATTTTTAATACAAGGCATTACATGTATGAAGCAGCTCTCAGTAAAGAAGCAATTTCTATAAAGTGATCTCTCACTGTGTCCCTCACAGGTTCAATGAGATAAATGTGATTCAGGAGGCTGAAAGGGAGCATTTTCTTTTGTGAGGGAATATATTGAGCCGTTGAATTGTGAATAGTAACGTCTTAAATTCAGCCCATTCAATAACCAGTGAACATTTAATAGGTACTAAATAATATGGGAATTACAAAGAAGCTATCCAATACATCCGCTTCTCTCCCGGGCTTGCATTTATGTCAAAGGTGGCAAGACTAGCGTGCATAAGTAACAAGAAAAAGAAGACAGTGTCACAGAACCTAATTCTATGGCAGAGAATGAAAGTGATGTTAAACATAAGGAAAAGTTGGTTGTTACATCCAATGACGGGATAAGGAGATTTAAATGATCTCTATGATTCTGTAATTCCAATGAAAGGAACAAGTTGCAATATGTCAGAGCCTGAGACAAAGTTCAAGTATTCCTGGTCTTAGATTTAATGCTTCTCTTCTAGGACCCCTGATTCTATGCAGCCAAGTTCATACTTAGTAACTGGACTTAAAGAAGGGAGTTGTGGGAATCACAACCTCAAATGTCCGGGAAGCCAGACATGTGACCGAAGAGCCCATGCCTGCCTGTAGGATGTGATTTCTTCTCTCCTTTAGTTGAAGGAGACCATTCTGCCCCATGTTTCAAGAAAAGCTGTAAGAAAAACTTTCTGTGAAATCTTATGATTTTAAGTATTAACTACCAATGTGTGACTTTGTGACTTGTGCTTTGAGTAGTTCTAGTATTTTATGGTGACATATGTTAGCCTGAGATCTCAGGCAGTGAACATATGTGGTTTAGCAATGAATGATGTATCAGGCTGTAAACCATTATCCCCAAGACCGTTATATTGATACGAACTTATGAGTAAGTGGATTGTAAAGGAATTGTCTACCTGACTCAGCCTGCCCTCAAGTATCCTAAGGGGTTTCTGTGGTGTAGAAACTATTGAGTTTAAGAATATTCTACATAACCAAACTGTTGCCTGGCTAACAGCTACAATTCATTCTAATGGACAGAACCATCTAATATATGAATGACCTCAGGTTAGAGATATTTACCTTCCTAAACTCAGGCACAAGCCCAGTCACATTACATTAATAATACTAGTTGAGTGGTTTCTTTTCTCCCTAGAGTATAAAATACTCAGAAGAGAAACCTGAGCTTTGAAAAAGCTGATGTGGAATTAGCGAGCCACTTGAAGAGTGGTTATCCCTGGGCTGCAACACCAAACACAGCTGCCTGGAGTTTTTAGGAAGGCAGAGTCCTTTACATTTGTGTGCGCCATTGCCCCAGTGCTTGGCGAGATAATCAAGGACTAATAGCAAAGGTGCTGAGCTATCTGTCTGGCGGACATGTGCACGGAACAAAAGCACATCTGACATGAGGCTGGTGGGTACAGCAAGCCGTCAGATGACTGTCAGAGGTCTGCTGTGAGTGGCAGTCCAGGCATCCCCTCTCTTGCTGCTTGCTCTCATTTAGATCCAGAAGTTGACCTCCTATAGCTAATTGGAAATGCATATAGCATATGATTTATGTTAGGGGGAGAGAGATTGGGGGAAAGGTCCATTAAAGAAGAGAATAATGGAACCCAAGTGCTTTAGAATTGGGGGAGATGTCAATTATCTCATTTAGTTCCTTTCTTCGGGAAGGGCCTATTACTACCATATAATTTATGGGCCTGGGGAGAACCATAAAACCATGGAGAAGAGGAAACAGATGAATCCAGGCTATTAACAACATGAGGTAGGACTTACAGATTTTTTATCCTCCATTTTTGAAGGAGCTCACTAAAACCTAAGTAGAGGGTACAAGTGAACGGTGGTGGTGAATTTTAAAGATTGTTCTATCTCCTTCATACAATTTTTTACTTATAAAAAAATACACCTCCATCACCCAAGCCTTTTTTCTTTCACTGAACTTTTTGTACTCAATGTTTTTATATCTTTGATGATTAAATTATAACAGCCTAACATATGTACTTTTTGATAGCAGGGCCCAGAAATAGAATGTTAATTTCATAGATCTGAAAAAAAATAAGCGAAAGATGAACTAGTGTTAATTTTCCCATATCCAAGCTAGAGAGTTATTAAAAGTCTTTTGCATACACATATCCCCACCTTCCAATCCATCTTCCCATGAAGCATATGTGGATAGGAGGGAAAGCAGGCGTGTATCTTTAGCTGCAGCCATGGTGCATGGAGCCAGGAGACACATACCAAATCATGTCCAAGAGAGAACACCAGCAGTCAGTGCTGGAGCAGTGCCCACAAATGAGACTCAGAGAATCAGGAGCCTGGACTGGCTTGGGGAGGAGAGAGGACAGGGCCAAGTGGTTGGAGATACATGGAGAGCCAAGACAAGGTCCTGGGGATTAAACACAGGAGAATGGAGGAGACAGTTGAACAATGTTTAAGATTGTTCATTATTGCTCTTAGAAGCAAGTCATCCAGGGGGTGGAGTCATAGAAAGGCAATACAATGGAAGAAAACTCTAGAATTCTCTCCTTCTTCTACTGGTTCTGGAGCGTGCTTCTCTCCTAGAAAGGCGTTCTCTCTAGGAATGCTCTTCTCACCAGCTCCCTTCCATTTAGCCCAATTCAAAGTTTATTCAAGGAAGCATGAGCTAGCTACTGATATTCTTAGCACAAATACTCTAGCTTTTTCCATATTGTCTTACGTTTATCCAAAGACAAGCCTTCGTAAAAACTATTACTCTCAATAAAAGCATAGTAAAATGAAAACTAAACAAAAGCACATTGTTTTTTTTTTTTATTCCTAAAAAGTGTTTCATTTCATTCTCTGGTTTTACTTACTTCATGCTTTTAAAATTTATTATTGTTTTTCCAAGTATCAGACTTTTTCATGTAAGCTCCATACTGAATTTCTTTCCTTTTTCCTTCCCCAGTTAAGTGAATGTTTATTCTGATTTAGTCTGCAGATTTGCTGTGTGGGTCTAGAAGAACATATATGATGACTTTTCTTTGAAAGTCATTAAAGTGGAGGCACTGGGTGGCTCAGTCAGTCTGCTTCTCTCTCTCTCCCTCTGTCCCTTCCCCTCCTCTCGTGCTCTTCTCTCTCTCAAATAAATAAATAAAATCTTTTAACAAACAAACAAAAAGGCATTAAAGCATAGTTGGTCCTTAAGAAAGATTCCAAGAAGCAAGAAGTTACCTTTTAAACGAGCAAATATAAATATATAAATAAATAAGCAAATCTATACTTCTCTATTAGATTATAAGCTTCCCAAGAACAATTAAAGGCACATTCTGCATATTTCGTATTGACAGAATCCAGTATAGTAAGATTCTAATCACAAATATGAATTATTTAATAAATGAATGAACATTTATTGATGAATGCATTGAATAAGTGATCTTGTTCTTCCATGTGGGTGTCCATCTCCACATGTTTTGGCCTCCCTGCCCTCTTCTGAATTCCTTATACTCCAGTCAAATGGGATTACTCATCGTCACCTGTATAACTCCATCCCTTCATGATTTTATTCATTGATTCATTCATTAACATTTCTTTCAATCAGTTGTTTACTCAAAGAAAATGACAATATTTTCAAAACGCTGAAAGAAAATATCCAGTGAAAAGGCCTCAAAAATTAAGGTAAAGATATATTTTCAGATAAATAAAAAAGATAATAAAATAAATCCATAAAATAAATCCAAATTTATTCATAATAAAATAAATATGAAAAGAAGCAATTCTGGGATGAGGGAAATGATTTCATGTGGCAGCTCAGAGATTCGGGAAGTAACAAAGAGCAATAAAACTGGTAAATATATAGATAAATCTAAATGGCTATTGACTGCAAAAATCAACGATAATAATGTTTTATGGTTTAAAGTACAGGGAGAATTTGAAAACAATAGCATATAAGATGAAATGGGATAAAAGATGTTAAAGACTGCTGAGACCCTTGCATTGTCCAGGAAGTGGGACGTGCACTGACTTTGATTTAATAAGTCAAGGAGGGAAGTTCTACTCTCTGGGTAACTACTGCGTGAAGAGTAGAAGAATGAGGTGGTGGGGAACAAACATAATAGAAATAATCAATCCAAAAGTATGTAAGAAAGAGGAAAATAAAAACAGAAAAAAGGTGGGACAAATAAAAAACAAATAGTAATTACACTAAATTTACATGGACTACCTGCTTCAATTAAAAGACAGAGTATTCAGGTGGGATAAAATATATGTATGTATATATATATATATTCTACTTCCAAGAGACCTCTCAAATATAGGGACCTGGGAGGTTGAAAGTAAAAGGATGAGGAAGATAAACTGCAAACTCCAAGCAAGAGAAAAGTGGAGTAACTATTTGATTAACAAATGTAATGGGCTTTAGGGCAAGAAGTATTACTAAAGATAAGGATAAAGATGGATGTGAAAGATATAAAATTTTACATTTCTATCTACCTAATAACTATATAGATAGATAGGTAGATAGATACACACACACACACACACACACACGCACACACAAAATACATAAAGCAAGAATTGATGGAACTAGAAATAGAAAACTTTGAATTTTTTCAAATTTGAAATAGTGGGAGATTTTAAAAGCTTTTAACACTTCTTCCTAGGGGCGCCTGGGTAGCGCAGTCGTTAAAGCATCTGCCTTCCGCTCAGGGCGTGATCCCGGCATTTCGGGATCGAGTCCCACATCGGGCTCCTCTGCTGGGAGCCTGCTTCTTCCTCTCTCACTCGCCTGCTCTGTTCCCTCTCTTGCTGGCTGTCTCTCTGTCACATAAATAAATAAAATCTTTAAAAAAAAAAAAAACACTTCTTCCTCATTTACCATTAGAATGAATGTACAAAAGTCTCTAAGGAATAGAAAATCTGTATGATGTGATTAACAAACTTGACCTCACAGTATGTCTTGAGCACTGGCCCTGATGACTGAAAAATATACTTCCTTTTCAAGTTTATGTGGAGCCTTAACCAAAATTGACTATTTGTTGAGACATAAAGCAATTTCGACAAATTACAATGTAATGGCATACAGAGTACGTCCTCTGATCACTGTAAAATATCAATGACAAATTAGAAAATCTCTAGATACTTGAAACGTCAGCAATAGTCTCTAAGCAGTGCATTGGTAAACTAAGGAATCACACTGGAAATTAGAAAATATTTTAAACCAAATGATTAAAAGATCATTACATTACAACACTAGTAGCATGCAAATAATCCATGCTTACAGGGGTATCTGTGGCTTAATGTGAGAAAAGAAGAAAGGCTAAAAACAATGTAGTCATTGACCTCAAGAAGTTAGGGAAACTCAAAGAATGTGTAAGAAAGGAAAGAAAAAGATAAAGGGAAATTTTAAAAAAGAAAAGAACACGAAATAGAATCAGCAAGTCAAAGTTTGGTTCTTTGGAAAGGATAGCAAAATGGAATAAATCCCAGTCAAAATACAGATGAAAGAATAAAGAAGACACAGATAATCATTACAGGGCAAAACTGCCTATTCTACAGATCATAAAAATATCATAAAAGGATAAATGAAAAACCATATGCAAATATGTTTGACAACTTAGTTAAATTGGACCTATTCTTAGAAAAATACAACCTATCAAAACTGACACAAAAAGAAAATAAATTAATTGTTTAAAAAAACATTCTCAAAACAAAAACTGCCCACCCAGCTGACTTCACTAGTGAAATCTTCAAACATCCACAAAAGGTAATCCTATTGCATACAAATACCCATCAAGAATAGAAAGAGAGGGAGTATGTCCATATCTGTTAATGAGACCAATCTATACTGAAATATATAACCATGATACCAAGAGTATATAAAAAAGTCCCAGAGCAAATATCTTACTTAATATTAAAATATTAAAAGCTTTTCTCCGGAGATCAAGAAAGAGACAAAGATGCCCACTATCAGCACTTCCATTCAATCTGTTCCTGAAAGTTCTAGCCAGAGAAATAAGACAAGGAAGAGGAAAAAATGTAAGAACTGAAAAAGGAAAAATAAAACGTATCACTCACAAGTAACAAGACTATTATGTAGAAAATCCAAAAGGATCTACAGATAAAGTGTTGGAAATCAATAATGAATTTATCAAAGATCTTAATTAAATTCATTATTGAAGATTGTTTTTCATATATCAACAATAAGAAAATCAAATTTGTAAAATGATAACCATTTATATTAGCATTAAAAACCACCAAACACTTAGTAATATATATGAAGAAAGATGTGCAAGCCCTTTCCATGGAAACCATAAAATTTTACGGAGAGAAATTAAATAAGAACTGAACAAATGCAGAAATATACCACGTGCATAAGGGGCATGGGGTCTTCTTTTTAAAAAAAAATAATTTATTTATTTATTTGAGAGAGAGAGAGAACACGAGTGGGTGGGGAGGGGCAGAGGCAGAGGGAGAGAGAGAAGAATACTCCCTGCTGAGCAGGGAGCCCGATGCGGGATTCAATCCCAGGACCCTGGGATCATGACCTGAGCCAAAGGCAGATACTCAATCCACTGACCCCCCCCCGCCAGGCACCCCAGCATGGGGTCTTCTGAGGGGCTGGTAATGTTTTGTTTCTTGACCTAGCTGGTAGATACCCAGGTGCATGAAATTATGATAATCTAAGCTATAAATGTATGATTTTTTACACTTTTCTGCTTGTTTGCTCTACTTACAAAGTTTACAAAAAATACATAAATAAATAAAAGTTCTTTGTTCTAATTTATTAATATATAGTGGTAAAAGTATATATTTGTATTGTCTCTTCTTGACCCTTTGTAATCAAGTTTGGTGTGTTTGTGCTATTAAATGTGTTTCCAAGAACAGAACTACAATGATAACATTGCACATACAGGAAATGAGTTTTGGCTTGTGACCCGCCAACCAGAAATGCCTTACCTTGAGCTTGATAGGAATGGTCCCATGTATTACGATCTAGCTTGCACCTTTAGATTGTATGGAGGGGCATGAAGTATGATTTAGTCTAGACGTCCATACTACCAGTTCAGCTACCATTTTGTCTGATCGGGCTGGGCTATATAGTCGAGGACTAATGTCGCCATAGGACATAGGACCAGACTGTCATTACAACATGGCTTCTGAAGGATTGGTGCTTTGATTCGCTGTCCAAGAGGAGTGAGAAGCCTTTGTCTATGGTTCCCCCAGAAAGGCATTTTACCAAGGTATCAATGAAGTTTATCGTGAGCATACTAAGTTGGGAAGGAAACATAAATGGTGGGGAGGGTCTGACAAATGATTTTGAAGATTTGGGATCTAAATTCTTATCTTAATTTGATCCCCATGGCGCAATGTGTGGGTCTATTCAGGCCATTTCCCCGATATGGATCTGGTATTTGCCTCCGGCCATGTCAAATTATGGTTGTGATACTGATAAGGTAAAGATTGTCAAGTGACTTTTTACATCTTTCGGAATTTCTTCAAATATTAGGCACATTATTTTTGATTGAGCCAGGAAGCAGTGGAGAAATGAGGAGCAGATGTTGACTGTTGATTACCAGTTGGTTCCATTTTCCGTCAGCTGGCAACCTTCACGCACTTTCACTCAGGCTATATTTACCCATAAAGCGAACACATTCAGTATTTAAAAAAAAAAAAAGCAATACAAATTAGATCAAAACATCTGGATATTTAGCAAATTGGCCAGATGTTTCGGTGGTTTATAAATAAGGCCAAAAAGAAAGAAAGGGCAAAAGAGTGGACAAGGATTTACATGCAGCTACCCACTCATTTCCTCCACCCCCCCCCCCAGGATCGGGGATGATGAAACAGGGTGAATCACATGGAGAAGGTGGAATGAAAGCGATAATAAGTTTTGAAATTCAGCCCTGGACAAAGAGGAGTGACCTTCGTCATATTGAGGAGAAAGGGGAAGTTGCCTTACCCTTTCTTGTATCTAGAAATTATTTCTCAATTGCTCATAATTTTGAATTACATTTATATGGTTTCTCAGATCCAAGCCAAGACATCAATCCTCTAAGAGAGTTAGATGCTTTGCCAAATTGAAAATAGATTTGTTTTCCATGTCGGAATAACTGATGAAAACTGCAGGCATAAATGTCCCCTCCCCATCCTTTCTGTTTCAAAGGTGAAATACATCTTGTTTTGTTCTATTTCTTTCTTTCTCAACACAACATGCGTCACTGGTTAATTCTCAAACAGTTTCGGGACGAGCTCTGGTTGGGGAATGCGTTTGTGCTCAAATTCCTGCTTTCTGCTTTTTGGCTTTGTGACTTCAGGCAACTTAGCCTTTTGCAGCTTCAGTTCCTACCTTTATAGGATGGAAATAATAATTACCTCATAAAGTTATTTTCAGGGGAAAAAAAAAGTTTAAATATAAAACCCCAGCACCTTTCCAAGTAGAACCTCACCTCCACCATTTGTGATTTGGAGGTGAGCAAGTCAGTTGGGGGAAACTCCCTCTTAGCCCACACCTAAACACCAAGTTTTTAAAAAGGCTGGATGTCATAGATTGCCATGAAGAGAAGTGGGATCAGAGTGGAAAATTATCCAGTGTGTGTGTGTGTGTGTGTGTGTGTGTGTGTGTATGCAAATTAATGTGATACGCTAAAATAGAAAATATTCCACGTATTTTTATTTATTCCTTGAACAATATTTGCTGAGTACCTGTGATAGCCAGAAATGGTTCTAGATGTCAAGGACACAGACTTTAATCCCTCTCCTCATAGCACTTACATTCTAGTGGAGAGAGATAGAGGAAAGCATAACAGAATAAGTAAACTGTACGGAAGCTAAAAGGCGATCGGCCTGCAACATAGCACAGTTAAGGGGTTGGGAGGGCTGAATGAATGAGCGTTAAATATGTTGGTAACTGGCAAATATTTCTGAGCTTTATGAAAAATGATGCATCCCTTGGATAATAGTAATAATAAAGTCTCTGTGAAACCTTGCCAGTGTAGCCCAGGGTAGGTTGGGATTTTTACTTAGTTGTACATGTTAAGCCATAGTGGATGGGCTTCCATTTGGGCAAAGATCTTAACCTTCTGCAGAAAAGAAACAGAATTTGCTCCCACTGCAATCTGGGAGCAAAATTTACAGAAGGCTCCCCACCCCGAGCTATATGTCAAACCGAATATTCTCTCCCGGGGTAACGAGCATTGCAAGGGGCTTGGCTCGACAGTCTGATACTTCCAGACATGATGTTCTGATTCCGAATTCGATGTGCTCTGAAATGATTGCCCTATAAAATGCTATAGAAAGAAAATCTATTTCTGATAATGGTTAAATCTTTGTAGAAATACTTCGAGTTTCCAAGTTTTTCTTTGATATAAAGAAATAATTAGTTGGAAAAGAAATTAATACCACAATGAAAGGGTCTATCAAAATACCAGAATACGTTGCTTGAGAGTAGCAGTTGGTAAAGGACTTTGAAGTGTCCGCAGGGAAGGAACTATATAAATCAAAGTAAGGTTTTTATGAAGAGGCAAGAATTTCAGTATTGATCCTGAGCAAATGACCCTCCCCCCACTTCATACAGAAGAACAAGGACATGAAATACTTCAGTTACTACCTCCAAGTACCCTCCTCCAAAATGACGCATGCTCCCGAGAGCGTATCCACAGCCACCGTTCACCCCCGTTCTTACTTTTTGCCCTCGACATGCACTTTGCCTTTCTTTCCCAAGTGAATAGGTTCCCCAGGGCTCTGGATCCTGTACCTTTCAAATGCTCAAGAATGTTCTCCTCTAATCTCTTGTTCTTCTCTGTCTCCTCTTCTTTTTCCTTTCTCCTTCCTCCAACTTTTCACTCTGGACTACTGACTCCTTTCCTTGTGCACATACTTACGCCTCTCCTCCTTTAAAAACAAACAAAATGCACCACCACCACCACCACTACCTCTCACAGCTCAACATCTCCCTCCAGGAACTGCCTGCCCTCTTACCAACACTTCTTTCCCACACTCGGCGCAGAGGGCTTCGGAGATGTCTCCACTACTTTGGCTCCCTGCCCATTCTCAGCACGATCTGGCTGTTTCTCTTTTGTTAATGAAAGCGTTTTTTGTTTGTTTGTTTTTTTAATCAGGTCAATGATGGCTTCTTGGCTATAAAATGCCAAGAATGCTTTTTGAATCCTTCTATTCCCTGGCCTTTGATAACATGAGACAGGTGACAACACCATGCAATTCCTGGACGCGTATTCTCTAGCAGTGTACTGGAAGGACATATAAGAAGGTTCATGAAGGGGTGCCTGGGTGGCTCATTTGGTTAAGCATCCAACTCCTGATCTCAGCTCAGGTCTGGATCTCAAGGTCTTGAGTTCAAGCCCTACTTTGGGCTCCACACTGGTGGTGGAGCCCACTTAAAAAAAAAAAAAAAGAAAGAAAAGAAGGTTCATGTGGTTTCTATTTAAAAGTATATCTTCTCTTGGCTTCTATGATATGATTTGCCTCTGGCTCTTTTTCTACCTCCCTGGTCTCCCCATCTCAGTGTCTGCTGACTTCTCTCTCTCTCTTTTTAAAAAAGATTTATTTATTTATTTATTTGAGAGTGAGGGAGACAGTGCAGGGGGAGGAGCAGAGGGAGAGGGACAAGCAGACTCCCCGCTGAGAGGGGAGCAGGACAAGGGGCTCCATCCCAGGATCCAGAGATCATGACCAGGAATCAAGAGTTGGATGCTTAACTGACTGAGCCACCCAGGTGCCCCTGCTGACTGCTCTTTTACCCTCTGTTTAAAGGTTGGTTTTCTCTGGAATTAAGTAATTAACACTTGTTTTCCCCCTTTCCCCTTCCTGTAGGCACTTCATGGGCACGTAACCCACGCAGTTGCAAAAATCAGGTGTTCGGAAGGACCCTGCCCTTGGATCAATGCTCTGCTGTCACCACCTGGAAATCCCTCATTTTTTAACAGAGACCCCTGCCTTCCCATTTGGCACTGGATCCCGCAAAGTAAGTAGCCTGTCCTGCTGCGGGTGATCTCACCCACACCCAAGAGCGCCGGTACCACCCATGACGGGTGAACTTCCTAGGTGTTATGCCTAGCACAGAATACTAACCTGTTGCTCTGAGAAATGCATCCTCAAATTCTAACTTCTTTAAACTTAGTAGCCACGGTGTGCGTGATCTATTCTGGCCTTCTGGTTTTCTGCCCCAAATGCCTTTACTCTTTCTTCCTGCAGGTAAAGCCCCAATTTTCCCCACGAAGCCATCTTGGGTCTGTTTCAGTAAATGAATAAGAGCTCGATTGTGTCCCTGAAGGGCTACAGCATAGAGCAAGGCTCGGGGGACATCGGCTTGGAAAATGTTCAAATAGGTTTTGCTCATCCGTCCCCACCAGCACTGTGGGAAAATCTCTAAAATGCCTCTGTGAAATGTCTGCCAAGCAAAATGGCTTCCTCGGGAATCCATCAGCATGGATTAGCTGCAAAATGGGGGGTGAGATAACGGCACAAAGAACAACGCAACAAGTTATTTGATTAAAAGTAACAGAATTCTCAAAATCTCTCCTGAATCACCATCTTTTAAAAGGATGGTTAGTTCCAAGCCATCTTGATGACAAAGTTGTTTACCAGAATGGAATGTCTTTTGAAATTGTTTGGTTAACCTGAGCATAGAGAGGGATATCACTCCTATGTCTCAACAGCAGTGAGGAAGTGTCTCGCTCATCAGAGGGTGATTTCACATTATTTAAAAGGAAGTAAAATAGAAGGGAGTGGAGCATAGCCTTGTTTTATGTCGCTGTTGATTGTTACCTGGAATCAATACTCTGCTCTTGCCAATCCTGGCTTTTGCAATGGCGTTAAAATTCAGATCTGTATTAGCATGAGAAAAAAATGACACCCACCCCTTTCCTGGTATCAGAGCCAACGGTGAGGAAAAGCCAGGAAAGATTGCATTACCTCGTATGGTTCTTTTCATATTTCTCTAAAAATTGATAGAAAATGGAATGATGACCAGGGGTAAAAAATAGTTATTCTTAAACCTTCTTGTTCCTCAAATACAATATGATAAGCCCAAACCTACAGGTTTTGTTGTTGTTGTTGTTGTTTGTTTCCCGTTGTTTTTTGAGAAGCAAGTTAGCATAATAATTTGAAGAAAAGTAATGGGCTGTTACTGTTAATGAATCCCAGTAACTTCTTTTTTCTCCTTGTCTCTGGAATGTTATCCCAGAAAACAGCCTCTTCATCTTGATTCCAAATGCCCCTTTTTGTGATAAGCAGGCTGAAATTATGATGGTACTAAAGAAAGACAAATAAATAAACAAATAAGAAGCTTCCAGATCCCTTCTTCGGAAGTCTGGTCCTTGCCTGTGTCTCCCATGTATGTCCTGTCACTTTTCCACACCGACCTCGCTCCAAAGACCCTCTGTACTGGTACCAATCTCCCTCCTGTTCAGTGGTCCTGACCTCTGTTGTCCTGGGGATAACCTAGGGGAGACTAAAAGAATCTCGAGTTTGATTTTCTTGTAGAGCCAGAGACAAAGGAAAGAGCAGGCAGTGCGACGGCTCAGCCCACGTGAAGCATGGAAACTTGGACACAGATTGGATAGCTGACTCCTTGCCCACGTTAGACTCATACCTGCCATTCTCCCCTACTGCATATTCTCCCTCAATGGCACGTCTCATACCCAGTTAGAGAGCGGGCGCCACTATCAGGAGGCAGAAGATGGGGACTTAGATATTCATTTTGGGAGCTCCCCTCTGGTGTTCTCAGCGTCTTCTCTCGTCTCTCAGGCCACTGGCATCTAGAGATCCAGAGTGCCACCTGTGGGGACTGAAGGCGCTGAGACGGCCAGGCATTCCTGACACAGGGGAGCTGGATACACTCTCCGAGTTCATGCCTATCCTTCCCTTTTTTTTTTAAATTAATTAATTAATTAATTTATTTATTTATTTATTTATTTATTTATTTTATAATGATTTTTTATTATATCAGTCACCATACAGTACATCCCCAGTTTTTGATGTAAGGCTCGATGATTCATTAGTTGTGTATAACACCCAGTGCACCATGCAATATGTGCCCTCCTTGCTACCCATCACCGACCTATCCCATTCCCCCACCCCCCTCCCCTCTGTAGCCCTCAGTTTGTTTCTCATAGTCCATAGCCCTGATGCCTGGTGGCCATAGGACAAAATAAAAAGAGTGCTCTATAGAACAGAAGCCACTGTGCTCACTGTGCCCTAATCACATCCCAAGTCAATGCCAAGTCCCTCAGACAGCTCTCCATTTAGATAAAGAAAACTCAGGAGGTGAGAGACGTTATCTTCCATCATGAAAGCTTTTTGTGACGTCTTTCGTGAATAAACCTGACATGGAAAAGGTGTTCTTTATCACCAAGTCTTATTCTCAGAGACCATAAGGAGGAGAGGTGGCCCAGCCAGGGCTGGTTTTAAAACCATCTGTACCCCAAGTGGCAGGCCCCGTGCAGCTCCCTGTTCCTGTGGCTTTGTCCCAGGCCTTGACCAGACTCGCCTCTTCCCATTTGTGATGCCCTCTATTTAGAATACCCTTCCCCTCCTGGCCAAATCCTACGCCCTGGAAGGATTCAACTTCCCCGCCCCCTGCTCTGGGCTGGGCAGGAAGGCTCCTCTGACACCCAGGCTGGAGATCGACGTTCCTGCTCCTTCAGTCCTCCTTAGGGAGTGGCGGCCTCTGTCAGCTCTTCTAGGCAGGTCACTGTCCCTGGGCCCTAACAGTCTGGCAGCTGGGAGCCACAAAAAGAATGAAAGGAAAGGGAACAAGGAGGAAGGGAGCAAAGGCAGAGGGGAAGAAAGGATGTCAGGAAATCAGAAGTGAATGAAGGGAGCAGACAGGGAGGAAGGGCTTGCGGAGCACTCAGACTGGTGGTCTCCAAACAGGTTTAACTGTGAGGTCTCGCGCCAAAGCAGCCCATCATCTCACCCCAGTGAAGAGCCAGTGGGGGCTGCTGCTGCATGCATCCAGCCGGCAAATCTGTGCTCTTCGTGCACGCTTCATTGAGATAAGCAATAACCCTCCCCGCTTCGGCGGCTATATTTTCTCTATGAAAATATAACCCCTCATTAAGATCACAACATAATTGTAACGAAATGCTAATTGCTGCCTTTGTTTAACTAACAACCCTTAAAGGGAGAGATGATTTAGAATGAGTTCAGAGCCAGGTAAGTATCGTTTTGCTTCCCAAGGTGGCCAAAGGACGGAGCCTTCGACTCCCTGTGAAAGCGGCCCCTGCTCCAGCGGTGCCCAGCTCTGCTCCCAGGCCCCAAGGCCTCCACCCCGCAGCTCTCCCTGTTCCTCACCGGTTCTGACCAGGGCCTCATAAGTGAGATGAGCCCCTGAACCTGGGACACGTGGGTGTCATCTAACTTGCATCCTTACCCACCCTTCTGACTTGTCGACACCACATGCCTGGTTTCTGATCGGTACCCCCCTTCCCCCCCCCCCCCCCCGTGTCCCCAGGCACATGGAATCCCGCTAAACCTTGTAACCTATTTGGCTGAGACTCAGCTCCTTTGCCGGACTCTTGTCTATCTCCCTTCTCAAGAGGTTTAATTCCGTTCCCTGAACCCACAGCCACTGGCCAAGGTCCTCGCTCAGAACCCTAAAAATGTTACCTGCCTGAGACAGAGCGCAGTCCTTCTCCAGCTGGTGTCGCTTGGATCCATCCACTAATGTGAACGGCCTGAAATTCCAGCCCGCATTCTCCGTGCCCCTCTAGGTCCTACGGATCAGATTGGCCACCTCACGGGCCAGTCCCATAGCTGACCTGACCCTGTGATCCTGGTGGTACCCTGGTCCTCTCTTCCTCAGTGCTCCTCCCTCCAAGGCCATTGAGGTGTTATCGTGAAGCACAGCCAAGCTTGCCCAAGCTGTGAAAATATCTCAGAAAATGACACACCAAGTTATTAGGCAGATGGCTTGTTCGACGTTTATAAAATAGTGTGTTCTTATCCTAGCGCTGTCCTCCCACCGGTTCGGAAATAAGATCCAAAAGACTAAGGAGCTGGGAAGGTCTCTCCCTGCTTGGTTAAAAAATGAAATAGAATAAAATTGAATGAGATCGTAGGCAGAATGCTGTCAAGAGCAAGAGACAATCATTAAGAACTTAGTCAAATATTAGGTCACTCATAATCTCCCCTCATTATATGTGTATCACGTATATCTCACATAGACATCCCACATATATACACGCACTCATAATATATGCACAGTTTATTTCTCATCATGATTAGCATTTAAACGCTTAATATGAAATATATTAAAAGTCAGTTTCTGGGGCACCTCGGTGGCTCAGTCGGTTAAGTGTTTGCCTTCGGCTCAGGTCATGACCTTGGGGTCCTGGGATTGAGTCCCACGTCGGGCTCCTTGCTCAGTGAGAATCTGCTTCTCCTTCTTCCTCTGTGCTCACGCTCTCTCCCTCTCTCAAGTAAATAAAAGCAATCTTTAAAAAAACATCCGTTTCTATAGACCTAGTAGTACGGTGAGTGAAGTTACAAATGCCTAAAAGTGGCCAGGCGCCTTGCTAAGATTTGAAGCCAGCCCACCGCACCCCCAGGCAATCTTGGTTTGCATTTTATCCGGAGCAGAGCAGAAGGGCCTCCTCAGAGCTCTCTCCTTCGTCCCTGACATCCTCAGCTTGGGGGGGACCCCCCCTTGCTCCCCTGACACTTGTGCATCTCAGTTAGGACGCAGTGACAAGGGGTAAGCCAAGAAGCCCCCTCCCTCGCCCCCCTTTCTCAGTCCTCCATGCACACTAGGAAGCCCGGCTGGAACTGGACAGTTCGGTTTCCTGTTAACACGGGCTGTGCCACGAGGACAAGCCCTTTCCTCCCGACACTATCAAACACATTTGGACAAACAGAACAGTTTTTAGACAAAGTTAGCGCAAGGTCTCCTCATACCTTGGAAAAGCTGTTTGGCCTTTGGGTGAGTCATTCCGCCCACTGTGCAGTGGGAGTTTCTAACAAACAGCCCGCACCTGCCCGCGGAGCCCCTGCGAGGCTTTGCTGGCTCTTACGTTGTTTCTGTTGCCACAGCATGTGTGTATCCTGTGCTTAGCTAAAGAGCAGATCTGCAAATCTGAGTCACCAGTACGAGGGTGAGAAAAAGATATGCAAACCATGTCTTCCTAGCTTGGCAATTAACTAATTAATTGAGAGCCAGGGTAAACAGTTGAGTCTAACGTCTAAACTGCATTAATTACTGTTTATAGAACCCCAGGAAAAGCCTATGGGGAAAGGTACCGTCTAAGTGGAGGGCGGTCTGCTTATAGCCGTGGCTGCCAGTGTTGGGGAGCACACGGGACGCTCTGTTGGGGCTCCTCGCTTCCTGGGCCTCCGGCTCTGCCAGCCACTCATTCTGCTATGTTAAAGGAAGTCACTTCATTTGTAAATTGAATTCCATAAGCAAGATCATTGCGATACTTAAGATTCTTTGAAATAGGCATGGGATAACTAGAAGCTAAAGTGCATTAATTAGTTGGCACTCGTGGTTTACAGATGCGGATAGTTTTAAACAAACGTCACATGAATTAATGTGCGGTCAAGGGTTGTCCTTTAAAGCAGGCACTCTGGAAGGCTTTGCGGTTATTCAATTCAATGCAATAAATATTTATTGAACACCAACTGTGCTAGGCACTGATGGGAATAAAAAGATGGGGAAAAAATGACTCGTTTGCAGGGGAAGCTGATGTCGAGCTGAGGCATGAATACAAACAACTAAGATCCCGGGATAAGTGCTAGAATGTGCTAGAATCAAAGTTTTGGAAAAGATACTAAGATTGCCAAGCAAAAAGGTTAGTAACACGTTTGGCTGGGACATCAGGGAAGGTTTAGTGAAAGACTTGTCCTTTGATAAAAGCTTTGAAAGCTGGTCATGTTGTTTTGGGAGGAGTGGTGAGAGGAGGATGATTTGTAAAGGTCGTAAAATGCATTCAAAGCAGAGGGAACAGTAGATACCCGGAAGGCCCGTCAAGGAACCCTGGAAAGTTTCCCCTGTTTTTCCTGCCTTCTTCCCTTCCCTTCCCTTCCCATCTAAATCTTCCCCGCCTTGAAGTGACGACTGAAATCCCACCACTTCCTTCGGTTAAAGACTGTATGTTTATCCAGGGTGTGGTCAGCACTCTACAAGCAATCTCTAACCTACCAGGCAAGGCAAGGCAAGTCCTTGGAGCAAGAACCAAAGTACTAATACGTAGGTGGGTTTGACAGAAGGTACAAGTGTAGGCAGGCCAAGGGTCAAGTCTGTATAACGAACTCATCCACTAATACCTTCATTCAGCACACATGTATTTAGTGTCTACGATGTTCTTAGCCTTGTGCTAGCTCTCGGCGGGGGGGGGGTATAAAGAAAAGTAACAAATGGTCTCTGTCCTCAAGGACCCTATAGAGGCACCAGCAGGCAAACGTATACACGAGGATGACAGCAGATGAGGTAGGAATGACTAGGTCACAGCAGGGACACACTGGTGGCGGGGAGAGGTTCATGGACAGGCTTTAAGGAGGTGACAGAATGGCATGGCGGGACAGAATAGAGCTCTGCAGCCCTGTCAGAGGTGGTGTTTCCAAGACGCATGCGTGAGCTGTCCTGGCCCACAGCTGTGGATGATGGGATGTGGGCGTGCTGAGACGCCAGTCAGGACATGCAGTTTCGGAGCCTGATATTCTTAACATTTATGTTCAGCGTTCATTAATGGGAGACAGGAAGAAACTTATTTTCTCTCAGTAAAAATTTTTAGATAGAAACATGTTAATTCACTCACCAATACACTTACTTGCAGTGACTAAAACAGAACCAACAATCTCAAAACAGTTGGCAAGATGTTCCCCACTTTCCTGAAAACGGATTCTTAGATTTATTTTGCTCTGAGTCCTTCTTAGGGGGCTCACTGAATGGATACAACAGCAGTACTAAGGCCCAACTGACATTTCAGCACCTAGGTAAGAACCGGGTATGAAAACCTGCGTTAATAAGCACCATCATCTAAACCGATCTAGGTAGTATTCTCTGCCAGTGCAGATCTGCCCCTAGGGAGTGGTCCAGCTGGCCCTCCCTGAGAAACTTCCTATCTCTGACAAAAGCAGAAACACATGTGAAAGCTGTCTGCCCCTTCACCCCATGCAAGGACGGTTTAGTGCTCTGGGCAAGTAGATAAATCTTCAGTGCGCATGGCCAGTTCACACCCTCTCTTTGGAGCAGGTTGAACATGGGAAGCTGGAGAAGGCCTGAGCACCCTGGGGTCCCACAGGGAGCGCAGAAAGGACGGGCTGGGCAGGAAAGACAATGTTTGGGCCTCTTTCCTGCTCCAGTTGGTTGGAGCCCAAAGACAGGACTGTAGGTATCAAGACCTCTTTCTTTTCAGAACAACACACCAAAAACATCTATCGCCAGATAAATTCTGGGTCTTACAGAAGAGTCGCCTTCAGGAGTTCTCCAGTGAATTTCAAAACACTGGCCTTTTAAAAGACATAATTTGAAACTCCTCGTGTGGAATGGACATTAAAACCAACGTCACCTTCTTTTGACCATTCGTAAGGAAATTAGACTCTGACTGCAGGTTAAAGAAGCGCCAAGGAACAGAGGTGGTCCACACTGGCCCCGGTGTTTTTCTGGGATGGGGACACCTGAGTTACTGTGGGGGATGCTGAGATGCTGGTCACTGCCGGAATGCGCTGTGGTCAAAGGTTAAAAAGATGGTGGAGCAGGAAGTTGGCAGTTCATTCTGGCTAGAGTCATCAGAGTTTTTTATGAAAGAGTTTCCCTTTGAAAAACGCTTTGAATGTCGGCAATGATTTCTTTTTCTTTTTCTTCGAGGGAGTGGGTTTTGCAAAGCACAAGTGAGATTCTTGGCCATGCGGGGATGGAAGAAAATAGCTGGGGAGAAAATCAAGGAGAGTAAGCGGTTTTTTTCCCCCTTTTACTCCAAGTGGTGGGAATAACTTTACCAAAGGATAGCAGGTGGTTACCATGATGAAAATCATTTCTACGGTTCTAGAAAATCATTTCTACGGTTCCGAAGGCACCTAGAGAATCGAGCCTCAGTGTGGGTAGGAGGCTGCTCTCACAGTGGAGATAAGTTCAACCAAGATTTTATAAATCAGTGTAATTCATTATTGAAGTTTCTCATCAAATATTAGAGGAAATTCCATGTACTTTACTCAGGAAAACACTTAACAATCTGCAGCCCCGTAGAGACCAGCCCTCCTCCCCCAGAGCCTTCTTTCCTTCTGCTTTCTTCCTACCTTCCAGCTCTACCCTTGAAGAACTTACCTCAGCTCTACATTTGTGACTCAGTGGCTGGGCTGAGAAGAGCTGCCCTTTCTCCCACTGTGGCCAGTCACACATTGTTTCCGTCAGTGCCACGTCAGCCCAGACACAGCCATAAGAGTCCCTCACCGCTGTGGGTCTAATGTAGGCATCAGTGACCTCTGCCTTGTATACCATTTCCATGGAAGACTTCAGTGATCAGCTAGGCTGATAGGTCTTGGCATCTGGGGGCTGCCTGGAAGTGGTGTTTGGGGAATAGACAACCTGTACACCCTGCATTTGCAAGGAAAAAAATAGAAAAATCATCTTTCTCTCCTTCTTTGAAACTAGGGCATAGGTGTGAGAGCCAGGCTTTGCCAATCAGATCCACTTGCCCGAGACACTGTAGGTCTATCTCGTTAGCACGTACAGAGGCAGACCCACCCTGCTTTTGAAGGTGGGATTGTTTGTGAGGTCATGACCCTTGGGCAGAAGTAGTATCCGTGGTATCAGTGAATCAATTTAGCTCATTACTGAAGCTTCTCAACAAATATCGAAGGTCATTTCATTCCCTTTACTTAGAAAAACACTTGATAATCTCCTGCCATTTCTCTCTATCTCACACAGATGGTAATGCCGACCAAAAGTTCTTCCTCTCTCAAAGTTCGGCTCCAGATTCTCTCTCCACCCATCCAGGCAGCACTGACTTTGCTTCTTACGCCCACCACACCCTCTTTCACTCTATTCCATTTACTTCTACCATAGCCCTTCGCCATTTTCAGTGTAAGCCCTGTCAAGCCAGTCTGGATTCCTTTCCCTTCCCCCCTCACTTAGTAATCCTATTCTATGATAAAAATGCCCAGGGAAAGCATCCTATAGAATTCTACAGATACCAAGAAGCCCAATTAAAAAGGTCTTATCCAATCCAACCAAGGACCATTGAGGTCAGTACATAGCCCAAATTTATAAGTTGGTTAAAGACTAGACTGGAACTCAGGGCTTTGGATGGTCAGTCTCGAGAACCCTGGGCCATGTCACACTGCTCTGCAGCAGCCCCGGGTGGCTGGGGTGCCTTGGAGTTCTCCACTCAACCACGGACCAAACCAAGGTATGCTCAGCTTTCAGGGACAGATCAGGTTGAAAACTCTCAGGGTGATACGGCCGTACACAATTGTGTGTGTGTGTGTGGTCTAAAGAATTATATAGAACGTAATTCGGTGAATACAGGGAGTGCTGAGTGCTGAGCACTGTCCCTGGAGTAACTAAAATGAACTTTTCTCTGGTGGAGTCCTCATTGTGACCTCAAAATACTAGCATAGTAAAAATCTTCAGGAGTCCCAATAGAATCATCCAGGCATCTCTGGCACCTGTTCCTTCTCCTCTGTTTCCATGTTTTAGGCCCTTGTTGCCTCTCCGTGGACTATTGGCATGTCCCCCTAACACGTCTGTTGCTTTCCAGTTTTCCCCACCCATTATACACACAACTACAGAACACAGAATAATCTTGCAAAGTTGGATTGTGTCACTGCTCACCTCGAAATCTTTGAGTCCACTGAAGGACGCTTATACTTTGGAAGCCCCTGTATATTTGCCCCAACCTAGATGACGTGACATTTCTGCCCCTTCTCCCTATTATACATTCTGGGAAATTGCTAAAATAAAGTGCTAATTTTCAGACTTAACATTCTGAATCCACAACTGCTTTACAAAGAAGGATGTGACTTCTGGGTGTGTATGTTATGCCTGTAAAAACATTCAGAAAGAACGGAAGATAAGTTCCATGTTTTTCTCATTGACAGAGTGCACGTATCTAAAACAGGACTGGGCACATAGGTGATGCTTAATAAATATTTATTGTAGAATAAAATATGGGCAGGGCTGGTTGTGTGGAAGGGATTATTGAATGGCTGGAGCAATGGGAGGCTGTATGCAAACATACAGATAAATTAACCAGTTGTGCTTGCATATGTCTGGTTGACCGGGCCTCAAAGGTAATACAACTTTACATCAGAAGCTTTAATTATTTCTTTTTAAAGGCCCAGAAAAGTCAGTTGTTTGTTTGTTTGTTTGTTTGTTCATCCACTCATTCATTCATTCAATTTATTCAGCAATGGCTGAAATGGTACTAAATTTTATGCATCTCCATTTGAAAAAAAAATCAGGTTAAGCACTGTATTACGTGTGGAGAAAGACACTCAAATTTTTAAAATAATTGGTAAAAGTAGCTCTTCTGAGACATACATAACTTTGTAGACTGCATACCCAATTTAGTGGCTTCAGTGAAAGGAACTAAAGACCCAGAAGCCCAGATGTCCAGTGAGACTCACGTTAGATATGACCAAATTAAAAACATCCATAATTTTCAAAGTTTTTACCTAAAGTTCTATCCTATTTGCCATTAAGACATAAAAATTCACATGAAAATTTATTGGTTCAGCTATTCATTGAGGAATATTCATCAAATGTCGGGTATGGGCTGGCATCTGGATGAAAAGATGACTAAGACATGGTCCTCAACCTCAGGAGTCTCCCTGTGGTAGGGGTGACACATGAACAGATCTTCTTCAGACAGTGTGAAAACCAGTGAGGGTGACAGAGCGCTCTCAGAATCAGAGCTGGGACACCATGTGCTTCCACTAATTGTAAGATTTGCTTTCAATTGGGAAAACTGGATAACCACCTGCAAAAGAACGAAATTGGACCCTTACCTTACGCCATGCACAGATATCAACTCAATACGGATTAAAAACTTCAGCGTAAGCCCTGCAACCGTAAAGCTTCCAGAGGAAAACAGGGAAAAATTTTTACGACACTGGTCTTGGCAATGATTTCACGATATGATGCCAAAACCACAGGCAACAAAAACAAAAATAAACAAGTGGGACTACATCAAACCAAAGAGCTTCTGCACAGCCAAGGAAATGATCACGGAGTGAAAAGGCAACCTGACGACTGGGAGAAAATATTTGCAAACTGTATATCTCTGATAAGGAGCTAATATATCCAAAATATATAAAGAGGTCCTACAACTCAATAGTAAAATAATCTAATAAGCTGATTAAAAATGAGCTAAGGAGTTGAATAGACATTTCTTCAATGAAGACATACAAATGGCCAACAGGTGTATGGGAGCAAAATGCTCAACATCACTAATCATCAGGGAAATGCAAATCAAACTCAAAACTACAATGACGTATGACCTCACCCCGGTCGGGGGGCTATTATCAACAGAAGAAAAGACACTAAGTATTGGTGAGGATGTGAGGAAACTGGAACCCTTGTGCATCGTTGGTGGGAAAGCAGTGTAAAATAGCCACTGTGGAAAACAATACTGAAGGTCCTCAAAATAGTAGAAACAGAACTACCATATGATCCAACGATGGCACCTGTGGTTGTTTAACCAAAAGAATCGAAATGGATCTCCAAGAGACTCCCATGTTCATAGCTTCCATGTACTCCCTGGAGCCAAGATGTAGACACCACCTGAACGTTCATCGACAGATGCATGGATAGAGAAAATGAGGTGAACACCTACAAGGGGATATCATTCAGCCGTAACAGAGAAGGAGACTCTGCCACACGCGATGACACGGAGGAAGCTTGAGGACACGATGCTAAGTGAAATAAACCAGTCTCAGAAAGACAAATAGCGCATGATTCCGCTTACATGATGTATTTAAGTTGTCAACCTCATAGACTCAAAGAGTGGAACGGTGATTGTCAGGAGCTGGTAGGAAGGGGAAATGAGGGCGTACTTTCCGTGAAACAAGATGAATGAACTCTAGAGGTCTGCTGTGAAACACAGTACCTACAGCCAGTAGGAAGGTAGACTCAAAATTTCCTAGCAGGGTGGAACTCACGCTAAGTGATTTATCACAATAAAAAATTTAAAAATGAGTTAATAAAAAAAAAAACTCCTTTTAAAAAATTCTGTTAAAAAAGCCTCCTCTTTCCTATTTTTCTCTTGGCTGCCAGGAAGTTCAGAGTCAAGGTCTCTGCTGGTTGCCTCCTCTTCGCTCTAGGTTTCTGGGATTCCCATCCTCCCCATTCCATTACTCGGAGCTGAACCCACACACATGTCACTTTCATAGTTTTATTGCACTTGTGCTTTTAACATTTTGGGAAATGGACAGGGTATAAATGGAAAATAAATGAATTCTTCCCAGAAGCATAACAGCGAGGAAGGCATTAGAGCCCAGGCTCCCTTTTTATCAAATTTGTGGCTCGGCTAGGCGCCCTCATGCAGGAAACTGAATTGTTCGGGACTTGGAAGATCCAGGGCTTCTTCTGGAGACTTCCAGTGATATTTGCTTCATGAGTTGGAAGTGGGAGTGGAGTCGGGCAGGGGGAAAATGCCAGAACCATCTTTATGGTGCTGTTGCCATTGGGAGCAAGTGTGAAGACAGAAGTCACAGACCACAGAGAGCTCCTTGCTTGCTCTGAAAACCTCCCTGCCTCTCCTCTGTGCCGTTGGACTGTGTTGGCCCCCCAGCACCCTGGAAGTGTCTTAAGGGCTAGGACCATGCCTTTTTTTTTTTTTTTAAGATTTATTTATTTATTTATTTTAGAGAGAGAGAGAGAAAGCGTGAGCAGGCAGAGAGAGGGGCAGAGGGAAGGAGAGAGTTCCAAGCCGACTTTACTCTGAGCATGGAGCCTGATGTGATGCTCGATCCCATGACCCAGAGATCATGACCTGAGCCAAAATCAAGAGTCAGATGCTAACTGACTGAGCCGCCCAAGCACCCCTAAGACCATGCCTTTTGCTCCTGTAATCCCAGCACCCAGCACAGGGCGTGACTTGGGGGCACATACAATAAATGAGCAGACATGAAACGTTTTTTTCTGAGCTTTGGCCTCAAGACACTGAAGGAATGGTGATGATATTAATTAAAAATAGAGAAGCTCGGGGAAGAGCAGGTGGAGGGACAATGGAGAATTTAGTTATAAAGTGCTGAGTGTGAGAGGCAGGCCATCCAGGTAGAGATGTCTACCAGCACATAGAAATTCCCTATGAACGCTACGTGCCTCAGTGTTCTCACCCATAAAATGGGATCCTAGTAGAACGTCTCTCATGGCGTTATTGGGAAAGCCAGATAAGAAAATGTAAGTAAAGTGTTTGTCACAGTGCTTGGTTCATCGGAAGCACTAAGCATAAGCTATGAGAAATAACTACAGGGCTAAAGTTGATCCCTTTCTCCTGTATATTTTGTATTCACTCACTAAGTCTTATGAATTTTTCCATAATCTATCTCGCTGTGTCTGTTTCTCCCTTTCTACTCATCTCTCGCTTACTCAGAGCCTCTTCCAATTTCAGAAAATGTATCTCAGTCTCTCCACCTCCCCCAGACCTGGTGTTGCCAGATGCCCTTCCTAGAGCATTCCTAGACACCCCCTCTCCATTGGCACTCATAACCTTCAGCAGGTCCCACTGGTCACTGTAGCAAGTCAAAGTAAACTTGGTGCTCTAGGCCTCGGTTCGTCTGCTTTTCCAACCTGATATTCGAATGCCCGTGATTTCTAGCCTAACCCAGACTAGGCTCTGCAGACAGCGGCTACAGTGGATAGTCTCTTGGTTCACACATAACCAGGTCATTCATTTATTCATGGTCCTGAAACTCTTAGCTTCTCGTGGCAGACCCCATGCAGGGCACTCAGCCCCTCTGATGTCAGCTAGCTTATCTTGCAGGATGAGAGAAGAAATGCGCTTCTCAGTTTCCAAATCCAGCCCTCATCTGCTCACTAAACACCTTTCTCGTTATAAAGGGTTTGTCCCCTTGTAAAGTAGTGACGTAAGCGGTTTCAAGAGAGACTGCCTTCTATTTATCTTTGTGGCCCTACCACCCAGCACAGTGCCCAGCACACAGTAGGCGCTTGCTAAATGTGTGGTGAAGGAAGGAGGGCACGGGACTCCTGTTCCAGGGGCTTCCAGGGGCTTCCAGGGGTCCCTGTGAGGAATTCCCCGTGGTGCCAATGGCAGCTTCTCAGAGGCCTGTCCCATTCCATGAAATGGGACGAGCAGAAGTGCCACAGCTTCTCATCAGACCTCCATGAGAGGTCATCAGGGCACCGCTGAAGCCCGCCAGTGGGGCACCGGCCCACTCTTCCCCCAAATCCGACACTCTTCTTATGATGCCTGACGGGCAGCTTCCTTGGAAAAGGGCTCTTGACAGGAGATTTCAAGAAGGGACAGCTGCCCCTTGCCAGAGACCTGACTCTCACTGCAGGGAAGGGCCTGCCTCCGTCGGCTGCCTGTTCCAGGACTCCACAGTGGCAGCCAGATGTTCCAGCCATCTGCCGATTTTTCTGGTTTTCTTTTATTAACACACCTCGAAGAATCCAGTTGTGGGTGGCCTTGTTGTGAGACTTTTGGGCCATAACGTCTCTTAGTTGGGACATGACTGCAATGCATTTCTAAATCGGATTCCAACTCTCAGGAAAAGTTGACCCCAGAGGTCCAGAACAGTTCTTTTGGCTGGCCAGCCGAGCGCTGACTCTGGGGACCCATGTTCTCCTCTGATCCTGACTTCCTTCCTTGGGAAGCCTGATGTTGCCATCTGATAACCTGTCCCCGGTGAGCGTCATTAGAACCTGGGCTTACTGATGACAGCCCATTCTCCCCGGACACACACTCCGTCAGAGTCACCTCCACTAATGCAGAGCAAGGAGGAAACGGCAGCTCCGCTGTCCCAGGCTTCCCCGGGGGCCATTGTCCCTGAGTCACCGCTGGCTACAAGGTCTGTTCTGACGCGAGTTCTCATCAGCCCCACGCTTCTTCCAGGGCTGTGACTCAGCTCGGCAGCAGCAACCGTGGCTCAAAGGCGACATTAGCTAAACTGTTTACCCCCACCTTCCCCTACCTCTGAGCCCATGCGCACAGCCCTGCAGGTTCGTGCCTGTCCCGAAGCTGGTGGTACGCACGTGCCGTGTTGTGAGGGGCCATGGGAAGGTCTTTCGTCCCTGTCAGATGTCACATGCCCAAAAGTCCTTCATGACAACTCAGTCTTTCACTTCTCCCCTGCCCTCTTGCCAGACGAAATGTCAACAAGAGGATCCTGTGCAGGGACTAGTATTTCAGATTGTTCCTAGCTTTTCTACACGGCCATCTGGGTTCCTCCTGGCTTCCTCCAGGCCTCTCACACACAAGGAGGAGACTGCTTAATTTCCTTCAGGACCAGCCCTTCATATCCTTAAAAACAGCATTCAATTTTTTAAATGACTCAGAATCCACGTGTGAAGGTCATTCAGGGCACAGTATAGGCCGCTTCTTCTCGTGAAGGGCTCACTTGGGAGAAGGCATCTGGGGTCGCTTGGCTCATAGTAGGAGAGGTCTGACCTCGGAGAGGATCACCCCCTCAGCAGAGACGGGGTTCTGTGCTGTCATTTCGCTATTTTCTCTCAGACGCACATCCAGAGTTTTCCCACAGCAGGGGAGGACTGGGCCCAGGATGTCCCTCATTGATCCCTAAAAACACAGGCTGTCTCCAGGCCTGTGACATCGTCTCGCCTCTGTGCCCTCTGCTCATACTGCCTTTGCCTGTCACGTCTCTGTGGCACCATTTTTTGTTTTTTTAAGATTTATTTATTTGAGAGAGAGAGCGAGCATGAGCTGGGGCAGAGAAGCGGGGGAGGGGGAGAGCAGACACCCTGCTGAACAGGGAGCCCGACATGGGGCTCCACATGGGGCTTGACCCCGGGACCCTGGGACCATGACCTGAGTCAAAGGCAGACACTTAACCAACTGAGCCACCCAGGTGCCCCTCCTTTTTTCATCTTTAACTCAGCCTGGAGTGGTGTGTGTGTGTGTGTGTGTGTGTGTGTGTGTGCGCGCGCGCGTGTTATTTGTGTTATTGTGTTTCGCAACATATACTGGTGATCTGAGGGTCTTCAGATCTTTGGGCAGTAGCACCCAATGCACATGACCTTGCAGGCTTACAGAACTCCCTCCTGCCTTCAGTCAGGGGTCTGTAGCACGCTGCCCTTCTCCTTTTGGATGGAAACGAATGCTCGTCAATGCAAAGGAAAATACTACCTTTTGCATTTCAGGCTATCGTGTGTCTCTATGGGCTGAAATCTTCTACAGAGAAAAATTATTGCTCTGGTGATAATGGCCAGGCCTCCTCACCCCATTCACAAACCATAGCAAAAAAAAAAAAAAAAGCTGTTTTTATATGTATTCATGCATCTTCTTTGCAGAAATCATGCAGGTTTTATGTTTCATTAACTCCAAGAAGCAGTGGTTAATTTTGCTAAAAGTAGTGATGGGTTTTGCCTCCCAAAGAGTTGAAGGCAAAAGATTTGAGAATGCTAGCACATTTATTATTATTTTAAGCAGCTCACTATGCATCAACCATCACTAGGCTGATTAATAACTTTTGTGCAAAATCTCCCAACTTGTGAAAAGACTCTGTGGTCAAATCAGCTTAGGAAATGCTAAGTATTGTTTTCTCACCCTTGGAAAATCACAGTGAAGGAGTATGAAATATGTATGTTACCTTGATATAGAAGACTGAACATTCCCCAGGAAAAGACACTGAGTTTATTCCATTTAATCTGGTATTTCTCTAGGCTTGTTTAGCACAGGTAATGCATTATGATCTCGGGGAATGCGCTCCTCTTCGTACATGTGTTGGGATATGTTGCCCTAGTGAATATCGTCTTGGTAGCTCAGAGAACGCCATACCTCTCTCCTCAGTAGGCCAGGCGTGTTTATTACCACAGTATAAGATAATAGCTTGCGACAGATAAGCCTCCTAAGAGCAGATAAATCGATTGGTTCGTGTTTGGGCTTTTTCTCGACTTCAAAAGGCCCAGGCCATGAACAGCAGCACTTACCCAATCTGCTTCCAATTTGCACATTCTAAACACAATCTGGCTTTCAGGTAAAGGGATGATTTAAAAAAAAAAAAATCTTTTTTTTTCCATAGAAATCTGCCTTTTATAAATGTCTTCAATTTTCTGGCTCCAGATAAATCAGAAATATCCCAAGCATAACTGTCTTTCGAGAAGTTTGGGTTTTTCATGATCATCTCCAGGAAACCATCCTACGATGTGACTCCCAAGTTGACGGAGATTCAAGTCAGTTTAATGCCATCTATTCAGTCCTAATTCCAACACGGGGAAAGAGAACTGGGGAGAATGGGAAGGATTCTGGGTAACATCTGGGCAGCAGAGAAAGAAAGAAGGGGTCAGATTGAACCGTGCTATCGAGGAACTGCTGTAGTAGAGCTCGCAAGAGTCCCTCATGCCTTTTGGCCACGTCCACTCAGGGTCAAACAGACAGGACTGAGGAACGCCCCAGGCTGCGCCCCCCACCCCCCACCCCTGCCGCGCTGCACCTGGGCGGAGTAGGAGGAGCCTATTTTCCTCAGACCGCCCTTTGCATCTGGGAACTTGAGATTCATCCCACGACATCACCCCCATCCAGCTGCCCTCCTCCTTTCTCGCTTCTCGTCCCCCTTTCTTAATCAAAACCAGCTCTCAGGAAGAGTGCTTTCAAACTTCGGCCAAGTGCCTGATGAAGTTGAGGGCTTTATCCTTTCCAGGAGCCTTTGTGAGTAAGTAGAAAGCGCCTCCTGAGATTTCCCGCCTGGCCCAGCCTCAGCCCCGTCTCAGCTGTTCACGGGGAGCATCCAGGCATCTTCGGGGGACTCTCCTCTCCTTCTGGAATAACTTTTAATAGGATGGATCAAGTATTACTTTTTTTTTTTTTCCCTAGGTGGCAGGCACTGTATTGAGCGTTTTCTGTGATTTAAGTCCCTCAATAACCTATGAGGTCGAGTAGTCGTTCTATTTTAAAACCGAGGGCAGAAGTCTGAGAGCAGTGAATTCCCGGGGGCTGGACGGCAGAGCGGGACTCCGTGCGGAGGAAGGTTCGGTGTGACGCTCGCTCTGCCTGGAGCCCAGCCCCGCAGCGCGTTGGTGCGTCCCACCTAGCGGCTGGAGCAGATGGTGAGTGAATACAGACAGGGGCCCACTGAGCCCCCTCAGCCACCCACGTAGGTCAGCCTCTTGGACCTTCTTCTTCCAGGGTCTTCTAAGTACGCAGGATCGCTGTCAGTCCCTGCCGTCGGATCTCTGGAATCTAGGGCGACGGATCCCAGCTTTGCCCTCCACTCCAGAATCTCTTCATTCCTGGTCTCCTCTCCCTTGCTTCTGAGCACCTGCTTCCTGACACTTTTTTTTTTTTTTTTTTAGGATTTTATTTATTTATTTGAGAGAGAGAAAGAGAGAGAGAGAGGACAAGGGAGGAGCAGAAGGAGAGGGGGAGGGAGAGCGAGAGAATCTCCAGTAGACTCTGTGCTGAGCACGGAGCCCAGCTTGGGGCTCGATCCCAGGACCCTGAGATCATGACCTGAGCCGAAACCAAGAGTTGGACACTTAATCAACTGAGCCACCCAGGTGCCCCTTCCTGACACTTTCTATCAGCCCTTTTTTTCCTCATGAGAACCACTCCTCGTATACATCTTTGGCTAGGGGAACGTAATAGAAAAATATATTTTTAATAGAGGTTGTCTCAGTATTTCCCCGAATCACATTCTACATGTGTATACATGTGAATATATACACATATACATACATACATATATATACACATATAAATCTATGTGAATGCACGTGCACGTACCCACATTCACACACACACACATGCACAAAATATATGTGCCACACAATGGTTGATGAACGGAACTTTCCTTGACATTCTATTACCCCAAACAGTGTTCAAGTGATATTTCCTGGTGAATGAGGACATGCTGGCTGACATTAACACTGTTAAAGTCACATTATTCTGTTTCATCAATAGTGTGCAAACAGACTCCTGAATAGTTAAGTGGCTGAAAACTCTTACTGGCCCACTGCAGTCCATGTAAAGAAGTCAGTTCGACCAAGGGCAATGCTCAAAAAATTGAGCATCCAATAAATATTTCTAGAACACCTAGCACTGAACAGGCATCAGGACAGGCCCTCCCCACGGGGGCAAAGCTGAAAAGATGTAGTTCCTAGCCTCAGCGAGCTTACCTCTGGAAGAACACAGAGGAGCAAAGCATAATAATATAATCAGGACAGGGCTCCCTTGTCTGAGGGTCCCAATCAGGGCAGTGGCCCCAGAGAAAACTATTCATTTGCTTATGAGTTAAAATCGTTTGTTTGTTTGTCTTTTTAAAATTTGCAAATGCTTTGTGTCCCAAACCCAAAATGAAGAGAAAACAATTCGGGGTTTTGTGCTCCCTTGCTCTCTCTGTTAGCTTTGAGCTGTCCCTATCTACGGCCAAGGACTAAGTCCTAAGTCAGGCTACTTCTGTGTTGCATAAGGAACAATATTGAAACGCCTCCCAGAGGTGCTCTAAGGACAAGCTAATAGAAATGAGGCCAAAGTGTTTTGTCAGTAAAATTTAAGAGAGCTGCAGAAATACTTTGCCACAAACTAATGGAGGAAATAAGGGCCAGGCTTCTAGAACAGATCAGAGTGAAACTCTTTGGTTTGAGAAAGTATGAAAAGCCACCATGAGGCACTGGCCACATCAACCAGTGACCAAGGGGCCATGAAGTAAATACAGGAGAAACCGGGACCCCAGAGGGCACCCTGCCCCCGGCTGGAGGAGGCTGGTGAGAGGCTGGTTCTCACTGCAGGTGTCTGAGAACTAATCGAACGGCCAGGATGCCTGAACAGACCTTTGCTGACAGCACCCTTAGGTGGAGAGGGGAGCTCTTTGTCTAGCCAGCACTGACCTGGCTCCCAAAAGGCAAACATAGACTCAAAGATATGACCATCCAAGGTCATTTGGGGTGTGCGGCCAACTCCGCTTGGCAGCCACCTTCCCCAGATTAAGGTTCCACTTCTGCTAATCCCCACACAAGCCCTGACAGCACGTTATTCCAGAACCCTGACTAAAGACGCCTGCGTTGACTGGGATCCTTGACAGTGTTGAACAAGAGAGAGCTGATGTCACTGGTAAGAAAAAGACCCCAGCTCTGAACTTCAGGAACCTAATCTGGTATCTTTTAAAAAACCATTTTATTGTTTTCATAAGAATCTTAATAAATACATAAGTAATAATCCATGAAAAGTGGAGACCTATAAATCGTATTTGTGAAAGGATATCATTTAACCTCATGGATTCTCTGGACATTCTGTGGACCTTGCCTCAGATTTCTTTATACAAAAGGGTTGTGTCATTTCCTATGACTCAAAATTGCTGTCATTTCTTTGACCGCCCGTCACTTGCTTTTGACCTCCCTATATTGTAATTTTCTATTCACCTGCATTTATCTTCCACAAGATTGAATTTCTGGAGGGCGGAAAATGTCTCTTGTTCAGTACCTTCCTCCCAGCTTGGTGCACACAAGTCAGTGCTACAGTTTGGTTGAATGAATGAATAAATGGTAGAACATTCATGTGATAAAGGTAGGGTCTTGGGCTTGTCATAAGGTTCTCAGCTAAGCCAACATGGCTTTTGGTTGTAATTATTTTTCACATGAAGAAGTTCTTACCCTCCTCAGTTGTGCTCGTAGTCACTGAGCTACTCAGAAATGCTCACTATGTCAGCTTCTCTTTATATTCTGGACAATGAATTTGCAAACTGATGTAAATTCCAGTCTTATCTCCTTTCAAAAGAATAAGGGGAGCTTTAGTCCTGTTTTGCAGAGTGAGATGAGAAAAGCAAGCTGTTTCCCCTCTTCTGTGGGCCATCAACTTTGGGCTGAGTCCAATGCCACCTACCTGCGTCCCAAGCTTCAGACTTCCTCATCCTCTGGAAACTCGGCTGAGGAGGCTTGAGGCTCACATAAAGCTTCTGAGTATCCTGCACATGTGCTAAATTATTTGCAGTTAGGTCCTGGCTCTCTAAGCTGGCACATGAACAAACAGGGCTCCGGCTCATTGTGGCATAAGAACCCTTTGGAGAGTAGGAAGCCGGCATGTAATGATGAGCTCTGCATACAGGAGTGCTGTGGACCCCCTAAAGGGGAACACTAACTATTTTGTGTGTGCATTTCTGGTTTTCAGAAGGTTCTCCTTCCCTCTTTCCTGAATGGATAGAATCTCAAAGCCCTCACCCCTATTCACATCTTCACCTTTGGAAAGTGTCTAGCTTGCAATCTCAAATTAGAAAGAGAATCAACTCACAAAGGAATGGATTTCCTCTAACCTGAAAAAAAAATAAAGCAAATCACTGTTCAGCCTCAAAATATCTCTGTCAAGTGAGAATGACATGGGAATGGCATGAACAAGATCGAGAGACAGTTTTTCAGACACTCATTCTTGCTAATAACTCTATTACCTTGGAGGGTCACAAGATCAAAGTCATCAGCTTGGAAGGCTCGTTACGTCACCAAATCTGAGCTGGGAAACAGACAAAAGAACGAATCACATTAGAATTGTGCCCAACGGGGTTTTCTCAGGTGTTTTCAGTTGTTTGTGGTGTGGTTAGGGGAGAAGTTTGGAGCTACAGGAGGAAGGGAAGGAAGCCTTCGGTGATTTAGTGGATTTTTCATATTTATTACTTGGAACCTGTATTACTCAAGCTAGGGTTGTGCATGCTGCTGTAATGACTAATCCCCAAATCTCAGGGGTGGAAGACCACCGAAGTCTATTTCTGCTTCTGTCCAGCACAGACTAGCAAAGGCTTCTGCTCTTCATAATTGCTCAAGGACCCAGGCTGATGGGGGCTCTATCATTTCATGACTGCCAGCTTCACACAGTTTCAGAGTTCACTGGGCAAAGTCACTTCTGCCTGGATGCCATTAGCCATAGTGAGTCACACAGCCATACCCAGTTTCATGGGAGGGCAGAGATATGTACCCGTAGATGAGCCTTGGGTGGGACTTAATCCCCAAATCCCGTCTCCGGCATCCTTTTCTATCTTGAGCCAAGTTTAAAATAGACATGCGGCATAGAAAGAAACAAAAAGAAATGTATCCTTTTTTTTATTATTATTATCTGGACTTGAATAACCTTATTTATAATAGGTAAAAATGCCTCTACAAAGGACTCAGGTCTAAGCTCTGTGGATAAAGAATATGTCTGGCAAGAATTTATCAACACGGTGCCTGCAATGAGTCAGCAATATACTCTATGAGAAAGCACATTGGTAATAGCCACCCTAAGGGGCTGGTTAACATGAAAAAGTTTAAACGTGAGTTGTTTCAGTAAAATCTGTGTGCAAGATTCACAATGCAGAGTTTCTGAAAGAGTGTTTTAGTGTGAAATCTTGCATTAGGTTTAAAATGTAGTTAGTTTGTGAGATTGCTACTTGAACACATGTTGGTTACTTTCAGACCTTCGGTGAACCCCTTTTATTTATTTATTTATTTTTTATTTTTATTTTTTAAGATTTTATTTATTTATTTGACAGAGAGAGACAGCCAGCGAGAGAGGGAACACAAGCAGGGGGAGTGGGAGAGGAAGAAGCAGGCTTCCGGCGGAGGAGCCTGATGTGGGGCTCGATCCCAGAACGCCGGGATCACGCCCTGAGCCGAAGGCAGACGCTTAACGACTGAGCCACCCAGGCGCCCCTCGGTGAACCCCTTTTAAAATGTCATGCTGCTGGGGCGCCTGGGTGGCACAGTGGTTAGGCGTCTGCCTTCGGCTCAGGGCGTGATCCCGGCATTATGGGATCGAGCCCCACATCAGGCTCCTCCGCCATGAGCCTGCTTCTTCCTCTCCCACTCCCCCTGCTTGTGTTCCCTCTCTCGCTGGCTGTCTCTATCTCTGTCAAATAAATAAATAAATAAAATCTTTAAAATAAAATAAATAAAATAAAATAAAATAAAATAAAATAAAATAAAATAAAATAAAATAAAATGTCATGCTGCTGTCTGGGGCTCCTGGGTGGCTCAGTCAGTTGAGCATCCAACTCTTGATTTTGGCTCAGGTCATGATCTCAGGGTCCTGGGATCGAGCCCCATGTCAGACTCGTCGCTCAGCTGGGAGTCTGCTGGAGATTCTGTCTCTCTGCCTCTGCACCCCACCTCTTTCTCTAAAGTAAATAAATAAATCTTTTTAAAAAATAATAAAAATAAAATTTCATGCTGCTGGGCTCCCTTGGGCTGCAGGTGATTATTGAAAATGATACAGAGAAAATTGCCCTGAGCAAGGATGACATGCAAACTCCTGAAACGGTGCTTTTTCCAGGTGGGGGAGATGAAAAACATTCTGTGGCTGGATGGCGGTAACGGTTACACAACGACAGGAGTGTACCTGCTCCAATGGTTAACATGGTTAATTTTAGGTTGTGTATCCTTTACCACAATAAAACTATCATGTTAAACTGGTAGTATTTGGGATATATTCAGTTAAATAAAATATATTATTAGCAATTTAAAAAGTTAGGGTGCTGATTCAACACAGCTGGAGCAGACATCTGCCCCATGAAAGGCCATTAATAACAGGCCACTAGTTATAATGCTTTATTTCGAGCATCCAATGCATGTCAGGTGCAGGTGTAATGATTGCAGCTGCAGGAGGTCACTCATGCTGTACAAGGACACCGATGGAGTTACTACTCTCCCCATTTTCTAGATGAAGACACAGAGCTCTAAAGAAGTTGACTGGTCCAAGGTCACATGGCTGATAGGGACAGGGCCAGGATCAAACCCAGGCAGGCTGACTCTAAACATGTTTGTTGTCATCTAGCCCCAGTGATGTGAGTTGAGGCTGCCCATGGAAACTGCAAGCAGCAGCCGTGAATCCAGGGCTAGCATGTGAGCTGGTGACCTGCCTCCCCCCTGAGCCATGCTTGGTTACCAGGGCAGGCATCCCAGCCATGTCTTCGGAAATGGAGGATGGACAAAAAGAACAGGGAAATGCTCAAGCCCAAGCCAACAATGTAGGGACTCTCTTCTGTTGTTTGCTTACTTCTTTGTTGTAATTCTACCATCCACAGGTACACATCAAAGAAGACAGGCAGAGCTCTCTCAGGTGAGTTCCTGCCATGCCCATTTGTGGGGGCTTTGGAACTCATTCCTCACACCCACAGACAGAGTTGGCAAGCAGTCCATGGGGCCAAGAGTCACAGGCAGGCAGCCCACCATGGGCTAGGGAGTGGGTCTAGCCAGTGTACAAGAGCCATTGGATTGCTTAGTTTGGTGATGCTTACAGCTACACCTTGACCCTTGGTTAACAGTGGTGGTGAAAATAAAGACTTTGGTAGGCAGCCAAAGTTCCATCAGGGGGGTTGGGGCTAAGAAAACTCACATTCACCCTCATCCCCTTCACTCCCTCCCTATGCCCACTCAACACACCCTCCCCCCCTCAGTCCCTGTGCCTACCTTCACTCCCTTCCTTGTCGCTCCCTCCCCGTGCCCACCTGAACTCCCTAAGTCCCTGAGTTGGGAGTTCTGAGCCTTCTCAGCTGGGCAGTTGAATGCCATCTGATGAACACTCATCCTTCCATGGACAGCGTCCTCTGCTGTTGCCTCTGCCTGCACTTGCCCAGGAGCAGACTCTGCCCACACATCTCTTCATCTCATCCTCAGAGAATCGTGGACGTGCAGTAACTAGGACACGCCTATGCAAGTGTGAGCATGAGGTCACAAACCTTTAAACTCTATGCTGTAGCAATAGTGGAAGAGCTAGAAGGCATTCATATACAAATATTATTCCTTTTCCCAGCACCAACATGCTTCTTTCTATCACAGCATCTAATTTAAAAGTGTTCAAGGAGTTGCTGAAGGCTACAGACTAGGAAGAAGAGTTAGGCTGGATTTATTTTCCTGCAGAAATTGTCTGTCCTTTTGTCAGTCTGCCTGGCTGACCACAAGTTCTGCGTTGACCCAAGCAGTGGCTTTTATCTTTCATTTTCGTGGTCTGTTCCTTGAGTTACCCAGCCATGCTCTTCTGTGAGGAGTTCCCCAGATCACACAGGTTCACCTGTCACTGGTTTCAGAAGATCTGTGCCTTCCCTAACCATTGGGACCACATTTGCTACCCTACCCCCAACCTCCATCCCTATCTCGGTCATTCCTGATCTTTTTTTCTGGTACACATTTTAATCATGTATTTGTTTGTTGTCCTTTTCCTGCTAGAACATTAGCTCCATGAGGGCACGGATTTTTGTCTGTTTTGTTCACTGCTGGAACCCCAGTGCCTAGAACAGCGACAATTGAATGAATGAATGAATGAATGAATGAATGAATGAATAGGTATATGAATTGTCAAGCCCCAAACAATCCATGTACTGAGACATTTCCATTCCTAATTTCTCCACTGAACTGCAAACAGCAGATTCACCTGCCAACCTTATAGCTACCTTTGGCTGTCTAAGAAGAATGACCAAAAAACATGGCCCCAGAAACTGCCTGCCATTGGCATTTCTCTCCCCTCAGATCTAACTCAGTAAAAGGTACTATCATGCATGCAGATACTTAACCCAAAGTCTGGGTATTATCCTAAATTCCTTTCCCTCCCCTACACCCACATCCAATCCATTGGCTCAACCTGTTGGCTTTACCTCCAAGATGAATCTCTGTTGTGTTAACTTTTCTCCATCTCTCTGTACCATTCTAGTCCAAACCAAACTACCAGAATTTCTTACTTAGATTAGACAGAGGATTCTAACTATTCTCTCTACACTCTTGTCCTTCTGTAATCCTTACCCTCTAAAGCAGACAGAATGATCTTTTAAACATGCAGATCAAATCATGTCACTTACCTGCAGAAAATTCCTCCATGGCAGGGCCTACCACAGCATGTGGACCTTGATTCAGTCTCCTTACCATGGCTGCCCAGGCCCCACACTGCAGGCTCTGGCCCTCACCTTGCCTGCTATCACGTTCCTGTCGAATGCCTTCCTGTCCCTACACTCCACTCCGACCACACCTTCCTAAAGCAACTCAAGCTCATTCCTGCTCCGGACCCTTGCACTTCCTTCTGCCTCCAGGTCTTCCCAAAGCTGGTTTCCTTCTCACAGAGTCTCACTGTGAATGCTGCCTCCTCGGTGGGACCTGCTCTGACCTTCCCCACCCCCCATCTAAACCACAATACCCCCACTCCCGTCACTCTGTCTCAAATCATCCTGTTCTACATTTCCTCGTTTCCTAATGCTTATCACTATCTGAAATTACCCCCATGTAAATTTGTTTGCTTGTATATTTTCTGTCTCCCATACCCCATGTCCCATCCTCGGTGATGTATAAATTCATTTCCATGCCAGAATGAACCTTGTCCATGTAGTTTATAGCTTACCACGGGATCCCTATCGCCTTGAACGGTTCCAGGCTCAGAACCGATGATCAAAAATATGAATACGCATGCAACCAGCAGTGACAGAGAGAACTGGAATTCACAGGACGGAAACTCAGGAGCCGGGCAGAAGCAGAATACCCTCACTTGGAAAGACCGAAGTAGACATCAGGAGACCCTACCATTAAGGACCTGGGGTCTAGACAGGTGTTCAGTCACGTACTAGGCTAGATCATCAGAGACTTAGTGACCAGACAGGGAAACCAGACATTGAGGGAGTGGGGACCCAAAGCGGAGGCAGGACTGGCCAGAAATCTGACTAATTGCCAGCAAAGCCCCAGCCAGGGAATCCTTATATACAACCTGACCTAGGCCCAGTGGCTGCAGGTGGGACGAAAGGTAGACCTCAAGTAAAGTGGCAGCCGGTGTCAGAAGAATGAGAAGTAGAGATTCCGGGAGGGTACATCACATTCCCGCAAGACTGGCTAACACCTGTACCTCCCCAGCTGGCTTTAGGCTTCTCATTTTCTTCTCCTGAACTGAAAGACACCCTGTTCTTATCCTGCCGGCCATTTGTGCTCGGCTAAGCTCCCAGCCCTGTGTCTCCCATTGCCACCCATGTCTTGACATGACACAGAAGAGTCACCGTGGACTAAAATAGTCCTATGAGTAGACAGTTTTTTTTCTTAAGGGCCCCAAATGAAATCACAACTAAATAGTACCATCTCTCGGCTTGGTGCCTGGGTGTAACTACATAATCTCATATGAGGAGCAAGCAGAGAGAGAGAGAGAGAGAGAGAGAAATCAATTTAAAGGAGCCTTCTTTGACCTGCCCATGGTGAGCAACAGTTTTTGGGGTGTCAACATTCACGTTGCTGGGTTTGAGTCTCCAAAATAGTCAGCAGGCAGAAGGTCTTGTCTGTTTAATAAGAGTCCTAGATCTGTCAGTTTGGCTGCCAACCCTAATTTGTAAGTTCTCTTCTAAAAAGATTGCACAATTGTACTTGTTTTCTGACGACCGTGGGCTGGCTAATGGTTGCTAATGGGTCAGCTGCCCAGTGACTCAGCATTCCTTTAACAGAGCAGATCCGTTCCTGCCTGAATCCGCTGCAGGAAAATGGTGCTTTCTGTGTAAGTTTGCTCCTTTTGGCCCCTGCTGAGAGCTTACAACATAATGCATTGTGTAAAGCATCCCATCTTCAAAGAACCCACTCCTGCCTTTTGAAGCCTCTTTGTTCGACCTTGAGGGCATTATGCTGAGTAACATAAGCCAGGCAGGGAAAGACAAATACTGTATGATCTCACTTGTACGTGGAATCCAGAAAAGTCGAACTCATGGAAATACAGAGTTGAGTGGGGGCTGCCAGGGTTCTGGGGTGTGGGGGCAATGGGGAGATGTTGGTCCAAGAGTGCAAACGTCTAGCTAGAAGATAATTAACGTACAACATAGTGGCTATAATTAACCATGTTGTATTATGTACTTGAAAGTTGTCAAGAGAATAGATATCAAATGTTCTCACCACACACACAAAATGATAATTATATAGGGGATGGAGGTGTTAATTAACATCACTGTGGTAATCATTTTGCAATATATACATGTATCAAAATCGTCCCATTGTCCACTTTAGACTTATATATGTTATGTCACTAATGTCACAATTCACCTGAAGGGGGGGAAACCCCACAACGAACCTACTCTACCTTGCCAGCTATAAGGAGATCAAGAGGCATAGTAGACATTTCTGGTTTTGTTTTGTTTCATTTTGTTTCTTCACTTGAGAATAATTACACTTGGATTTTGGCCGGTGAACTTGAAAGTCTCATCTTTCTTCTGCATAAAGTGTGCTGTTGTTTATCGTAATCTGCAGGTGAGAGGGAGAGAAGCTGGCCAGGCCTGGGTGAGTCAGGGTTGGGGGTTTACCGCAGGCGCACGGTAGGTCCTAGCAGTGAAGAGAAAGTCAGGAACAACTAAACAATCCGCTAGCACCGTAAAGCCTTTACAATGTAATGGGCAGTTGGCAATGCCCTTGCTTCCTCTCAAAGAAAACTCAACATTCACGCACAGCTGTACGCTGGCTAAAGGTTACTGACAAGGGCTTTCCTATCACTCATGAGATGCTTCACCTAATCAAAGGTCCCTTGAGGGGCGCCTGGGTGGCTCAGTTGGTTAAGCATCTGCCTTCTTCTCAGGTCATGATCTCAGGGTCCTGGCAGTAGAAGTCTACTTGTCCTTCTCCCTCTGCCCCTCTCCCCGCTTGTGCATGCACTCTCTCTCAAATAAATAAGTAAAATCTTTTTAAAAAGACCCCTTGAAACAATGTCCAACATCATTTGGAGGGTGATTCACACCATGCATTTCTCCGGATCTATGGGGAATCAGGAATGGAAGCAGGAAAACCTGGAACAGAGGACCCGAGGCGGGACCAAAGCTGGCCTGCAGAAGGTGGAAGAGAAGCTGCAAACCCAACCTATCTTGGGGGCATGAACATCTGAATCACAGACCTGGAGCTAAACGAACCAAATGTGGAATCAAAGGTGAACACCTGCCGGCCAAGTCAGAGGTCCTGAGAGAGGCCGCCTTGGAACAAGTAAGGGCTTCCTGCTCCTTCCTCCTTCCACGTGGCTCTTTTTTTCATGGGGCCCAATATCCTGAATACAGGCCACATATTTATTCTCCAAGTGCAAGTGTGTGTCTTTAGATTTTCTGCCTTCTTAGGTACAGTCCAAACCGAGTCGTATTAATCCTTTTTTGTTACGGGAAGCTTGGAAATATATAGAAGCGTAGCTCTAGGTTCTAGCATAAAAGGCTCACCGTTTCCCCCCTTGGGGACAACACTACTGGTGGTGTTATTTCGGTAACACTTCTCATGAGGGTACGCACTCCTGGTCACCCCACTACTCACCAGAAACTTATCCCTCTTCCTTCCGCTCAAGACATATTGAAACAAGTGACTCCTAATGAAATAAAAGGATTTCAAAGCTTTATACGTTCCCAATTGTAACAAAGTCCTCCTACCACATTCTGACACATTGTTATGCCAATGCTAAGAATTGCCCTTCTAGAAGAAACACATGAAGCTCCGAGATGTTTTGTGGGCTTGCAGAGCTAGCATAGGAACTCAGGCATGCTAACTCTGCTTCCGGTGGCTTGTCCCCAAGACCCCTGGATTGTACAGGTGACCCATTATGCAAATGGCCATGTGTTGCTAGGTGAGAGCCAGCAGCGCATCTGTTCCATTGTATGAGGACCATAGACTCTGAAAAGTCATTTTCCTGTCTTGAACTTCACTTTGCTGACTTCCTTGCTCCTGAATACCCTTTCCCTCCTCCTGTGTTTGCAACGTTGCTCATCATCTTCCCTAGCCCCAAAGACTCCTCACTCTTCTTCATTGACTTCAAAGCTTATGTTTGCTGCTCTTCAACGGCTTCCTCCACTTCCTTCACCCCAGAGGATCTCCCACACCTCCATCCCCGTCACCTGCCATCCCTCCCACTTATCCAGGGCTTTAAAAAATGTCCCTAATGTTGTTAGATGCCTTCAAGGTATTGCTGTGTTTTCCCATTATGATATACGCCACTTATTACAAGCAGGGATTGTGCCTTATATCATCAATTAATTAATTGTATTTATCTTATTAATTATTTATTTCTTAAATCATTTATTACTCCCAATCCACAAAAGATTTGAGATAGCCCACGAAAATGAATATAATCGAAGAAGATAAAATTAACAGTTGAAGTACTTCAAGTGAAGGAGAAAACCACAGGAGGAGAAATATTCTCCCACCCCTAACATCCCGTGCAGTGTCCAACCTGGACACTCACAAATATTTTGCATTATAAAAATCCTGGTCTGTCCGATTTGCATATCATTTTACAATTTTAAAGGTATTCTCATATATTACATCACTGGGGTTAATGCATTCTCGGGAATGTATTTCTGATCTTTATTTTACAGACAAGGAGATCAAGACGCAGAGATGCGAAGTGACTTGGCCGGGTTCACTAGCTGGCAAGTAGCAAACTGGCGCCTAACACCGAATTTTCCTGATTCAAAATTTGGTGCCTCGTCTGCTGGAAGAACCAACTTTATCTAAAGAGGACAAGATGTGGAGAATGAGAACATGACTGGAGACTGACATGGCGGATACCCACAAGCCAGGTAGGGAGGAAGGAATCAGTCGAGGGTGAGGAACTAATGCAGATGTCTCACATCTTTCCAGAATCAAAGGTCTACATAAGAGTATACGGACCCTCGGGGGAGATGGATTTATGGAACAGAATCACAGAGAAACTGACTCAGAGTGAAGCTGAGGGAGCTGCTTGGTCCACCTGGGGAGCTCCGGAAAGAGTTCTGGCTTAGGACTGTCACAGATTCAGGACATTAATTATCGCCAGCCTGTCACCCATTGTCGCTCTTGGTGTTTGCCTTCAATCAGAATGTGATCTGACAGTTCTAGAGCATAAGAAAGCCATGAAAAGTCTGTTGACCCAGTTCCTCACACGTCTGCTCTGAATGATGAGTGTGGAAAGAATAAGTAAACTGGATTGATGATCCATCAACATGGCATCCTGCTGAAAGAATTATTCATGGTACCCTGAAGGAGATGAATTCGTTTCCTTCGGCATCTAAAAGGAAATAACGCTGCTGAGATGGAGGACAAGGTTTTTCATGGTTTAATTGAAACCTTTACCTTTTTCTGGGCATTGTCTCTCCCAGCGTCCTATCTGCTGAAGGGAGGTATCTGCTCCCAGGGCTACCAGCACCTGTGCCCTGGGAACCAGTTACATCGCTGGTGACCATGCGCCTCGTACCCCAGACCCATGCTGAGCTCCCCGACATTTTCAAGTCTTGTCTTCCCAGAGAGAAGCGGACCCCGGTGGTTTCCACGAGACCACAGTGATCACTGTCAAATGCAGTTCCTCAAAAAGCCCACAAGCATCTTGAGCCATAGGATAAACATTAAAAAAAATAATAATCAATTTGTTTGAAATTAGAGTAATAATGAAATTTATTTAGAGTAGCAGAGTAATTAGAATAATAAATCAAATATGGAAACATCTCTCTCTCTCTCTCCATATATATTCCCTCTTTACACTGCACACATTTTGCTCAGTATTGAGCTAGTTCCTACAGTGTGTGTGGAAGTCGAGTACCCTGGCCGAGGGAGGGGGTGCCTTGCCCTTGGGGGGGGGTGGAGCTTAGCTAGACAGTCACTTATTCCCAGCCCGCTCCTTCTTCTGGGTTTGGACCAGCTAATGCTGCAGAATGGACAGGTGCGTCTCACCTAGGTTCTGGTTGGGTCCTGAGACACTCTGCCCCCACTGACCTCCCTGTGGGAAGAACGCATTAACCAAAGTCAAACAAGAGAAAAAAGCCACAGATGGCCGAGCAATGGCAGCTGACTTGGGTGGCATGGGACGCATGCGCCCTAGTGATTGGGAGAACCGGGGCTGATGCAGATGGACGTTGCTGGGAAAAGCGGCTGAAAGAAGCAGGGGTGGAGCCAGCACCAGCACACCAGCCCCCCCTGACCTTGGAAATGGTGCTTGACGTTTTATGGCAGTCTCTTCAGTAAACACAGATCGAGGCCTAATGGCAGCTCTGCGGAGATGGCCGCGGGCAGCGTCTATTCAGAGAATGTTACTGGGCAGGAACTTAGCCAGGTGGGAATTCGCTGCTAGGGACAGCTCTGTGCTGGGGAAGCATTTATTTTTAGACGTTCTAAACCTTTACAGTTTACTTTGGAGGATTCAGGGAAAGAGCTTGGGTTTTCCCGGTGGGATGAAGTGAGCTCCGAAGCGTGAGTCATCACTTGACCTCTGTGATCTATTCGAGCAGGCTGTTCAGTTAAATGTTCCACAGGGCATTTCCCTACTTCCTGGCCAAATGCATAGTTGGGGGGGGGGGGGTGAGGGAAACATCGGGGACCTCTTCTGGGAAGACAGTTGTGTAACTATGACCAGGTGCACTCCAGGCGACAGAGGCCCCGGGTGGAACAGCTCTACTCTGCATTAGCGCCTAGGGCTGCGAGAGGGCAGGGGCTCCCAGACAGGCAGGGCTGGGGGCTGCAGTGGGGCGTGGGGGGCAGTGGGGGGCAGTGGAGGGAGCCTGTAACCCTGTCTGGAAGCAGAACAAGGAGCACATTGGGAAACCGAAAATGACTTCTCTATTCTCAGCTCATCCAAGATGGTTACTCTGGGCTCTTCATGGAGACTTCTGTACCCCCAGCCCAACTGTGGGCCGGATTGCAGGGCTCTGTGGCTGGAATGGAGCTGCTGATACAGCCAAATCCCATCGTAGCTCCCTCGGCCGCTGGGCTGAGGAGCCCAGAGAACCCAACAGATGCTCGTTAACCCATCAGGCTTTACATGTAGTAATAAAATGGTGGTTTAGGCCAGATGAAAAGCAGCCTGATGCAATTCGTAATAGGGACTTAGTCCCCATTAGTACAATATGAATTTTTTATTGACTCAAATGACCACATGTTTCTGTTCCTAGATTCTATATACCACAGAGAAAAGCCAAAGCATTACAAGCATTACAACAGAAAAACAAAACACAGTAACACAAACCACTTTCCCAATAGGGTTTTTCTCACTTAGACCATTATTGTTGCTTTGTTTGTCCTTATTGAAATGCCCACTATTTTTCTAATTTCTCTCTCTGTATATATATACATATGTATGTATGTCTATGTAAATATATAGAGATATTAATGGAGAGAGAGAGAGAGAGCCTCTTTACATTCTTTTTTTTTCATTATTAGAGAGAGTGAGCAAGTGGGGGGTGGGAGGAGCAGACAGAGAGGGAAAGAGAGACTCTTAAGCAGGCTCCCCGTTCAGCACAGAGCCCAACGCAGGGCTCGATCTCACGACCCTGAGATCATGACCTGAGCTGAAACCAAGAATCAGATGCTTAACTGACTGAGCCACCCAGACACCCCTACATTCTTTTTTTTCAATGGAAGTTGGGTTGACACACAACGTTATATGAGTTTCAGGAGTACAGCATAATGATTAGATGAGTCTATGTATTATGCTAGGCTCACCACACGTGTAGTTACCAACTGTCACCATAGGACGTTGTCACAGTATATTGACTCTATTCCCTGTGCTCTGCCTTTTATTCCTATGACTTCCTCACTCCACACCTGCAAGGCTGCACCTCCCACTCCCCTTTGCCCATTTTGCCCATCCCTCCACCCCTCCCCTCTGGCCGACCATCGGTTTGTTTTCTGTATTTGTAGTCTGATTCTGCTCTTTGTTTATTCATTTGTGTTCTTTTTGAGATTCCACATGTAAGTGAAATCATATGTGATTTGTCTTTCTCTGTCTGACGTATTGCACTGAGCATGACGCCCTCTAGGTCCATCCATGTCGTCACAAATGGCAAGATCTCATCTTTTTATGGCTGCATAATATTCCACTGTGTCTGTAGACCACATCTTCTTTACCACCTATCTATTGATGGACTGCTGGGCTGAGTTCCCATCTGAGCTAATTGTAAATAATGCACGATAAACACAGGGGTGTGTGTATCTTTTGAATACCTGATTTTGTTTTCTTGGGTGAATATTCAGTGGTGGATTTAGAAGAACCTCCATACTGTTTTCCACAGTGGCTGCACCAATTCACATTTCCACCAACAGTGCACGAGCGTTCCTTTTCCACTGTATCCTCACCAACGCTTAGTATTTCTTATCTTTCTGATTCTAGCCATTTCAAATTCATTTCTGAATTGTCACCTTTCTATAAACTGATGGGTACTGTGGCCATGACTTTCAATAAATACTCTGCAATTTCAGCTATCCTTAAGAGACATGTACAGCAGTGCTTAGATTTTTGAAGTTACCTGCATTCGTTTCTTGAAGTTTCCATGTACGCTGATTTTGTTACTTGTTGTTCAATAGAGTCTTTAGCTGAGGAATTGTCAGATACCTTTTTCCAATAGAGTGAAATGTCCTGGCATTTTCAGCAGATCTGACATCCCTGGAGCCATGTTCTGCCACCCTCCTTTGAGTCCTTCCGTTCGCATGACCATCTCTTTCACCCCCCAAACCACAACAGCTCTCGGGTAAACAAATATTTTCCCAGGTTTCCAGGGCCTTCCAAGACACTTTCCTCTCCACCCTGTTGTGTGGTTGCATTTTCTTCCTTTTTGAAGTTTGTCACCGTGATTTACCAATTATTAATCTTTTCCTTTTTTATCTTCAGTGTTTACCATTTTAATCGTCTTCTCTGCTTTGCTGAAAGCCACATTTAACTTGTATTTTTATTTAAGTAAAAACCAGTGAAAAGATTTTTTTCTAAATACAACTCAAATATTACTTAAAACCCAGATAAGACGTTCTATGGTAATAAAAATCCAGAAGTAACATCGAAATGGCAAGCACCCACTCAACACCCTTTCTTTTAAGCAAAAAGTCGGACACACAAATTTTAAAGTATGGATGGCAGCAGTCCATTGTGGGAGGACGTGGTTGGGTCACATCGCTTGGCGACACTTAGTGGGAGTGAATATCAAAATGCACAAGCATGGCAGCAAACACCCCCGCCCCCAATCTCTTTCCTAAAACTGGTCCAATGTGTTGTAACCCTTGGTTTAGCAGCCTTAGGTCCCAGGGTTCTTATTCTTACCCAAATTCTCTTTCTCAACTCTTCTTCCTCTTTTGTTTTTAGGCATTGGCTTTCTCCCTCCTTTGTTCAGTGCAAACGCAGTTTTGGAAAAGACCTGTCTGATTTCACAGAATATACCTTCATTCTTTCTCATTTTCTTTCCCTTGAAATCTACAACACAGTTAGGAATCTAGAAACGCACCGCTGTGTGGCTATCCTCCTCATTCAAAACATATGAGAGTATCCGTCAAACTAAATTGCTCCTAAGGCCCTGCCGAAGTGATGTACAGAATGTGACATCTTCTTACTTAATTTCCACGTGCTCATATCTTCCCTAGCAGATTGTTCAGTTTCTTGAGTCTGCAACCTATTCCTTTTATAAGCACCTCCCCACCCAGAGTCTGGCCCACGCTTTATACTTGGATGCTCATTACATCTTTATTGAATGAATAAGTATCCCAGTTAGCTACAACCATCTTCTTCAAATCCAAATGGAAAATTTCCAGTTTCAGACTTCTATTCTATATACTCTTTAGTCCATAAACTTTGCCAATTATCTCCTTATAAAATAGTGATAAATCAATGTTTTTTCTGCCAATGTTTCTTTGGAAAACAGGATGTTCACAATGACTGGTTAGCACCCCGTGTGGGTGTGGAACACTGTAGCATTGCCTGGCTGTCCTTATTTAAGGCTCACTTCATCATTCTCCCAGAATACATTCCATATTACTTGAGTGCTAAGGCTTCTTTTATTTTCTTCATTCTGGATGTTGGAATCATTTTGGATAGATTTAGGATTGCAACTGTGATTCATTAGCAGCAATCCCATGATTTCATCTCATTGTAATTAAATTTTAATTTTTTTATCAAAGTAACCCAGAAGCAGTCAAACAGTGCTCTGAGGCTTATAATAAAAAAACAGTCCCCACATCATGCTTCTCTTTCCTAATTTCCACTCCCCAGGTGGAATGACTTTTAACTCTTGGCTGTTTCTTCCGGTTTATAACTTGCTATTTTAAAATAGCATTCCATCAAAAACTAATGATGTAATATATGTTGGCTAACTGAACATAATAAAAAAATTTTAAAAATAAAAAAGCATAAATGAAAAAAATTTTCATTTTTCAAATTTGGACATTGTCTATTACCTTTCTATTATAAAAGATGGAATTCTGCTCTCCTTCATGCCCCCCACGCCCCCAATATGCTCACATACGCACATACACGCACACACACACCACACCCCATACTGTCCCTGTACCCAATTACAATGTTACTTTGTTCAGATCAATAATGAAGGTTTACATCTGATTACGTCATTATTATTTATAGCTAAATTATGTAAAGCAGTGTTATTTTACTTTTTTAAATGAATGAAATTAATTAAATTACTGTCTTGTTGTTGTTGTTGTTGTTGTTGTTTTTCTTATTTTTCTATGTTATATGATACCCTGGGACTTTCCTTAACAACCATCCTGTAATTCCCTTTGCCTCTCTCCTGTGCTGGATCCCTGATTCCTAAATGACAAATCTTCCTTTTTCTTTGGTTTAGCCCTTCAGTGTGGTGGAACTATTTAGCTTCTGGAGCAATAATGAGAACAAATGGAGATAACTTTTTTGAGAGTTTGAGTTTTGGAAAATATTTTTATTCTATTCATTTGATTGATAGTTTGGCTGGCTATAGGATTATTGGTTAAGAAGTACTTTCTCTTAGAATTTTGGTGATATTATTTAATTGTCTTCAAGTTTCCTATATTCTTTTGAAGAAATCCATGCCATTCTGATTCTCAATAACTTATATGTGACCTGAGTTTGATGTTTTCTTTTGGGAAGATTTTAGGATATCGTTCATCCCTGAATTCTACCCTGGTATGTCATGGAATGGTCCTTTTAAATTCTATTCATTACCCCATATAGTTACCTTTTGATCTAGAAACTCACACGCTTCTGTTTGAGAACTTGTATTATTTCTATGATACTTTCTTCTCCACTTTCCATTTTTCTCTTTTTGGAATGTCTACCGGTCAGATATTAGATCTCCTGGATGAAGCCTCTATTTTATTTCTCTTCTTACTGATCTTTAGATTTCAGAGAGAGGAATTAGGGAAGAAGAAAGGGGGGTTAAACAAAAGGGGGAAGGAACCATGAGAGACTATGGACTCTGGGAAACAAACTGAGGGCTTCAGAGGGGAGGGGGTGGGGGAATGGATAGACTGGTGATGGGTAGTAAGGAGGGCACGTATTGCATGGTGCACTGGGTGTTATATGCAAGTAATAAATCATGGAACTTTAAAAAAATAAATAAATTTTTTAAAAAAGAAAAGAAAAAAAACAGAGAGAGGAATTAAAAAGGTAAAGTAAGCTCTGCATGTGTAGAGAGGATCTGTTGACAAGTGAGTTTTACTCTCCGGTGATAAAGCAGAAAACCAAAGTTTTCATGGAAGACACCCAAATGCCCGTGTTCGCTGGTTGTTTACTAGTTGACTAATCTCTCTTTGTTTCTTTTAATTCTTTCTTGCCTTCTCTTGGATTAACGGAGTATATATTATCATTGTCCGTTATTCATTATGATCATTCCACTATTGGTTCATTAAATGTAAGTTTTATTTTACTTTTTTAAAGTTGCTTTAGGTTTTGTAATGTCATCTTTATTAAAATCTCCTCAAATAATATTAAATTTCTTCGTAAGTGGAAACAGAATTGAATTCTGTTCTGTCCTTTACCTTTAGTATTTTTTTTTCATTTCTTTGTTCTGGTATTCTTTTTTGAAATTCCTGAATTGAAAGTTGGGTTCACTTGCTTTTTTTATTTCATTTTCTTCTGATAAATATATTAAAATTATAAAATTCTCACTAGGTATGCTTTTATTATGTTCCCTTAGTTTTGACAAGTAAATAACTCATCATTCAATTTCTAGGCATTATAGCATTTCTTATGATTATCTTTGTCTCAAGGGTTTTCGTAATATTCTGTTTAGTTTTGTTTGTATAATTTAGTGTAGACACTTAATTTACTTATTGGTGAAGTCACTTGGTTTTATTCATTTAGTTCTTTTCATTCAGTTAAGTTTGTTAGTATAGTGTAATTACTTATGAGTTGGGTACTAATTTGTTTTTTGTTCCATTCAGGTTTTTTAGTTATTTAGATGAGCTATTTAAATATTCAGTTTAGGGGCGCTTGCGTGGCTCAGTTGGTTTAGTGTTGGACTCTCGGTTTTGGCTCAGGTCATGATCTCATGGGTTGTAGGATCAAGCCCCGTCCCGTCTCTTGCTTAGTGGAGAGTCTGCGGGAAAGATACTCTCCCTCTGCCCCTCCCCCTCAACTCACTCTCTCTCTAACAATGAATAAATAAATCTTTTAAAAAAGAGTTTAAATATTCAGTTTATTATTTTAGTAATTTTTAGTATGTTAGATTTCTAGATATTATTTTGTAATTATTAATAATTATTATTAAATTATTAATTATTATTTATTGTTATACTACTTTTAGAAAATATTATCTTATGATATTTTCTTTAGAATTTATTGGAATCTTCATTATGGCTTAATGAGTAATTGATTTTTCTTTTAAGATTTTATTTATTTATTTAAGAGAGAGAGAACAGAGTGAGAGGGAGAGGGAGAAGCAGACTCCCTGCTGAGCGGAGAGCTTGACATGGGCCTTGATCCTAGGACCCCAGGATCATGACCTGAGCCAAAGGCAGACAACCAACTGAGCCACCCAGGCGCTCCTGTGCAGTCAATTCTTGTGATTATCCCATTTTCACTCAAAAGAGCTTGTATTCTAGACCTATCGGCTATGGATAAGTGCACAGAGTAAGCTATATACACGGTGCTTCAATCTTATTGATCATATCATTTAGATTCTTTTGTTATTTTTTTTCAACGAATATTCAATACCTGTTATTTACTAGACACTGTTCTAGGCATGAAATACAGTGATAAACAAAACAAAATTCTTGCCTTTCATGGATCTTATATTCTGGTGGGGGGGATAATAAATAAGTAAACCATGACACATTGTATGTTACACGTACACACATGCAGTAGTGCTAAATGCTTTGGAGAAAAATAAAGTAGACTAAGGGTGATAGAGAATTTAGGGCATACGTGACAAGAGTTAATTCATAAATGTTGGGTCAGGAAGACCTTTCTGAGAAAGTGATACTTAAACATATCTTTATATATTTGTTTATTTCCTTTGTTTGATCTGTGAATTTGAAATGAGGATGTTAAAAATTACCAAATACAATTGTTTTTCTTTTCACCAGTATCTGATGTATGTTTTTGACCAGTGTAATTTTTTGGTCTTGAATTCTGTTTTGTCAGATGTTAACATTTGAACACCTGCTTCCTTTCAATTCATATTTGTATATCTTTCTCAATTGTGGTTCTGGCACCTGGGTTCAAATCCCAGTGGTGACACTTACTAGTTGTTTGCTCTTAGATTGATTATTTAGCCTCTATGCTTCAATTCCCTCATCCATTAAATGGGGCTGCCAATAGTAACTACTTCATAATATTGTGATAAGGATTAAAGGAGTTCATTGTGAAGTGCTTAGAACAGTGCCTGGCACGTGGTAAGTCATATAGCGATAAGAAGCTATAGTAAAAGATAAAATCTTTGTTTCAGATATTTCTTTTGCTTTTATTTCAAGTGTGTCTGTTGCTAACAAATATTGGCATCTATAACTTATTTTTAAAAATCCGAAGTCGGTCTTTATGGGTGTTTTAAATTCATTTACATTCATTCTAACATTAGAACATATTTCTGCCATCTTATTTAACATTTTTCCATTTGCCGTACTGTTCAAATTTCCCCCTTCATTTCCCACTTTACATTGAATATATGGCATTTCCTCCCCAGTAACAACATTAAGAACTAATTGCACCTGCCTTTTTAAGGAAACGTGCCCTTTCCTTCCCCAATATTTTTACTGTTTCTCATTCATTCTCTTTTATACATATTTTGTTATCACTTACGAGTGGTTATGTACATTTTGACTTCCATTAAACAGTTCCCATATAACACACCTCTTTTTTCATCTTCCTGTATCACCTACACTTCTACATGGTGTTTTTATGCATTCATGGCTTCCACCACCCTCCCTATGCTAATGACTTCCACATCTTCCTCTCTGGCTCTAATCTCCATCCCGATAGCAAACCTGTGCATTCAACTGACTCAGACATGCCATGTGCATGCCCTTCAGGGATGTCAAACTCAACATATCCCAAACTGAACACACTTCTTTGTGTTCTTTCCCTCCAGGATGGATGCCACCATCTTCCCAGTCGCCCGAGCCATTACTTTGACGTCCTGTCGCCTTCGTCGACGACTTCCATATGTCTTGTCAAGTCTGACTCCGAAATGTGACTTGGATGGCAATGCTGTTTTCTCTCCATTGACTTATGTCTGGATTGTTGTATGACATTTCTATAACTGGGCTCCTCCTCTCCTGCCCACCCCAACACACTCTTCTACTCTATGACCCAAGAGGTCTTCACAAACCAAAGATCAGTTGATCTCACTATCTACTAAAAAATTCTTTGACGGCGTCTTATTGCACTTTGGATTAAATGGTAATGCCTTTAGATGGCTTGTGAGTCCATGTGTAATCTGGTTTCTGTTAACTCTTAGCTTCTCTCCTCCCAAACACCTTGGAGGACTTTCTTATAGCTCCTCAAACACATCGGGCTTTCTCTTACCTTCATAGTTTTCACAACTTGTTTCTTTGACTTAGAACACATTTTGCTTCCTCTTGGCCTCAAGAAGTTTTACTCAACATTCAGACCTCAGATCAGATGTCATTTCTTTAGGGGCGCCTGGGTGGCACGGCGGTTAAGCGTCTGCCTTCGGCTCAGGGCGTGATCCCAGCGTTCTGGGATCGAGCCCCACATCAGGCTCCTCCGCTATGAGCCTGCCTCTTCCTCTCCCACTCCCCATGCTTGTGTTCCCTCTCTCGCTGGCTGTCTCTATCTCTGTTGAATAAATAAATAAAATCTTTAAAAAAAAATTAGATGTCATTTCTTTAAGAACCCTGCGTTGTTCAGGATGCTCAAGCTCCTTCACGGCTCCCTGTAGTCCCTCCTCAATCCAGTGCTTTACGGATGTTTGATTTCAGTATGCTCAGCAAAGACAGGGGGCTATCCTTGCATCCTGTATCCAGGACAGGCCTGATATATAATAAGTCCTCAGTGAAATAGTTTGACTTGAAATGTATATCCAAGCCAATACATCAGGTTCCTGGGATTCTTTTAACTCTATAAACTTCTTTCAAATTCCTCATTCATTGGCTTCTCAGAGACAATCTAAGTATCCTCAACTTTTCACACTTTATTACTGGCATCTTTCATGAAAATAATCTTTTTATTGTTTACAAGGTAATTTTCCATGAACTATCTCATCTAACTCTTTCAATGTTCCTGGGACATAAGTAGAAATAAATGAGCCTTCCCATTATACAGCAAGACTATTACATTTCTAAGAAGTTAGTGACATGCATGATAAAACCAGAGCCAGGATGTCTACTTGGGTCTTTTGAACCAATTTTTCATCTTAACCATTTTTAAGTGTAAAGTGAGTTGTGTTAAGTATATTCACATTGTTGTGCCACCAACCTCCAGAACTCTAACCACCCTGCAAAACGGAAACTCTACCAATTAGACTACTTCTCTTTGTCTTCTTCCTCCAGCCCCTGACAACCATTACTCTGTTTTCTATCTCTATGAATTCGATTACTCTAGGTGCCTCATGTGAGTGGACTCATAAAGTATGTTCCTTCATGTGATTGGCTTAGTTCCCTTTGCATAATGTCTTCCAAGTTCATCCATGTTGTAGTCTATGTCAGAACTCCATTGCCTTTTAAGGTTGAATAATATTCAATAATGTGTACATACTGCATGTTGTTTATGCATTCATCTATCAATGGACACTTGAGTTACTTCCACCTTTTGGCTCTTGTGAATCATGCTGCTATGAACATGGATGTAACAATATCTCTTTGAGGCCCTGCTTTCAATCCTTTTGGGTATATATCCAGAAGTGGAATTACTGGATCATATGATAGTTCTATTTTTATTTATTTATTTTTATGTGTGTGTGAGGAATTGCCATATTGTTTTCCATAGCAACTATCCCATTTTATATTCCTAACAAGGGTTCTAATTTCTCCATGTCCTCGTCAACACTTGTTATTGTCTGTTTTTTTGATCATAATTGATCATAATGAGTAGTGATGATCATAATCATCATAATTGGTGTGAGATGGTTTCTCTTTCTGGCTTTGATTTGCATGTCCCTAATGATTAGTAATGCTGAGCATCTCTTCGTGTGCTTGTTGGCCATTTGTATATCTTCCCCAGAAACATGTTTATCCAAGGGCATCTGGGTAGCTCAGTCATTAAGCATCTGCCTCTTCGGCTCAGGTCATGATCCCAGGGTCCTGAGATCGAGTCCCACATTGGGCTGCTCTGCAGGAAGCCTTCTTCTCTCTCTCCCACTGCCCCTGCTTGTGTTCCTTCTCTTGTTGTCTCTCTCACTCTCTGTCAAATAAAAAAATAAAATCTATAAAAAAAAAGTTTATCCAAGTTTTTTGCCCATTTTTTAATTGGGTTGTTTGCTTTTTGGTTGTTGGGTTATACTTATATTTCCTGGATGCTAACCCCTTATAAGATATATGATTTGCCAATATTTTTCTCCCATTCCATAGGCTGCCTTTTCACTTTATTTGTTGTGTCCTATGATCCAGTCAGGTACTCTTGACATTACTTTACATCATCTCTACAGGGTTATTTACAGAAGTGGTAAAAGGCATGAATGGAGTCATGGTAATAGTGCTGGGGCCCAGATATCAGAACAGACACATGAGCTCAGAGGACTACATCGATGGAATAGATGCTGAGTCCCACAGTATGGGAATGTTGTGGGAATGGAGGTACACACTTTTGTCCTGACTAGAATAAAGATACGTCATAGATACTGGGGTGGGCCTCTGGCAATAGATGGGCGCCAAAGGATCCCAGCAGTGGTAAAAAAAAAAAAAAAATGGATGCTAAGTTTGGAAATCATTTAAGCCTCTGGCCTTTTTGATTGATTCATATATAAGAAGACTAGAGATTAGTTTCATTTCTTCTATAGGAGATTTGAACCACTACTCAAGTATACAGAGTACCTGTGAGAACCCCAACAGGTACTTGAGAAGGCATCTAAAAACCACCCAACCAAATGCCAAGTCTTGGAAGACCAGGTGCCTGGGTTAAGTTTATTCTCCTTCTCTCTCTTTTTAAAGATTTATTTATTTATTTGAGAGAGAGAGAGAGAGGAAGGGAGAGTGTGCGAGCAGGCGGAGGGGCAGAGGGAGAGAGACAATCTCCAGCAGACTCCATGCTGAGTGCAGAGCCCGACACAGGGCTTGATTCCACATCCCCAAGATCATGACCCGAGCAGAAACCAAGAGCCAGCTGCTCAATCGATTGAGCCACCCAGGCACCCTAAGTTTTTTCTTTTAATGAAACTCTAGCCTTGTAGTAAAAGGAATCCCGGACCTCAGGCAATATATCATCAAAACTTGATTGAGGTTAGGACTTATTATTTGTACACAAGGAAGAAGCCAAGAATTATACATATCAATGTCAGATTATCAGTAGAGGATTGAGACCTTTCAGTTAAGGGCTAAAGCCACCTGAACCAAGTTAGAAATAAAACCCAGGTTAGCAATGAGCCAGGAATGACAGTTGAAAGTGGATTTAAAGGAGACTTTGGGGGAGGATTGGTTTGTTATCTGAAGTCCATAACTGCCATTTTTCCACCTGTTTGTATTTAAAATGATCTGTCTTCCAGAGGGAACAGACAGCCATATGTAGCATTGCCCATATATTTCCTTCAGCTATATAGATTAATATAGAATCATCTCTATGAGTTTTCTACCAATACATTTCTAGAGACATTGGAAGCTTTCTTCCAGAACAAATTATTTCAGGTCCCACTGCCCCCAACAGGTGACATTAATGGTTTGCATACTCATCTTATTTTATTCTATTCTTAATTTTCTTAAAAATTTTCCTTTTTTTGAAGTGCAATTGACATACAATATCCTATTCATTTCAGGTGTCCGTCATAGTGCTTCTGCAAACTCAGCCATTACACTTTTCATTAGTCTGTGTTTGTTATCGAGCTGTTGAAGAACAACATTAATCCCATGATATTTGAAAAGTCTCATGGAGAAAATATTGTAAGTGTTCATACCAGAGACTGACAATTACAAGGAAAAGAGAGGAAGAGGTTTTTACAAATTGAAAGCCGTAAGGAAATTGCATATGCAGCCCATGCCACTGAGATAAATCATTTGACAGTAGAAATTATCCTTTTGGATAAAATGTGAGTCAGCAATGAATGAGAAGGTCCAGGCCTATGCCGTCTTCAATAACAGGCAAGAGAGATTTATGTGGTTGAAAGATCAACCTCAGTATTAGGTGTTATTAGTCTTCTCTGTAGACTCTCTGGGCCTTAGTTTATTAGGCTAAACAATCTAAACCTAAGAGTTAGAGAACGTGAAGGGAAAGTGAGGGACGTTCCTGTCAAGGAAACTTCTGTCATAAGCCATGAACGGTTGAGGGGGCTGTCATTTGAGTCTGCATGAGATCAAGGTGAGGAGTGACAGATGTATGTAGGGCTTTATGGCATCTAAGGAGTTAACAGAAACACGTTCAAAGACCCTAAGGGGTTGGGTTGGGAATGAACTGCCTCGAAAACTTCAGATAGTAACACAAGTATCAGCTAGGAAATATATATGCCTCATCTTACTGAGTCAGAGTCATGACCCATGCCCATTTTGGTGGGCACGTATCCAGGGATTTTAAACTTAAGACAGCCCCCCTACCTCGGATTTATGAGCAAATGGCTTTCAAAATGCCTTTTAGAACTGACTTGGTACATAGGAAGAGGAATGTCTATAAATCTATTGAATTTGTTTTCCATTTTGCTCTGTATCAGCTGCAAACTTGATCCAAACGCTTTCTCTGTCTTCACAGATATCATTGTTACAGTATTTTAGACATGACCAAGGACAATGCCTAAGGACATGCAGCTAGAAGAGCATTTCCCAGAGTATGCTCCAGGGCTTCTGTAGGAAAAAAACAAAAGAAGTTTCCATGATCTAATAGGTTTGGAAAATGCTAAAGCACTCAGTTAATAAAAGTTGAATGTGGTTCTTTTTGAAGGAGATGCATGAAAATGATTGTCCTCAGAATACACCTAGCTGACCTCCAACTAGAGGGAGCATAATTGACCCCGAACATCGGCTGCTGCCCTCCAAAATCCATCATAGCAGGTGTGGTGAGGCCAGCTTTCCTACAAGCTGTTTCCAGGCAATGGGAAAACGGGGTACCCAGGTAGGCTCATTGTTGATGACACAGGATTCCTCTGACAGACAACTTTGGCTCAAGGGTTTCCTGAACTTTTCTTAGATTTCAGGGCAGTGTAGACCACTTCAATTCAACTTTGCTTCACTTTCTCCTTTACTCAGGGTCTGATGCCTCTTCCAGCCCTCCCAGCTCCCTCCCCATTCTCTCTCACAGGCTGCTCCTCTGATGAAATGCATCCATCTTTAATCCTATCTGGGTGCCTGCGTCTCAGACAACACAGACAAACAGGACAACTCATAAAGCCCTGGGAACATACAAAAAAGAGCAGCTAAATACATGAAGCAAAACCTATTAGAAACAGAGGAATTATATAACAAGGTAATAGTAGTGGGAGATTTTAATACAACCCTTTCAGAATCAGTCATATGTAACAGACAAAAATTGAGAACATAAAGGAATTTATGAATCCATAACCCCTCAAGTAGATAATAAAAAATTATTTTCCAAGTTGATGGAACAAAGAAAGGAGAGATTCTAAAGTCTGTGCTTCTATCATCATCAAATGGAGTTAGATGAATCATAGAAAGTGATAAAATCAGCACTCAGAAATTAAGAAATACAGCCTCAGACAAACTTGGGAACAAAGAGGCGATCCAAACTATAAGTGTAAATTGTGCTCAGAGGGAAATCTAGAAAGTTCCATTTTTTTATCTAAAAAGAAAGACTAAAAATAATGAAACTTAGTCTGTTTCACAGAAAATTAGAGAAACAACAATAAAATAAACCAAAAGAAAATATGAATAGGCAATTAGCAACGATGAAACTGAAAAAAGTAATAAGAAAGAAACAGAGCCAAACAATAGGAGGAAAGATAAATGCATCTAAAGGCTAGTTTTGTGAAGGTACCATTATACTAAACAAATCCTTTATGAGTTTAATTATGACTTAAAAAAATTAAAATACAAGCTGAAATAAAAAAGACTGAAAAATATGTATGATTAGAAATAGGGCAGGAAACATAACCATAGATATACAGAAGAAATAACATAGAGACACAGAAGAAATTTAAAAGAACTACCGTCTACAGCCTCTTGGTAATAAATGTGTTTCTCTAGAGGAAATGCATTACATTATAACAAAACATAAGTTGACAAAATTGACCAAAGGTAAAGTCGAGAATGTACACAGAGTAATTACCACAAAAGGCTTAAAAAGGTATGTAAAAAGCTATTAATATAGAAGTTCCCATGTCCACGGGTACCTGGGTGGCTCAGTCGGTTTACTGCCTGACTTCAGCTCAGGTCATGATCCCAGGGTCCTGGGATCGAGCCCCACGTCGGGCTCCCTGCTCAGTGGGGAGCCTTCTTTTCCCTCTCCTCCCTGCTTGTGCTCTCTCTCACTGTCTCTGTCGCTCTCTGTCTCTCTCTCAAATAAATAAATAAAATCTTTAAAAAAAAATACGTTCCCATGTCCAGATGGTTTCACAGGTGAGCTTCATCTAATCTTTAAGGTCCAGGTTTCATTGTTCTTTAAACTATCAACTCTAAGCCATATAAAGAGATGGGAAGTCCCTCATGACTAAGGTTATGAAGCTAGCATAATTTTAATACCAAATTCTGGTGAAAATGATTATTTTTTAAAACATCAACCAATATTTAAAAAATCTCAATCAATATTATGCAGGCTAAAAATTATAAACTAAAAATATGGCAAATACAGCTCAGTAATTTTGATGTTTCTGGAGACTAATACACTATGGCCAATTTAGATTTATTCATGTATTTCAAAGACGCTTCAATACTACAAAATCGATCAACATAATTCATAACATCAATAAATCAAGAGGAAAAATATGAAATGTAGGGGTCCTCAATAAAGAAAATTATAAAAAAGCATATTGAAGGAGATAAATGCTGAACAATGAGAAGGCATAAACTCTTTGGATTAGAAAGTGTAACTTCATAAAATGCGTAGCTTTCCACTTGTATGCTACACGGTTAATGCAATTCCAACTAGAATCCCATGGTAGAGATTTTTTGTCCTCCAATGTCCTTTCTCCCTTTCTCCATAAGAACGTTGCTATTTGTCATTAAACTGTGGTTGCCCGTCTATGAGAAAAGCCTTTGGTTGTCATCTTGTGTCTTTCTCCCTTTTCTTTCGCACAGAACACTTCACCAAACGTGTGGGTTTTTCCCCACACCAAGCAAGTCTGCGTCGCCAACTGGATTTTTTACAGTTTAACTCAATTTTGACATTATCCGCCTTCTGATGCCAATCGCAAGTAGTACTAGGTACCTGAGTTACCGACAACATCTGTCCAACTTGGCTACAAATCGGAGATCCCCTTCATCTCCTTCCCCTTGGATTCAATTATTTGCTAGAACAGCTCACAGAACTCAGGGAAAGACTGACTGACGCTCACTGGCGTATTACGGGATATGCTAAAGGAGACAGATGAGGAGACACATAGGGGAAGTCTGGGAGGGTCCCAAGTGCAAAAGCTTCCGTCCTCATGAAGTTGGGGGCACATCACTCTCCCACCATAGGGATGTATTCACCAATCTGGCAGCTCTCTGAACCCCATACTACTGGAATTAACGGAACCTTCCTCACATAGGCATGGACAATCATTAACCCCATTTCCAGCCCCTCTTTTCTCCCTAGAGAAGGGGCGGCTGAAAATTCCAAACTTCTCCTTTGTCTTTCTGGTGACCAGCCCCATCCAGGAGGCATCCAGGAGCCCACCCAGAATGACCTCAATAGAAGGAAAGATGTTCCTGGTGCTTTTATCACTTCGGAATTTATAAGGAGTTCAGAAACCTGTGTTAGGGACTGGGGACAAAGACCAAAACATATTTCTTGTTATAAATCACGACATCACAGCCAGCTTCCTCTATGTTCCTTGCAACTGGGTGCTGTCACATGATCAGGCTCAGACCAGTGAGGTGCAGACGAGTTGTATGTGCGACCTCTACTCTTCAAGTGTATGTGGTGCTGGGGGGAAGGAGGGCAGCTTGACCTTTCCTTGCTCCTTTTCCCTTTGTTACTGGAGTGCAGACGAGCAGCCCGCCGTCCCCACAGATGGCTGGACAAAAGATGGAAAGAACCTGGCTCTCTGTTACCATGAAACTGACACCTCAGTCCTGGACTGCTTATATTTGGCATTTTTTGTAAGAAAGACACAAACAAAATCAAAACTCCTATCTGTTTAAGCCACTCTCACTCTGGGTCTTTATTATAACATCTGAAACTATATCCAAAGCAATGCAAACCCTAACAGTGTTTTTTAAAATTATGACCTGGAGTTACATAAATGTTTAAATGGGAAAATAAACGCCAACAGACAGGTAGAGAAGTTTTTGCTTTGTTTTGTTTTCATTGTTTAAGGAGGGGAAGGAATTGCAGAACTATATAAACTGATCAAATAAATATGTCAATGCTTTCGGGATAGAAACATAGATCAGTGAAACAATATAGTAAAACTAGAATGACACCCAAGAATATATAAGACTGTAAGATGCAAGTGTGATATTTTAATTCTGCGGGAAAACCTTTTGGTTAGTCAATGTGCTATCATAAATTCCTATCTGTCTGAAAGAAAACAAAATTGTGCCCTGTTTCAAATTGCATGAAAGTCTCAATTCCAGATAGAAGAAGATTGAAATGTAAACATATAACCATAAAAACCTTCAGAAAAAATCTGAAAGATCCCATGCAAAATTTAGAGTACCTTATTAACCAAAGCAGGAAATCCAGAATCTGTTAAGGAAAAATTGATATATTTACACAAAAGCTTAACTTTTATGTAGGAAATGATAGAATATAGGTAAACAGAAATTGCATTTGAAATCTGATTTGAGGGGCGCCTGGGTGGTTCAGTCGTTGGGCGTCTGCCTTCGGCTCAGGGCGTGATCCCGGAGTCCTGGGATCGAGCCCCACATCAGGCTCCTCCGCTGGGAGCCTGCTTCTTCCTCTCCCACTCCCCCTGCTTGTGTTCCCTCTCTCACTGGCTGTCTCTCTCTGTCAAATAAATAAATAAAATCTTAAAAAAAAAAAAGAAATCTGATTTGAAATCTGGCAAAATAAAAATGATACCATACAAAGAACTCTTACAAATTGACGAGAAAAAGACCTACAACCCAAAAGAAACGGGGAGCAGGGTATAAACAAGCAGTTCACAGGAAAGCAACCCCGAACGTTTGGTACATATATGAAAGGACATTCAAGTTCAGTAGTAGTGGGAAAATTGGAAGTTAAATTAACAGCGATATATGACTTACAGCCATAATGCCAGGCTTCAGGAACAGCCTTCTGCTGGCAGGCAAGAGAGAAGAGCACGCTGTCCCATTTGCTGGTGGAAATGTGAGTATTTATAGCCTTTGGGGGAAAGCAATCTGGCAAAGTCTACTAAAAAGTAAAATAAATTGCAATCCCACTCATGGGAATATTTACCATAGAAATAAAAGTACCAACATCATAAGGCCAGCTACATAAAATGTTTATCTAAGATGTTGTTTTTGTTTGTAGAGTTAAAAATCATAAACACGGTATATAACGATGAATAGGGAAGTTGTTGAATAATTTATGACACATCCACTCCGTGGAATTTCAGAAAGCCATCACAAAGAATGAATTAGTGCTTCTACTGAACAAGAAGAAAAGATGCAAAGAAATTGCCATAATATGATCCCATTTTTGTAAAACAGTGCCAAAGACTCTGTGTGTGTGTGTGTGTGTGTGTGTGTGTGTGTGTGTGTGTGTGTGTGGTGGGGGTGATTATATTTTATGAACCGAGGAAAGTAAGGAAGAATTCAAATCACGTCGGTAAGAAAGCTCAATTTGGGGATAGTTGCTCGGTCAGCAGTTTGACAAGGAGAGGAGGAGGAGGAGAAAAGAGAAAAGTAAGCTGTAGAAGATCCCCCAACATGTGGGATGTTGTCCCTTTCAGGTAAAATTATAGGTAAGTATAAATGCAATTAGAAAGAAGAAACGATCAAGCAAAGAAAGGACCCTAAAGCTATGTAGGAAGTTTTGTTTGTTTTGTTTTTGTTTTGTTTTGTCTTTTTATGTTTGGGGGGGAAGTTTTTATATTATAATCTATTGTAACATCAAGTAAAAAATAAATGGTTATAGGGACGCCTGGGGGGCTTAGTCAGTGAAGCGTCTGCCCTGGGCTTAGGTCATGATCCTGGGGTCCTGGGATCCAGCCCCATATCTGGTTCCCTGCTTAGCAGGGAACCTGCCTCTGTTTCTCCCTCTCCCTCTGCCTATCTTCTTGTGCTCTCTTCCTCTCTGTCAATAAATAAATAAATAAATAAATAAATAAATAAATAAATAAAGTCTTTAAAAAATTTTTTTTAAATAAAAATAAAAAAATAAATGGTTATAAAGTCAAACATAACCTATGGCTGTCTCTGAATAAAACATGCGGAGAGGCAGGCAAAGACGGGCGTGTGCTAATTTGAAAACTGTAGAGCATGTTAGGTGGGGTTTGGGATTACTTCCCATTTGATTTTCCAGATTTATCTGACATGACTGTATTATTTTAAAAAATATTTACAAAGTAAATAAAAATAATGATTAGAGATCGGAGAGCACATGTCATGTACAGACTTTGAATATCGTCTGAACTCGATGAGCACGAGTGAAGTAAAGGGAGTTGATTCTGCGGTTCTCTGTTTTTTCTCATTTTATGGTCATTTTCCAATTCCTTACCTTGGGCCCCCAGGCAAAAATGAGATCATAAGATATATTCTGATCTGCAAAATAAACTTTTCAAAAAATGGGTAAAATAAATGTGCATATTCATTGAGATCCTCTCAAGGGATCAAAGAGAACTTTGGAGGATTCTTGAGAAAATTAGCAATTCTGTAGCTTGTAAGGCTTCACTTTCTCCCTCCTAGCCAGACCTGTTCCCAGCTGACTGGGTCAGACAAGGGGTCAGAGAAATCAGGTCTTGGGAGAGGGCCCCAGGGCCCCAGTGACAGCATGCAGGAAATAAAGACTCCAGGTGGAGTGGGGGGAGAGCTAATCATATGACCATCTATCTAGGTGGTGAAACCGGAAGGCAGCCCAGATAACCGAGCACACCCTGGTGCCTGCAAGATTCCCATCAGGTGGATTCCCCTAAGGTCATCCAGTCCTTTGAAGCGGATGATCAAAGTACTTGGGACAAGTGTGCTTTGCTCTCCTGAGTGGACGTTTCCCACCTGAATGGCTTAGGATGGCTCTCTGTGAACTGATACTGAAGGGCCCACAGAGTACAGCCTGCTCCCGCCTCCCTCTGCCCCCCAGTGATAGGTTACTCGAATTTTAAAATGGCAGCACCGATAAAAAGTTGGGGGGTGTGGGAGAAAAGAGAGCCCCGTCAGAGCACAGGTTAACTACTTCCACAAGGCTACTTCCTTGTGGCCACTCACGTGGCCTCATGAGGCCACGCACCCCCTGCCCCCCGCACAAGGCCTAGTCCATGGTGGACCCTCTAAGTGGCTCTCCTGAATGTGTGCATCAAACAGTGAGCTTCACACAAGCCTCGAGGAAGAACTAATGACAAGAGGTATTATCTGGAGAGACTTAAAACATTCTCTATTTTCTCTCCGTCGCTGAGAGCACAGCGATTCTCTGGAATGGTGTCAAGGTCTCTTACTGCACTTGACTTCCCAGGCTACCAAAAGGCCGTCACCAGCTCTCAGATGTGTAGGGAAGAGTGTGATCCCAGGTCAGCAGATGACCAGAGTGGGTCTTTCTCACACTGCATGCTCAATTGGTCTCACCTCGACATGTCTCCAGTCCTTAAAGTGAATCATAAATCCTCTGTCAAATTCCCAGGCTGGGGCCACCTTCCTCCGAGTGAGGCAATGTTCTACCTGGAGGCATTTCTGGGAAGGAGACACTTGAGGACCGATGTCCCCACGTGTCTTACTGCACGTCACCTGGGGAAGCGATCACCTTGCAATTGCAGGCCTGTGTTTCGTAATTGCCCCCGGGCGGTTCTAAAGGACAAAGCATGTGTGTTGGCCACACCCTCCACTTCTCCCCAGCTCCTCCTGCCCCCGGGTGAACGCATTTCACTGGAACGACCCCATTCAAGAGTCACAGACCTGGCTTACGTTCTGAGCAAGGAGTCTCAACAGAGCAGTAAAATAAAACGATGCTTGGTTTTTCCATAGGAAACCATTTTTTCCCCCTCAGTTCGAACAACCCCAGGCATTGCTTTTGCCCTTATTCCATCTTGCTTTCTTTTCTGTCTCCAAAGCCCTCGATGGGTTCCTTAAGGAAGGTCTTCCTAAACTCCCTGAACCAAAGGGGAAGGACTGTTTTCAGTACTTATTTATTTATTTATTTATTTATTTATTTATTTATTTTTATTGGTATTTATTTATTTTTATTTATTTTTTAAATTATATATTTTATTATATTATGTTAGTCACCATACAGTACATCCCTAGTTTTGATTATTTGCATATAACACCCAGTGCACCATGCAATACGTGCCCTCCTTACTACCCATCACCGGCCTATCCCATTCCCCTCCCTCCCTGCCCCCCCCCCCAAGCCCTCAGCTTGTTTCCCAGAGTCCATAGTCTCTCATGGTTCATTCCCCCTTCTGTTTACCCCCCCTTTTTCTTCCCTTTCTTCTCCTACCGATCTTCCTACTTCTTATGTTCCATGAATGAGTGAAGGACTTGGCATAAGAGAAAAGCTCCAGATTCATTTCACGAATAATGCAGAGTTGATGATGTCCCTGCCTCAGTCTTACTCCTGGAGGCCAGGCTGTGTGATAGCTACGCACCCTTACCGTAGACACCACACAAAGTCCGACTGCACTTTGCTTGAGGAAGTTAGAATCCCATTTCTGCCTGGGCCTGAGTTTCCCTTTTCTCACTTATTTTAGGCAATACGAACTATTTTTAAAATTTAACTAGCTCTCTTGAAGTTCAATAGAAATGATCCCATTCTGCGTTTTATGCCTAACTGGTCTCTCCCAGTGAGCACATCTGTGTTACTTGGCGGAAAGCCACGTAAGGGGTGCTCTACTTCTGTGTGGTCTTCAAAGGCCTGAGACACTACAAAGACTATGCGCAAGATTTGGAAATAACTTGAGACTTTCTAGAATGCCCTTTTCTTGGGAAGGCATGGGAACAGTCGTGAGCAGGTTTGTTGATCAGAGAGTTCGGAATGGCTCACCCAGCAAAGGCTCTTCTTCCTTCATTGGCACTATGAAAGGCTTTCAGAACGAATCCTTAGAAAGAATTCACTTTCCCCTCTTTGGCATAAGATCACAGGTTTCCTGGCATCTCTTGATGAGAAGGAAACAAAAATCTGGTCCTTGGTTTGATAAAGTGGGCTTGCAGCTTTTCATGGCTCCCTCCCATGGCATCTCCTCGATAAAAGCCTCCTTTGTTCTGCCTTGCACCCTTGCACGTGGACTCGTATTGTGTATCTTGGTCCATCCCTGGACGCTCAGGACCATCCTTCCAATTGCCGAGCCCAGCACGTGGCTGTTGGCGGGAAACCACCAAAGTCCCTTCAGCTTCACCATGGACTTTGCCAGCAACATTTCCTATGTCCCTGCTGCCTCTGTGCTGTGGAATCCTGGCAAGTACATCACTTAGGACAAATTGTTGTCAGATCAAGACAGGTCCTATTGGGAGCAAGAGAATTCACTCAAAGCCAAAGCCTGAACCCAAGCCAAATGGATGTCTGCCTCCTACACGGCTGATGCCCAGGTCCTCTGTGAGCATGTGAGTACCAGGGAGCACGCCTGCTCTTCTCCCTCTTCCCTCTTGCTCCTAAGCACTTTGAGGGTTTTAGTAAAGAAAAAGAGGATGAGTTTGCTTCCTTCCAAACTGTCTTCAACTGGGATATCCGTGATGATTATCCTCTCCTGATGACGTTTGAGCTCTTGGAGCAGCTCCGCGTGAACAGACCTTCTTGTGATCTAGTCCATGTCCAGAATATGTTAGAAGACGATGCATGGAAGATGCTGTTTATCTTCAGACTGCCTCATTTGACTTCTAGTGTTTGTTAAAGCACATCTTATATCACCTCCCAGACCCAAGAGACCTGGTCAGGAATCCATCGACCCACAAATGGTTCCATGAATAGCAGGGATTCTTCAAACTCCTTAAAATTGTATGTGAATTGTTCCATATGTAATGTTTATTTTCCAGAGGCGAGAATCCACAGTGTCCATCATGTATTCAAAGAGTTCTGCAATACCAAAAAGATTAAAAACAGATGTTTCCTTGGACTACTTTTCTCATTCTGACATTCTAGAAGACTCTGATCATGTTTGCAGCTTTACCACCAAACCCAAACCTAAAAAATATTTCTCCAGGGGTGTGACAGTGTCACAGTAGAGTGTATGGGTTACATCTGTGCATGCTGAAGAAAGCACTAGCAGTTCTGAAGGGGGCACAGCTCTCCCCCACCTTGCTGTGATTATAATTTCCGGCAATTTTTGAGGCTTAGTGGATGGTATCATAGATTGTTTTCTACTTTTCACAAAAACTGCCTTGAGAAGAGTCCTCCTTAAGAAAGACAGAAGGTTTGCTTGGTTCCTGGTGACTATCCAAAGACCTTACTAAACTCTGGCCCAATCTGGGTCTTCCCCTGGCCCAGCTTTGTCTTGAAAGTTCAGGTCCTCCAGGATGGCAGAAAGATGACTCGTACTAGGAAAGCTCCCTCAGAAAGCTGAGAAGACTTTCTATGTGCAGGGGGTGGCAGAACTCACCAGATGGGAGGTCAGTACACTAGTGTGAATGGGAGTTGGTCTTAGTTGGCCACAACCTAAGACCCTCAATATGGCATGTCTTGTCATTTCAGTGGGATTCTAACTCTAGTTGGCTCTCTCCCTATGATTCTATCCAAAGTTTCAAAACTTCTTGTTCTTTTTTTAAAAATTTGTTTTAGATTTTATTTATTTATTTGAGGGAAAGAGAGAGAACACAGGCAGGGAGAAACGGAGCGGGAGAGGGAGAAGCAGACCTCCCGCTGAGCAGGGAGCCCAATGTGGGGCTCCATCCCAGGACCCTGAGATCATGACCTGAGCCAAAGGTAGATGCTTAACCAACTGAGCCACCCAGGTGCCCCAATACTTCCTGTTCTGATCAGCATCAGAAGACATTACCTTCTGCTCTGTGCAAATGCCTGATGATGACACTTCTTTATTCCTGGCCCCTATCCCAACTTCTATTCAGTAGAACCATGTGGATGTCACTTGGATATCTGATCAGCATCTCAAACATAGAATGCGTACAATTTGACTCTTGGTCTCCTGCTTCTTTTCTTGTGTTCTTCATCTAGTTATGTGCACATCCCTCCTTCTGGTTGATCATGCCACACAGTCCAGGCTTATTCCTTGAAATCTTTCTCCCTGATCCTTCATAACGAATATAGCAACAAACCCTGTCAGTTCCACTTCCAAAATATATCTCATAGCTGCCTGCTTCTCTCCATTTCCACAACATCGATCAGCTACCATTAGGTCTGGTGAGAATATTACCCTCCTACCATGATTCCCATGCTTGCTCCAGTCTTAGTCTTTTTACTCAATGCAGTCACAGTGAGTTTGTAATAATGCAAGTCTGGTCACTGTGCTCACCAGCTTAAAACCCCAACAACGGCCTCTCATCTGTGGGATGAAGTCCAAACCTCTCACTTGCAAGCCATGGTTTCCACGAGACGGGATTCCTTCCTCCTGCCCCAGTCTCTTCTCCTGCCCCTCCTGGCCTTGTTCTCTGTGCTCCAGCCACCCGGATCTTGCAAGACCTTCAAAGCAGTCTCTCTCTCTCTCTCTCTGCTCATATTGAGATAGTGGAAGACATTTAGAGATCACTCTATTCTGTGAGGGGAGCAAGGTAAGAGCATCTTTCAGTTGGGGAAGACCTGAAAATCCTCTCTCCTCTACCACACAGCAGAAGTCATTGATTTCATGGCATTTGCTACAAAATGTCATAATACTTCTTCTGACCCCAACTCTAGTAGCCTAAGGATTCCTCTTCTGCCAATTTGTGTCCACCAAGTGCAATCCTCAAAGTAAGGTGTTTCAAAGTACCACTGGCTTAAAAGGCTATGTTTGCAAATTAAAGTCAGCACCAACCTATCTTTTCCTTTTTTGTCTTATTTGTGGCTTAACAAGACTCACTGAGACATCAACTCTATTGTTTAATCATTAAAGAGGCGAGGGAGATATTATCAAATTTTTCTTGATCATATTTGGAATTTATAAAACGACCCCAGACAATGGGACAGAAACATGCATCAAATAATGTGGATATTCTTTTAACTTCTTATATAGAAATGAAATTTAAAGAAAAATTAATTATTTATATGATGTTGGGTATCAGAGCTTTTAAATTTTTACCTCTGTTATGGAAGATTAAACAGACACAGAAGTAAGGAATAGTATAACAAACCTTTATGTATCTATCACTTAGCTTTAATGAACTCATGGCCGATCTTACTGCATAAATTCCTCTTCAATCCCTCCCTCCTAAACTAGATTATTTTCAAGAAAATCCTTGACAACATATCATTTCATCTACAGTATCTTACCAGGCATTTTTAAAAGTTAAGGACTCTTTTAAAACCTATTCACAACATAAATACCACACGCAAAAAATTAGTAATAATTTCTTAACATCATAAAATAGTCATTATTCAAATTTCCAAGAGTATCTCAAAATGTCTTTACTATCAGTTTCTGCATCTTTATGGTTGGTCAGTAGGTACACATTGCATTTGGTTGATATAACTCTTGAGTCTCTTTTAGCTTATGGTTTTCCCCTCTCTATATTTTTCTTGGCACTTTATTTATTGAAGAGATTAAAGAAACCAGGTCCTTTCCCTCTAAATTTTGTTAATTGCATCTTTATGGTGTCATTGAACATATGTTTCTGTCTTCCATATTTCTTTAAAACTGGCAACTAGACCTAGAGGCTTTATCGGATTAAATTTCCATTTTGGGGAAAGAATAATTCATACTTGTGTACTTCCTTCAGGAAACACATCATGTCTTATTGTCTCCCTGTCTGTGATGTAAAAATTGATTACTGGGTCAGGTCTTGTCAGTCCTTCCATTGTTTTATAGTTTCCCATCAGTTTTCTATCTAACGGTTTATTAGTCACTGATGCCCATTGCCTACATCCATTCTTTTACTAGAGGCTGAGAAGCATTGACCCTTCTCCATGTATTGGCTGGAGCACTATAAGGACAGACTTTCCTTCCTGAGCTATGTGATTGCCCTGGTGCACAGTTTGCACAGGAAAAGCAGGATACATGTTAGACCAGTGATCTAGCATTCGCTAGCATCTGTCAACAGTGACCCATGGGGGGTTTTCTTTTCAGTATCATTTTGAACTCATGGATAATAAGATAGTTGAAGCCCTTAAATTCTTTGAAGTTATTATTCTTTCTGAAAATCAAACTGCCCCATCTTTGGGGAGTGGAGGCCTCTTTAGGTTGGATCCTAAGCCTTTTGACACAATCTCAATGGTCTTCAGCAAATTTTCTTATTTTCTGGCATGGTAAGAGGTGTCTGGCTCATCTTGTCGGTTTCCTGGGCCAGATCTGAAGCAGTTATTTCTCCAAAGAGCCTTGTAACAGGAAATACACTTAGAGATCACAATATGAACACGAGGGGTGCTCATTGCTCCTGGGTGTATTTCTATAGCTCTTTTAGTCAACAGAATTAGAAGGAAAAAAGAAAAAAGCATTTTTAAAAGAAAAAAAATACCCTATGAGCATAATGATGTAGCCAATTGAAATAGAAGTTAGAGAGTTTTTACTTCTTGATTTTATATTTCTAACTCTAATCGCTTACGATGAAAATCTTGGCCGTAGTGATGTTAACAAAATTACTTATCTGTTTTACCTGATGGGCATTAGTTTCGGAAAAACACCACCAATATGGTTAGTAACAATGCAAGTACTCAATGGAGTGAACAATTTCTTTGGGGTTCCTTTTTGCCATTAGGATACATCCTACTAGGGATAATCAGTCAAATCACTATGTTTTAAAATCACTTGACATCATTCATACCTTTATGTGGGTAAGTAGCTACTTATTTTTAACACTCAGAGAAGTATTCTTTTTGCTTACAATCCTTTGGGAAGCATCCTTATAGTTAAACGGGGAGCATGCCGCCCCAACGGAGATGTCCCTGGACCTATGTTTTCTAAGAGGTGACAACGGTGATTCACTGTTTTATATGAGAATTGCCAAAATACCATTTACGTAGGTTTTCACGAGAATGTTTCTCAATACACAAACGAATGTTGTAAGACATCTGGATATTAAACACTAGGAATGTATAGAATTTCTAAGTACAGAGGCATTGCTCTGCCCAGCTTGATTTTTGTGTCGAACCTCCCCTTTACGTCTCTCAGCAATAAAACCTGGCAATAGTCTCTAGTCACACAGAGACCCTGGGGGATAGGTATAGTTCACACGGAGTCTCTTCGCGTCTTGGTAGCACAATCACGAAGCAGGTAATGTGCTTCAGGCTTGGAGGAAGCCTAGTTATCTGGTGAGTTCCAGGTCCTCTGAGAGCTGCAGTCTGACTCAATTAGATGATCAAAGTCCTGGAAACTATGCAGCTGTGAAGGCTCATCTCTCTCCGGCTGACTTACTGGGTTGTTTGGGTGAGGACCTTTAACCTCTCCGTGCCTTTCTGACCATTAAAATACACTGCCCCCCCCCCCCCCCCCCCGCCGCGCCACTCCTGGTGCCTGGGTCGTTCAGGCGGTTACGGGTCTGCCTTCGGTTCAGGTCATGATCTCAGAGTCCTGGGATCGAGCCCCACATTGGGCTCCCTGCTCAGTGGGGAGTCTGCTTCTCCCTCTCCCTCTGCTGCTCACACCCACACCCACACCCCGCTCGTGTGCTCTGTCTCACACTCTCTCTCTCTCAAATAAATAAATAAAATCTTAAAAATAAATACACTGCCCCCTGTGTAGCCTCTACGGTGCTATGAGAAATTGTCCCGAGCACCTGCAGGGAAACCATCAAGGATTCTCAAGGAGAAATACTCATCTTCCTCATTATACATGCAAAGTATGTTCCCTGGGGTTATACTGGCTTTGTATTTGCAACTCATTCATTTTTTCTCTTCCTCTTAGATTCATGACCTCCATGAAGGTTCTGTTCAAGAATCTATCCACTACCAGTTGAGGTTCTTTTTCTCCCCTCCCTTTGCAATGAAGTGGGACAGACATGGTGACCCGTCTCACCCGACAGAGACCATTCCTGTGTCCTGTGTACCAGGCCCGCCTGGCTTTGCGGCGCTGTGAGGGGCATCGCGTCCACGTGAGCAAGCAGGAACTCTCGAGGCCTTTGTGGGTTTCTGCTGTTCGTGTTCCTTGTGGACTGCATACAGCACCGATGAATTTGTTCGATGGTCTCAATTTTTTCCCGTAATAATAAATCATCTTTGCAATGACTTCCAACCTTTGCTTCAATCCGCAAGGCCGAGTAGTTAGACGTGTTAGGTGTAATTAGACGTGTTAGGGGATTTACTAAATAGACGTGTTAGGGGATTTACTAAGATCCCACGCACGTCGAAGGCTCCCTCAGGGACTCTAGTAGGTGCCAAGGCCACATTGGTTATAAGGTGGTGTGATGTCTTACATTCTATTTCGATACTAATTTAAAACACTGGAAAGCAAAGAATCACAGAATGTTATTTTTGACCAAAGACTGAATGTAATGTTCTCTCTTTTATTAGCAGCCCACACAAGATATGGGGTAAAGATATTGCCCACCATCTTTACACCAGGAGTAGTCTCATTAATTTTGTGTTCCAGGTTTTTTGTTCCTGAAAATGGATTTGTAATGCATTTTTAAATCATAAATGTAAAAATATTATATATAAATATAACGACATAATATAAAATTATACGCATTTATTACAAATTGCATTACATATAAATATAAATATTCTGTTTTATATGAGAGAAAGCTTTATCTCAAATTCATTACCAACGACTGTTTCTTTTAAAGAAGGATGGGTACTTGTATTTTAAGCATCTTAATTTGTTTTAATCCATGTGTTTCAAATCTTTTCGGAAACAACAACATCACAAATACCAATTTAAATTTACTGCTGGACATGAAGTCCAGGGACCTTATAGAGCGATCCCAGTATAAATACCACTCTAACAACCTACTCTCTCACTTCTTGATTTGGGCAGATTTTACCAGCATACAATCTTTCTTTTTCTCTCTTTTAATTTTTTTAAGGTTTTTAGCCCTAAATTTTCCCTCTATTCTTCACAACAATTTCTAGTGCCATTGTTTCAGCTCCTTCTCAAAATAATGATGAAAGCTAGGTAGAACAAGTGATTAAAAAAAAACAACAACAACTTTTTTTGTCTAAAATCCGGATGTCCAAATTGTCCCCAATTCAACATGGATAGAGTTTCTTGACTCTGGATTATTCGACCATTGCTTGAAATCATTAGACCATAATGGATTTTAATATTTTGCCTTTGTGTTTAGTTCTTTTTCACTCTAAACCAGCTTCACATCCCACTTTCAGGATGAAGTGACGCAGTATTTGGTATCCTATGTGTCCAGACTTGGCCAGATAGCACCTTCTGCTGCTCCCGCCAGCCTAAAGGGAGAGTCCCTAATAATGCCGATCTCTGTCTTCTCCTCTTCAGATCTATTCCGCACCCTGCCCCTGCAATCTACATTTTGGCAGCTCCCATGTCAACTGGCTTCTAACTCAGGTTCAGAAAAAGAGAGTCACATGAGATGCCTGGGTGGCTCAGTCGGTGAAGGGTCTGCCTTTGACTCAGGTCATGATCCCAGGGTTCTGGGATCAAGCCCTGAATCGGGCTTCCTGTGCAAAGGGGAGCCTGCTTCTCCCTCTGCCTCTGCTCCCCCTGGTTGTGCATGCACTCTCTCTCTCTTGCTTTCTGACAAATAAATAAATAAAATCTTAAAAAAAAGAAAGAGAGTCACTAGCAGGACACAGGAGGATGCTCTCCCTCGCCTGACCCCGGCTGCTACCGGCTCCAGCAAGGGCTGCATCCCTTTGAGATCACAGATCCCACCAGATAGACCCTCCCTCTATGGTTCTCACCCCTGCTGGGACCATCTCATGATCCACCTTCCCCAGGTGGCTCTGCACTAGGGTTCTGAGTACACCCTTTGCATTCGTCTCATAAAGCTTGGCTAAGAAAAACATGCCACAAGTTGGGTGGTGGAAAACAACAGCAAGGTACTCTTCCACAGTTCTGGCGGTTAGAAGTCCGGGATCAAGGCGTCAGACACTAGGGCCACACCCCCTCCGAGGCTCTAGGTAGAAACTTCCCACTCAACTATTTGTAGTTCCTCCACATATTTCATATTCTCCCCTGCTTTTTTTTTTTTTTTTTTTTACAAGTTATTTCCTTGCCTGACCTCCTGTCCATTCCCCATGTCAATTTCTATGGTCCTTGCAAATTCAGCTTAGATAGTATTTTCTCTGGGACTCTGCGGAGCCCCTGTGGCTCTTCTTGTGCACCTTCCTGGCATGTGGGGGCCCCTTGTCCACACTGCTGTCACGTCGTCCCTTATCTGCTGCTCCCGGTCCATGTTTCAGTAGCTTGAAGGAAGGCGCTATGTCTTATTCCCAGTGCTATCTCCAGGAGCGCCTGGGTGGCTCAGTCAGTTAAGCGTCTGCCTTCAGCTCAGGTCATGATCTCGGGGTCCTGGGCTCGAGCCCCGAATTGGGCTTCCAGCTCAGCAGGGAGCCTACTTCTCCCTCTCCCTCTGCCCCTCCCCCTGCTTGTGAGCTCTCACTCACTCTTTCTCTCTCTCTAATGAATAAATAAAATCTTAAAGAAAAAAAGCGAATAATAGTATCTCCAGCGTATAGCTCAGGGCCTGGTCATTGTAGGTATTCCCTGTATAGCTATTCAGTGAAGGCACACCTAACATACCATCACTGAGTGATGCCGAAAATCCAGAGCACAGCAGGCTTACGAGAGAAAAAATTATGGCAAAGGAAACTCCTGGTATTCGTACTGTTGTATATGACGGGTGTCTGGTCCACTATTGCTTAACTGTGGGAGACCCTCATGCTATACATAGCAATTCATCTTAAAGGTTGCTAAGAGGACTAAAGAAACCATCAGTCATCCATTTATGTAACTTTTGTGCGGTGGTCTAGCTAAGGCGAGGCGAATGGAGATGGTGTAACTCTCCCACCTGCCGTATGAAAACCAGGTTGTTTTTTTTTTTCTAGTAGAGTTTATTTTTTTAGAGCAATTTCAGGTTCACAGAAAAACTGAGCAGACAGCACAGTGCGTTCCCATATACTCCCTGCTCCCCACACGCACAGCCTCCCCTGTATCAGCTCTCCCCACCAGAGTGCTGCATTTGTCACAATCAATGACCCTACGTTGGTTGACACACCATTTTCACCCACAGTTTATCTAGACCATAGCTTATATTAAGGTCCAGTCTTTGTATTTTCCATTCTATGGGTTTGGACAATTTTATAATGACATGTATCCACCATTATAGTCTCAGGTTTTTTTTAATTTTGGTTCATTCTATGTAAAGGAAACTATGGGGTACACAATCACACCTGGGAAGAGAAGGGAGAGAGTAAGACATGGAAGGTGTTAAAGTCTATTCCCTCTCCCTCCAGGAGGACTCGATCGGCCACACCAGAGAGAGAAGGACCGTGAATAGAAGCTGAAGAAGCTGGTAGGGCGGCATTCATGAGACACTTGCTGAGACACTGCACGTCAGCAGAGAGATGTTAGGGACCAGGTGAGAAGCATGACCGGAGTTTGGGCTTCCTTTTGGCATGGGCCACCTTGCAGCTTTCACACCCAGAGGTCTCAGAGTGCCTTGTCAGATAACTCCAGACCTGGCAGAGATGGAGTCCTTCCCTCAGACAGCTGGTAGACCAGGACCTGGACAGAGTCCGTCAGGAGGTGACAGTGGCACAGAACAGGTGAGAGATCATGAACTGAAGGCATGTTAGAGACTTAAGGGGGACACGGATTCATACATGGAGGAGGCAAGTGGGGGGGAGGTCCACGAGCATAGTAGTCATGTGGCCGAATTGGAGGCCATACTTGGGCCAGTAGCATAGACACTGATTTATCAGTCTTATCAAGATGCTATCAGGGCTGAAACTCTGAGAGACATGTGCAGTGAGCCCTAGGGTTGTGTTTTGTGTTGGGCTCAGCCTGTCGGTAGTGATGCCATGAGCTCGGAAAGCCTCAGCCCCCTGTGCCACACTACTGGTGGTGAGCCCCCACAAACATTGCCCTCGTCACAGCCAATTTTGTGGCTGGACTGGGCCTTGTGCATCTTATGACTGCAAGACACATCGCAGCAACAACCCAGGGAGCTTTGAAAAAACAAGATATAATATTCACAGGTCCTGAAGGGTATGCAGCATGCCTGGGACTGCATAGGGAGCTGATGGGTAGAGGTAAAGAGAGAGAGACAGAGGGGTGGCTCAGTCAGTTGAGCAGATGATTCTTGGTTTTGGCTCAGGTCATGATCTTAGGGTCCTGAGATTGAGCCCCGTGTAAGGCCCCACACTCAGTGGGGAGTCTGCTTGGGATTCTTGTCCTCTGCCCCTCTCCCCACATGTGCATGTGCTTTCTCTCTCACTCTCTCTCTTTCAAATAAATCTTGAAAGAAAAAGGGGAGACAGAGAGAAGGAGAGGACCTGGAGTTCTGCCTTTATTGGGGTTGAGGGGGTGGGACCTAGGGTTTCATAAGTTCACTATTGGTGAATTTAAAGCTTAAGAGCAGGGATTAGGCCCAGGAAGGGACAAGAAGGGTCACTCAAGAAGCCAGTCATCTAGGTCAGCCTGGGCTTTATAAAAGGGGAAATTTATGGGTGAGGCATCTGGCTATTTATCTAGTTGTGTAGCTGGAGAGGTGTTTATTCTAGATGTCTTTGAAATGAATGAATTGGTAATCAAAAGCTTAATGTCAGACACTTACATTACAATAAAAAAAGCTGACTGTCAGTCACTCACACTATAGTATGGCACTGTCCCTCAAGGGGTCTAACCAGTAGAGCCAGATTAGCTCTATGGGGTGCCTTCCACCCTGAGGGGGACAGTATTTTGTCTTTATTCTCATATTCTCATATGTATCCCAGGTATGGGTTTGCCTTCCTGGCCTGCACTAGTTCTTCCAGTACCATTAACTGAGGGTTTATAAAGTCATTTCCCAACATGGGAAATAACATCACCTTGGACCAAGGACCCATTTCACACGGAAGGAGGTTTGACAATGGGCACATCGCTGTGGGACCCATTAGTCCTATCAGAAACCATATTACCCCAGGAGTTATCAGCCTGGTAGAATACCAGGATGGCCTCCAAGAGCCTCAGCAAGGCACCATCTGGGGATGACATCCCATGGGGTTGGTCACCCTCCTCCAAGATGCAATGTACTTTAAACCAACAGCAATTATATGCTGCTGTGTTCCCAATAGCAAGAATATACTGGTCAGAAATTGAGGAGGAGAAGTGCACTTGACCTCTATCATCACTGTCAGGAACTCACTTAAGGATTTGTGCATTGGTTCCCACTGCATTAAGGTCTATTATATTAGAAGCCATGGCTCCCAGGGATGGAATGCTTCCACCAGGGAAAACAATAAGGGTTCCACTTCACCCAAAGCTGTAACTGTGAGCTCGTGAGTTTGGACCTTTACGCTGATGAACCGGCAGCAAGGAAAGCATTTGCTCTCCTGGTGTGAGTAACTGACCTTGGTTATCATGAAAAGCTAGAGATGCTGATACATAAAGGGAAAGGAATGAATGTGCCCAGAATTCAAGAGATACACTGGGGTGTATCTTAATGTTTCTGAGTCTGCTGATAACAGTGGCAACCAGGGCCTGACACAGGGGCAAGGGAACCATGGCTCAGACCCTGCAGGGATCTGTGTCTGGGTCCCAGCGGACAATCCAGCTTAGATCAGCAGGAACATCAGCGAGAGAAGAATCCAGTCGATGGGTGACAAAAGAGGGAGTTGACAAATATTAATTATGGCCTCAGACCCAACTGCTGCATCAGGACGTTGGCTCATCCCACTAACCTTTCTGTTTTAAGTTTTTTTGGGATTGCAACTGGCCACCAGTTTGAAGAATCAGGGACAGAACAGAATGGAATCATGATGGGGGACAGTGGGCCTCAGTGATGCATGGGTGGACTGTAACGGAGGCTACCCACACTCCTACCAGGTTTTTTCTATTCCGATGGCTGAACACATAGTCTAGCCACAGAGTTCTATTCTGCCCACACACAGAGCAGGCCTGGAATGGTGGAGAATTGATGTCCCAGAAATGACCCTCAACCAAGAAGGAGTAAACACCCCCCAGTTAGCTCCAGTTATCTTTCCACACAGCCGGAAGATTCTGAAGCACAATCCACAGAGCCTCTCAAAGGGTCCCTGGCAAGACTGAGCCCCGATGGTTCCCAGCACAGCCACCTGCTAATACATCCTTTGTTGGCTCTCCCCTCTTCTCACTCTTTCCCACTGCCTTTCTGTGACTCCCGCTCTCACTTCCCAAATACTTGCACTCACAGCCATGTCTCAGGGTCAGCGTTGGGAGAAACCTGCTATATCAGTTTCCAATGGCTGCTGTAACAAAAACCATGACCTGTGGCTGCAAACAACAGGAATCTATCCTCTCGCCGTCCTGGCAAGTTGGCAGTTAGTATCAGTTGGCTAAAACAGAGACATTGGCAGGACCACGCTGCCTCCAGATCCAACGGGGAGGATCTGTTCCCACCTCTTCCAGCTCATGGGGGCTGCAGGCGTTCCCATAACTGTACCTCTCCCTCCCCCCCCCGCTTCAGTCCTCACATCTCCTTTCTGCTGTGTCTGTGTGTCCTCTCCCTCTGCCTCTCTCTTCTAGGCTCACTTGTGATGCCATATAAGCCCACTCTAATAATACAGGGTAATCTCACTTAAAGATCCTTAATGTAATTACATCAGCAAAGACCCTTTGTCCTCATAAAGTCATGTCTTCCAGTGATCAGCTGTGTTATCTTCGGAGGGCATTATTCTGCCTTCACACAAATGAGGACAGACAGATGTGGCTGTAATAGAAGAGTTATGCATGAGGGACTTGGCAGGAGTGTTTTAGTGCTGGATACATTGGTGCCAGACTGAATAGGCCTTGAATATCAGGCCAAGAATTTTTCACCTACTCTTCGGACGAGTTTACAGACTGCAGAGGGACCGCAGTGAGTTGTAGTTTCCTAAATTTATACTTGAAAAAACAGGTGAAGAGAGGTTAAGTCACTTGCAACGTTTATCAAATTCAAATACGGTGGTGACAGAGTCCAAATCCAAGTCTGTTTGGTGCCAAAGCAATGCTTCATTCCTTCTACCCAGCTGTTTACTGCGGTGCGTTTGAAGGGGATGGACACTGCAAACACTACTTTATTAAACATGAATCTGATTCTGGAAAACAGAAAGCTTTAGAAGAGAGAAATTGCAAGGAGGAGACATACTGACCTGGACCCTTGCTGGGCATCACCTTCACTTGCCAGGCTGCCCTTATTAAGCGGCTCTGAACGCACGTGCAAACTGCTACCGTCATTATAAACTGCTCTTGCAAAGATTCTGTTGAAGGTAGTTAATCTGCAGAAAGAAATAGAAGCACTATTAAAAGCCCCTTCAAAAGTTTTGTTAGCATTATGCTCTATGCTATATGTTTAATGTTCCAGTCACTCATTCACATTTTATAAGTAGAGATTTAAATAGAGATTTATACTAATATGTAGAAAATAATTTTTTTCGCTGTAGGAGGTTGCTTCCATAAGAACCAAGCTGTTTTTTTGTTTGTGAAGTATGTATCTTCTTTATATATATATATATATACACATATATATAGTATATATTATATTTACATAATTAAATATTTAAGTATGTTTATATATTTATCTATAAAATACATAAGTGTATTTTATTTATATATTTTTCTATAAATATAGAAAATATATTTTCTATATAAAATATATTTTCTATAAATATAGAAAATATATTTTATTTATTTAGATTTTCTTTATATGCATATGATTTATAATATATTTTATCCATTTGTAATAAAACACATTGATATGTAATAAAATAACATATTTTATTTATTTATATATTTATAATACATGATTATAAAATATAATATATGTAAAATATAATATATAATATTTATATAAAATATAATGTATAATATATAATACATATATATAATATGTGTATATTATATATTATAATATATTATAATTAAAATATTATAATATATAATATACTATATTTTATATAGTAATAGGATATATAATTTGTGTATGTATATATACATATAATATAGTGATAAGTTTTTTTTAATTTAATGATAAGGCTATTAGCCCAGAAACATCCCTATTTGTCAGAGTCAGACTTCCAGTTAAAGGCTTATCTACCTGGAGAAAAATGCTGGACTAGAAATAAGGAAAAAGTGTCTGCAGGCCTGAAATGGTTTACAAAAAGCCACTTCGCCAAGGCACATTCTCTTTCCCTCAGCCTTCATGTCCACTGTCTACAGCATCACTTTTATAACATGCTTCACTGTGTGGTTCCCCACTCCACAGAAAATTAGAAGTGGAAAGTCGAGAGAGAACAAAGGGTGGTATCACAAGTCATAAAACTAAGAGCAGAAGCCCCTTGATGTGGCCAAAGGAATGGTGGAACCCAGAACCATGGGGACTCTGTGCCCCCCTAGAAAGTAGAGCATGTTGTGACCACGGTGCTGCATAAACATGGGTTTATTACGTTGAGTTGGGTGCTCTCCGTTTAAGAAACCAGAGAAGCGAATCTATGTTTGAATGCTATTCACACGAACAGTTAAATTTTCAAAGCTACTATTTTCATGTAGACAAGGTTTAATTAGTTATGAAATTTGCTGGTGGGAAATAACTTACTTCCTAAAACTGAGAAATAAAAGAGATGACGACACAAAACGTTTTTTATTTGCAGTGCTAAGTAGAGTGGGGGAAGGGCATTCACTGAGCACACATGTCTCCCCCCCCCACACCTCCCCACCTCCCCCCAGAATCCTTTCAAGTGACAGGAAAAGAGATCTCTTAAAGCCTAAATTTGGACAGCACTGAGAGAAGAGGGGGTGGACATTGGGGGATCCTGAAATTGTGAGGAATTTCTGGAAGATAGAAAGCAGATGGGATCCAATTGACAAGACTTGAGGAAACCACAGCCCAACACATGCACAGAAAAAAACTAGTAGGAAGATAAGAGCAGATGTAGAGAAGCCCCAGCTCAGCGTCAGCAGTTAGAGAGCAGAAGTGGCCTTGGGCAGCCATGACGGTAATTACAGAACTGCGTGCAAAACAGCCAGTTGGTCACCAGCAACTCCCTCTGGACAGAAGAGCAGACGGACGGCAGCCACCTAGAGGGTGCTGATTAATCTAGTTCCTCCTTAGGTGGAAATGGAGAAGTCAGAACACCAGACATGCAAACTAAAAAGGAGAGACAGGACATTGACCCCAGAAAAATGTCACGAAAGAGAAGTAAACTTCCGAGCTGTTTAATCAATATCAGAGAGATTTGAGATGACGTTGCACCAGAAAGCAATATGCTGCTATGAAAAAGAAGCAAAGCCCCAGGAAGAGCCCTTAGGATTCTTAGATTAGGAAAACAGAATATTTAGTGGGAGGAAAGAATAGAAGAGTGGACACAGGAATGGATAAATTAGTGACCTAAAAACAGAGGGTGGCAAACTTTTCCTCTGAAAGGTCAGGCTGAGAAATCAGTTGAAAGACATGAAAGCTCATTTCAAGAGGTCCAGAAACAGAGAAAATCAAATGGGCGAAAATATAAAGGAAAATAAATGAAAGCTTGTCATGGCTGAAGAAAGACACACATTTTTACAAAAAAGGGCCTCTGGGGCCAAGTGGGAGAAACATCCATTTGTCAAGATGTATCTTTATGAGGTCTCAGAACTATACAGGAACTAGAGATTTCTAGAAGCTCCCAGAGAAAAAGTAGATTACTTCCACCGGATTAGGCTCATATTGTCATTCAAATTCTCATCAGCAAAACTGAATATTAAAGGAAATCCTGAGATATTCTGAAGAGAAATGATTTCAAACCAAGAATTCTATACCCAGTAAGAGGGCATTCAAATGTGAGGATGATGGTATGAAAATGTTTGTGGACATACAAGGACTCAGAAACAAACCTCTAGAACTAAGATTTGTTCAAAGATGACTTACAAATAAATAGAATTCAACCCAAGAATGAATTTACGTAAAATATACACTAAATAAGCAAAGAACCCGGTAAAACTTACAGATGGTTTGAAATATATAGTAATAAATAAAGTGGAAAGCCTAAAACTAAGTTCTCAAATGATTATGGCCTAGAAAGTAATGAGAGAGAAGAGGGGAATGACGGTGAGCTAAGTGTCTACCCTTTTGGTAAGGAAGGATGTAGAAATTTCAGAAGTTTAGGGACAAATACATGTTTAAGTGAACATGCTAAAAATATAAGCATAACCACTTAAGCAATAAGAAATAGATCAAGTAACTTTTAAACCCACCTGAGAAAACAAATGGGCAAAAAAGAATTGATCCATCCAATAAAGGGAGGAAAAGAGAAATAAAATAAATAAGAAATCATGGTACGTAGACTAATATAAAATAAGATGGTATGTTAGTATATCAAAAACTGCAATAAATGTAAATGAGTTAAACATCAAACACTTTCAAATTGAACATGTGCGTAAAAGCATTTAAAATTTCTGAAAATAGACAGTGGACTATCTTGTAGTAATTACCATAGGTCAGAGGGCAGAGGAATGAGAGGTCAAAGCTGACAGGGGTTTTGTGTTGTTTAATTTTCACACATGGAGAACACATTCATGTGTTTTATGACTTTTCTCATGTTAGGTTACAAAATTACATGCATGTACCTCAAAGTTAAATATTGAGGAACATTGGCATAGATACATTGTGAGAAGTTTATAAACAGCATCTCTCTGCCCTCCATGTCTCTGCCCACTCCACCCCACCACGTCCTGCACGGGAAGGAGATTCCCACCATGTAGGCAAATGGAGAGTCCTTTCTGCTTCATCTCTCGTTAATTACCATTTTCACCCATAACTTGAAGTTAGTATAGTAACTGGTTGAAGCGTGTTTTAACATAATTTTACAAATTATTGATTTCTTATTATAAAACAGCCACATTAATTACGAAAGTGTTAAAATGAAAAATATTTTTAAAAAGGGAAACAATCCTCTCTAATTTCTCCATTGTGAAATAACCAAGGTGGGGCGGCTGGGTGGCTCAGTTGGTTAAGCATCTGTTTGACCCTTTTTTTTTTTACCCTGCTTGCTTCTTCAGAAATCCTTACGTGATCCAGAAATCCCAAGTTAGAACCTCTGTTCCTGAATCAAACATCAAAGCAGGTGAGTAAGTTGCAATTTAAGAAAGGAGAATTTTGGGTGAGGAACTGTCTTCTGTCTTTAAGAATTCACCTGCTTGTTTCTACAGCACCATCTTTAAAGGGGGAAATTCACAAACTAAGAACTAGAAAAATTTACAAGTTAAGAACTAGAAAGGATTTGGGGTTACTTCATCTAATCCCTTCAGGGTTTTTTAGATGGAAAAGCTGAAGTTCAGACTGTTTATGTGCTCCTACATCTCTCTTTTTCTGTTCTAGGAAATTGGAAAACAGAAAGTTCAAGAACAAAGAGAGAACCACTGACTCCAAAAGGCTTCCCATTGTTGCATAATTTAGGAGCAATATTCTTAAATCACACTGTCACTTAATCTGCCGACCTCTTCCTTATTGTAAATGTCCTGTGACCTTCTCCACCCAGGTGAAGATAGAGTTCCAACCCCGGAATGTTCCCTCGCATTTTAGCTAATGAAGTATTTCACAATTCTCCACGCTGTTCCTTGATAGGCTTATTCTTAAACACGTGTTGCCAATTTGCCAAATACCATCCTTGTATGTTTTTGCAACAGTGTCAACGAAAACCAGGTGAAAAGTGCCTTTGTGAAAACCTTGGCTTCCAGTCGCCAATCTTCGTTAAAGTTTTGGAAAAAATTCTGGGGAGAATTGCCAGTTTGGGACTGGAACCCAGTAAGACTAAGTGTGTTTATGCTCCCATTTGTCAGCTTCATCTGTTTTCCTTTAAGGTTTATTTTTGCTTTTAAATTCTTTGAACAGAGGTAATTGGACTTTGACTTTGGGGCTTAGTCTGGCAAGATTTGGGCACATAGTTCCTCGTCCAGCTTCTGTTTTATTAATTGTGGGTTTCACAGCCTTCTCTGCAATCTGCTCTACAGAACCTTGGGTAGTTGTAAGCACTGGGACAAGCTACCAGGACTGAAGCTGTAGGGAGGAAATCTTTCTCTCTTCCCTTCTAGGTTCTTTGGCTGACATAATAATTCAATTGACATAAGACAGATTAAAAGGAGAAAAACAAATTGAATTTCATACATACAGGAGCTCATAAGATAGGAGCCAAAGCAGGCAGCTTTTTATACCTTTTAGACAAAGAAATGATACATTTGTGAAGAATTGGCAAGACAAGGAAGATTGGGCTTGGGGTAGCAAATTAGTGAAGAAGTGACCAGGTCTGTTTATGTAGCCCTCTCCATTCTGTATTCCTTATCTCCGGCCATAAGGATGCCTTCTACCGTCCTGGTCCAAGGAGGGTACTCTTCACATGAGAAATTGATTTCTTGCTTTCAGAGGGACAAAGGAGGGTCAGAGTGTCCTTGCACTGTTTCTTAGGCAACTTGAGTTCAAAACAATCGATAGGCCGAAATGGCACATTTGGGGGCGACATATTCTGCTCCCCCTCAGAACTTTTCTTAGAAACCTATAAGGCATGAACTGTGAGCATTTATTTTTTTCCTGTGATGGATGGTTCTCTAGTGCTACTAGCGCAGTTACATAACTGGGAACATGTTGCTACAGTTAAGGTTAATGATCTAATAACAACAGAAGGCACGTGTACAGACAAATGGGTTATCATAATTCTTGCAGCAATAACATATTGCAAACTGGTGTGCATTCCGCCTCAGTGTCACCCAGCCTCAGCATCCTCCACCGTGTCTTTCTGGGGGAAGCAATGCTTGCTCTCAACTAGCTCGAATAGCATCACAGTTAACCCCTGAGGGCCAGTAGCTACTGTTGTCGGAACATGAAGCCCACGGCATTTCCAATTTTTCCAAGATTGGGAGATCTGTTTGGCTCAGAGTTTATCCAAGGTGCAATTTACATCCCGGGAAATGCGTTGACCTTTTTGGAAGCAGCACCTGCTCTTTTGGGTCCCTTCATGGGCACAAATTAACTAATGATTTTACTGTTGACCCCTAGCGAGTTAACTAATGCAAATGTACATTCTGAGCTCAGCAATGGTGCATCATTTGCTATTTAAGTAACAGAGTAACTTAATGCCCCTTATGAATAACAACAGCAACCTTCAGCTGTCAGGGTAAGACGAGGCCCGTCTTATGTTGAAATCGAACGTTCTAGAGGATTTTTTCTCCCAACAAAACTGAATGAGAAGGATTTTCCCCAGAGTGCATTTCCTATTTTGGCAAATGATCGGGTTGCCAGGATGCCATTAAGTACTCTTTTAAGTAATTCACTAGCAGGCACCCTGAGGCCTGAAAGAGTTCATGTCCCTTTCACACTGAGCTAGAAGCTGGTCTCTTACCTCTGTTGTTGGTAAAAGGCAGATTTTACTATCCCACTTCCTAGATGGGGGAACTCCCCTCCAAGGGTAGGAAGTGGTCAAATCCACGCCATGAATCACATATAATAAAAAAACAAAAACAAAAACCTTGTTCTGCAGAAACATCCAGAAGTTGGGGGATGGGGCCAGAGCAGTGAGGCTAAGGGTGCAGGTGGGCATCTGGCTTTTTCTTTCTTTGTTTATTTTCTCCCTTTCCTTTTATAAAGACCAGTTCTATGTTCTCGCCTGTGCCAAGTTCTTTTATTTCTGGTGCAGAGTGATTTGAATGTAAAGGGCATGCTGGGGTACACAGGGAGAAGGACACTCAGTGTTCTGGGGTTTAATCACTCACCAGTAGGGGTGCTGATATCTTACAACGCTGTTGTATTAGTATACTCTGGTTAGTATTTCTATTTTGGGTCCTATAATGTTATTTGAGCCATATCAGCCCTCCCCAGTGTGGCTTGACTGGCAATCACAACCTTTGGGGGGCACATCGCGCCCCCATCAGGCAGGTGGCAGGTGTTTTGCACCCCGCTGTGTCATTCCTCCTGGTTCACCCTCCTTCTTCCGTCCTCCTCACTGGTTCTCAGCAGGGAGCCAGCATCCATCTGAGGAGCTGCTACAGCAGCCTTGCAAGTGATTTGCCCAAGCAAGAAAACATACCCCTGCCCTTAGGCTGAGAGCAATCTTTCTAAACAAAAGAAACCATCCTTTTGCGTGAGGCACCTATAAATGTGAGACGCTTTTTTTTTTTCACTTTGCTTCCCACCGAATCATATTAATTTTTGCAGCAAATACTTCACTGAGCACCTGGAAACTGAGAAGTTATAAAATGAATCAAATGTAGTCCAGACCAGAGCCTCAAGGAGCAAATCGTCTGCAAGGGGAGTTACAGACAGTAACCCTAAAGGAAGACAGAAACATCCAGAAAGAAAGCAACTGGAGCTCCAAAGAACAAGTCATGGCTTGTCTGGGGAGAGGTGGAAAGAGGCGGGGTCTGGAAGGCTAGTCAGCTTTATGCGTGTCAAGGTGGATAAGATGTCGGAGGGTCCAGACAGAGGAGCAAGGGGGGAACGGAAACAAACCCAACCTCACATCGGTCCAGAAAGTTTTCATTTCCTCAATCAGTAACATGGGTATTAAAAGGCAAAACAATAATCACAGCTCATTGTCTGCAGTATATGGGCATCACCTTTTCTTTTTTCCTGACACATTTAATAGAAGCTTCTGAGAAGTTCCCATACCTGTCTCTGGGAAGAGTTTTCGTGAAATTGAAGAAGTTTTTTTTTTTTAGATCACTTGGGGGTTTTTTTTGCTCAAGTTAGCGTACTGTTGTAAAGTGTCAGCATATAACCAGGCTGCAACAGCAGTTTCCAGAGCATTCTCTCAGACGACACAGAGCCACTAGCTCAGCCGCCAGGCAAGCAGTGCAAGGCCTTCAGGATCTGCTTCCTTGTAAGGGTACCTCGCGGGGAGCACTTGCCACTAACGGGAAGTAAGGACTCTGCATCAGTACCCTAGGCACACCCTGAAGTCCTAAGTCTGGGAAGACTTATGAAAATCTTAAGTTGTGAGAAGTGTGCACCTGACTGTGGGACAGGCGAGAGGTTAGGTGGAGCTTTCCAAAATCTGAAGTAAGAAAGCTGGTTTTGAGGGGAAAAATTAGTCATTGCAGTTAAGTCTTTAAATACTTGTCTTTTTTCAAGAAAATGTATACCCCACCTGAGAAGGTTAGCAACCTTGCTTAAAGCACTATTGACATTGAAGTGAAGTGCGCTCCCACAGGCGTGGCCGGCGCCATGTTGTCAAGGTGGGTCCACAGCCGTGATGAGATGCAATCTTCAGATGGGCCTGGGTTCTTAGGAACATCTGCTCTTCACATTCCTGTAGTCGAGGAGAGCCTATAACGCAGTGCCTGTTACTCAGTCCCATCAGCACTTGGTCCAGCACTTTCTCCCAGAATCCTTTTCTCTGGAGTTTGACTCTGGCTATACTTTCTCCACAAAATCAGCCACAGATAAAGAGGTGATGTATCGAGAACTGCTGTTTGTTAAGGGAACTTTGTTCCAAGGTCCATTTATTCTGCCTGAAAATACCACAGCTGCGTAAGGCTAGAAAGCCATCCTCAGAATCGTTTCTTCCATACCCCTGCCTGATGGACAATTGTCTACTCCCTGAGAAATCCCACCATCTTATTTGGGGTCCCATTTTGCTATTGTGATAGCAAGAATTTCTTCCTAATGTTTACATGAATTTTCTCTGCTGGGGTGAATCCTGTGCTTCCTTTTCCTGTACTTATGGCGACCCACTCCCCGTGTCATTAACATCCCACCTGGAAAGCTGGAGTCCAGCATCTGGAAGAGCCAGTACCTCTATCCCTGTTCTGGAATCAGAGACCTTACAGTCCCAAAGGGCCCCCCGGCTTGAAAGCATGTGGATGAATTTGTGGAAATCCATTACTGCGTGCCATAAGCCAACTCTAATCAAACACCAAGTTAATAATCAAAATTGCAGATTTTGTTGTCAATGATATCATGTTTGTAGAAATCATTATATATTTTTTAAATATTTTCTTCTCTGGATTAAAAATCCCAGAGTCGTTCAGTCTTTCTGCTCAGAATCAATTTTTAATGTCTTTAGCCAGTTTCGCTTTTCATCTGGCCTACCACTAAGTTTTTAGTAAGAGCCCAAGGTTCAATTCCTCTGACTTTTAGAGGACTATCCAATATTAAGTATGACACTTCCTTGGTCTCCCATTATGGCGACCATATTTGTTTCAATCTCACATCAAGGAAAAAAATTGAATAAGCATTTTGTGTGTCATGTTTGTATGTAACAAGCAGCTTGAAGTATGCAATATAGACACTGTTCTATTAGAATTTCTTGGACATTAGAGGGATTTGTGTGGCCACAATATCCAACACTATAATTGGAACTAGGACTGGCCTGGAAATTCTGAGACACATAGTTCCCCTACTGTGTTTTGGAATCTTATGGCTACATTTTATTTTGTTCTGTTTTGTTTTGTTTGTTTTGGATCTCACTACGTAAGCAAGAAAATTTTTCAATGTATAGTTAAGTAAGACCTTCCAAAATCATACTTAGAATGTTCAATTCAACAAATACTTAGAAGCAAAATGGATTTTCTAAGTAGATTCCATTTTACTCTAATTCTTTCCTTAGTGGATGAAAATAGTCCTAAGATTTAGGAATCCAGTTTCCCAGACACACTAGGGATTTACTGAACTTGAATACCACCCAGGAGCTATAATGGGAGCTCCCAACCTCAGCCCCCCATGTATCAATTGGCAAACAGACCTCTTTCGGTGACTAAGGCACAACTGCCTGCTGTTTTCAATTACTTCTTGCTTGACAAATGCAGCGGACGCGACTTGTGTAGTTTCTGTGAACTCCATGAGATGCAGGAATAAATTTTCAGAAGTCTTCCCACTGCGGGGAGACTTTCAAAGGCATCTGTCATGACTGTAGGGGAGGGACCTTGGAGGATTTTTCGTGTTAATAAAGATGTCTTACAAGGGGACTTGCACTTAGGGCCTCTGAGTGTCTTCAAAGTGGTTTCTATTTTTGGTTTTCCACTCCTCTTTGTTGGAACCAGGAAGACACATCAAGGATCTCTGGCATGAGATTCATGTTTCCTAAAGCTTCTGCATCCTTCAAGGAAGAGAGTTTAATGGCTTGTTAGAAGTGTTTGTAAGAGGCTGTTTGTTGTTGTTTGCTTTCTGTTTGTAAGTTTTGACTCCTGTGTCTTAAATAGCATGATAAAACACTTCTATTTCCCTTTCTGAGAATGGCCTGCCAAGTGGATTAAGCGCAAAAGAAAACCTGAATTAAATAACAAAGATTTGACATTCTCCTGTATACTCCATCTTTCTTTGTCAGACTCTGGAAACGTCTACAAGGATTAATATTCAACTTCAGTTATATGGTATTAAGATTTATTTATATCTATAGCATGTACATTATATATGTGTCTACACAGACACATCGAGAAGGCAATCTATTATAAAAGACTGAAGCCCCTCCACTTTTCTCCCACAGACCCTGAAGCCATTGTCCTCTGTCAAGCAGGAATGACACTGACTAACCCTTCCACATACCCAGACGGAGCAGCGCCTGACTCAGCACAGCCAGGATACCTCATGAGTCCCGGCAGGACGCCTCATGAGTCCACAAACAGCAAGTACAGGATGAGTTTCCCCATTTAGAATTAGAGAACCCCGGAGCCGGAAAGATATTTAGAGATCACCTAAGGTAACCCTCTTATTTTTCTTATAAATCAGGACCTGGACCCAGGGAAGTGAAGTCATTTGTCCAGGGATAACACCTGATTACTGGTTGAGTTAAAGCTGGAGGTCAAAGTTCCTTACCCTCAGTCCGGACACCTTCCACTCCCTGCAGAATGCTGCTGGCTTGGTGTTCAAGCGTAGCACTGGAACGAAAGTCCTGGCTTGGTCTTAGAGAGAAACCCTATAAAAGGCATATGGCAATCATGTCATCAGCTGCCATCCTCACTGCCAAAATGATCTCTACATGTCTAGGACTTCCGGAGCCACCACAGGAAGTGGGGGGGGGTGGGCAGCCATCATTGTTGTTGCCAACAACCCACCTTCAAAAGATTTCCTACCGCCCTTCATCCCGAATCGAGGTTGCTGTACAGAGAGAAGCAGCATTGTCACAGAAATGTGGCAATAATAATCGTAACCCTACTGATGGCTAGAACCAGTTTTGGGGTATTTAGAATGGGCCAGTCACGTGCTTTATCTCATTTAACTTTCATAACGACTCCATGAAATGAATACCTTATATTATTCCATTTTCAGATGAGGAACACGAGACTCACAGAGATGAACTCGCCCAAGCTTACACAGCGAGGCAGTGGCAACACAGGGATTTGGATAGAGACCATCCAGCTGCCAACTGGCATCTTTTTAATTCTTACGCTTATGAGACGGACAGACAGCGGAAGGCAGGTGAACATTTCCAGGTAGAAGCAGCAGTGCATGCAGAGACGTATAGGCTGTAAGAGCAAATCCTGTCTGAGGAACTGTAGGTATTCCCGTAAACCTCCAGCTCAGGGTGTGCTTTAGTGAATTAAGTGCTGGGCCACAAGATGGGGAGGAAGGATGGAGTCGAATCATGAGGACTGGAATAGACAGTATGCTTGGGAGTTAGAGAGGATCTCGGGCAGGAGCAAAAGGGGTGAAAAAAAGAAAAGGACCAAGTCAAATATTTGAGAAATAAAGATACAGAGGACATAGTGATTTTCTGTCCATCTACCTAAATCGCTTTCCCAAGGGACATGATAATCTATCCCGTGTACACAGATATCCCTTGAATATCTTTCTTTTAAAAGACATCACAATAAAAAATATCAAGAAAGATATGTGACTAACTCCAGGAACTATCTAGAAATATCTCTGTGTTTTGTTTTTTAATTTTGATCTTGGTCATACTATTCTACCTCAAGTTTAACAAATCTTATGAGAACAGACGTATCGTTCAATTAAAGTCATGTTTCATTTTAACATTGATTAGATTATGGGGGAAGGCTTGTCTAAATAGAAAAACCAATGAGGCAGATGCAGTTAATAAGCTTCTAAACCTTGGAGCAGAGATGGTGTACTAGTCAGGAGATATTTTATTCCAGCAGGGAGATGGCATTTTCCATATTTTTCTTGATTATTTTCTTTGCAAGATTAAAATGAGCAATTGAAAGGGAAGTTGGAAGGAGCATATTGAGGACTGTTTATTATTTATGAGATGGAAATCAAACTCCTCTATAACCAAACTCATTAAGACTCACATAAAGCTTTTCCCATTTTCTTCTATAGGCACAATTCCTGTAACAAGTAAATTACACATTCCCCAAGCACATTCAACTCTGAAATCCAAGTTCATTATCCAAGAGTGTATGGCATTATCCTGACCTAAGACCTCCCTTCGTCCGGAAGTACCATCCCCAGACCTGCCTCCAGGAAGCGGCGTTTGGGAAGCGGTGCTTGTAAGGTCATCTGGAGCTGACCCCTGCTTACTCCAAACCATTTCTCTGTACACGCTGTAAAGCCCCGTCATCTCCCACCGCCCCTTGGCTCCTCCCTCTCCCATTCTACACCCTTCCCACTGCCACCCTCCCCAATGAGAATTGCTCCCTTGGCATCCTTGAGAGAGAAAACTCAACCACCTGCCTCCTGCCCTCCTCCCTGGGTGCTGTTCCTCTCCTTCTCTGTAAATCGGCAGGAGGGCTGAACCAGCATCCCTGCCACGCTCACAGCACCCCTGCACACCAGTAGGAGTTCCAGTGAGTTCCGATCTTAGCCATCCACTGAACGGTCAACTCCAACCAGCAGGGATTTGGGTTTGTTTTGGTGATCTTTGTGGCCCCAGTCTCTAGAACTGGATCTGGAAGATAGTCAATGCTCATTAAGCATTTGTTAAATGCAGAAAGTGGAGGCACCTGCTGTCTTGGGTTCTTAACAAGTAAACATTTTATATCTAAAAATAATAAGTCTATTCATTTTTCCCTTATGGTGACTGTGTTATGATAAATTCATTAATACTCCAAATACGTAAGAATATTTTCATAAATGTATACATCTATTTATAAATACATACATAATATATACATAACATGTATATGTGTGTAGATATGTAAATATGTACGTATAAATAGAGAGAGCAAGCCAGAGAGGCCGAGAGCTGATTAATTTTGACCAAGTTCTATGTGCCAGACACTGTGGTAGGTATTTTGTGTATTTTCTCATTTAATCTTCATAAAACACTTTGTAGTGGATATTATTACCCTCGTGTTTTCCAGATAAAGGAACCAAGGCTGGCAATTTAGGTACTGATCGATATTTACACAATGACTCTTCTTATGTTTAATTTTTAGGTTTAAAATGGCAATCCACCTGGAAATTATATTGGTACCTGGTAGGGGTTCTTTTAGAGTTCATACCATCTAGGCTCCAAAAATCCAACAGAACTGCCTGGAAGACTGTGCCTATTTGGCATGTGTGTGTGTATCTGTGTGTGTGTGTGTGTGTGTGTGTGTGTGTGTGTGTGTGTGGTGTGTGTTGTGAGGAAAGGATCAATATTTCTCATCAGATTTTTTTTTAAGTGGACCCTGAACTGAAAATGATTACAAATCCTCAGTCAAAGTTAGAGATAGTTTTATTCTAAATGAAGTGCCAGCTTTCCTAACACTGTGCATTAAAAAAAAGCATCCTTTTCCCTAGCAATCTGAAATGTTAATTTTATCAACTGCTAGGTTTCTGATATTAAAAGGACCTGGATTTAAATCACAATCTGACCATCCACTAGCTTGTGATTTTAGGCAAGTTATTTAATCTCTCTGAGCCTATTCCCACATCTGTAAAATGGGATAATGTAATTAGAGCTCATAAACCTGCTCCTAGGATTAAATTAGGCCATGCATGGAGACACTTGACAATGGTCCCAGTTCATAGTAGACCTTCAATAAAAGTTAGCATTTATTACTATAAATCTCATATGCACTTGATTCTGGCCTTGAATTCTCTGTATCATCAACTGATGGGATATGTTGGTCTATTCCCCAAGATGTGAGTATTTTACAGGTCTTGGTTATATTGCTAAGTTGTTTTCAAGGAAGTCTGTACAATCACATCCCCACAAGCAATGTTTCCGTGTTCCCTATCACCGTTTTCATGCAGTATACAGCATTACTAGGTTAAAGAATCTTTGCTGATTTGATGAAAAGTATTATTTCCGGTAAGTTTTGTGTTTCTTTGTTTACTAACAAAGATTTCTATTTTCCTCCCTGTTTATTGACATGTATTTCCTACACAGAGAATATGTTTCAGCTCATTCTTCCTGGGTCCTGTTCCTCCTTGTGCCCCCTCACTTCAGGTCTACCTTTCCTGCTCAACTGTCTGCCTTGCTCTATAATAAATGCTTTGTTCTCTGGATAGACTCTAGTCTTACTTGTTTTGTCTCTGTAAATTATCGGCAGTTTATCACCTGCAGTTAAGTGCCTGGAGAAGACAAGACTTCGACCAAGTAACTGCTGGCATAGAATGTTGTGGGGTTGCTTGGTTGTTCCAAAGTGTTCTGGAGAATTTAGAGGAAAGGAAATGATGAGGTCAGGGCTTTAAATTTCTACCTCTGGCTCTCTGTGAGGAACCCGCAAGTTTCATGACAGCCCTTACTAAAGGAAACCCTTACCCTGTAGCCATTAGGCTACCATTTCTGAAAACCAAAACCTGAAGCCTGATCTACCGAATTGCAATGTAAATCGATTTCCTAATCTAGTGGGGTCTTTTATTGTCGAGTTAGAGCATTGTTTGGGAAGACATGGCACCCTCAATTTTGGGCTGGGGTTTTATGGGCAGCTCAGTGAAGCTGGGAGCCTTGAACCTAGTGCCGTGCTGAGCCAAGTTGAAGCCTGGAGCTAAAGGAAAAAAATCAGTAATACTGATCCCGTCTTTATTTAAAATGTTAATAGTTTGTCAATCGTGGACTTTTTTGTATGAATTTGGAGTTTTTAAATATTGCATTAAAATGTTATCTTGGTGACTGAATTTCTTGGATGCCCACCTAAATTTTGTATCCAAGGCACTCTAGCTCCTGCCCTTCTCGAACTCCTAAATCCTGCCAAGTCTCCTTGATGAATAAGGAGATTAAGCTTAACCCCAAAGAGGTTTAGCCTCTCCTTACCTCAAGAACCTATAATGGCTTCCTCCAAGGTAAAGAGAAGAAGGATAATTTTCCTACAGACCAGCCTCCCCACTTTTCACTGTTTCTAGACCTGAGACCAGATTTAAAGCAGAACTCTGATTGGTCCAGGGGTTGAAGATGTCCTGCCTGGCATCATTCTGATTGGCTTGGCTTCCGTCCCAACCGGCCAGTGTTCATCAGTCACTCAGTACTTCGGCTCTTACCCCAAACATATGTAATTAACATCCTATTAATATATGAGAGCATTCAATGCCCTATTTTTTTTAAAAAAAAAACTACTTGACATGAGGAGTTCTTCCACAGTAATTGTGTTTCTACTTCTATTTTAATTTATAGCAGTTTTGATTCCAGGTATAGATAAAAAGTTTCTGTTGATTTTTGTTTTTACACAATTCAGCTCATGTCATTTTCAATAATGTCTTCATTACCAACTATATTTTTGAGTTTGGAAATCCACCTATAAAACTGTTTGGGCCTGATGACTGGAGAAAAAAATGGAAATACAGAGAAGTATATTAAGAAAAAGTAAAACTTGCCAGTAATTCCACATCCAGAGCATGCTCCCATTCACATTCTGTTGTGTATTTTATGAAAACTATGATTACAAAGCATATGTTATTCTATTTTATTTTATTTATTTTTTAAAGACTCATTTACTTATTTGAGGGAGAGGGAGAGAGAGAGGTCAGAGGGAGAAGGAGAGAGCAACCCAAGCAGACTCCCTCCTGAGCTTGGAGCCCCATATGGGGCTCAATCCCACAACCCTGAGATCATGACCTGAGCCACAATCAGGAGCCTGCCCCTAACCACCTGAGCCACCCAGGCTCCCCAAGCAGATATTATTTTAGATCAGCTATTTCCCTCATCTCTCACATTGGAGAATCAAAAGAATCATCACCTATCTGAAGGTGGTACATTGTTTAAAAGACACGTGAGCACAGCCATGGAAATAGTCAAAAAAACTAAGAGGCAGCCCACGGAATGGGAGAAGATATTTGCAAATGACACTACAGATAAAAGACTGGTACCCAAGATCTGCAAAGAACTTCTCAAACTCAATACACAAGAAACAAATAAATCAAAAAATGGGGAGAAGACATGAACAGACATTTTTCCAATGAAGATATATAAATGGCTGACAGACACATGAAAAAATGTTCAACATCATTAGCCATCAGGGAAATTCAAATCAAAACCACACTGAGATACCACCTTACGCCAGTTAGAATGGCAAAAATGGACAAGGCAGAAAACAACAAATGTTGGAGAGGATGTGGAGAAAGGGGATCCCTCCTACACTGTTGGTGGGAATGCAAGTTGGTACAGCCACTTTGGAAATCAGTGTGGAGATCCCTTGAAAAGTTAAAAATTGAGGGGTGCCTGGGTGGCAGAGTCGTTGGGCGTCTGCCTTCGGCTCAGGGCGTGATCCCGGCATTATGGGATCGAGCCCCACATCGGGCTCCTCTGCTATGAGCCTGCTTCTTCCTCTCCCACTCCCTGTGCTTGTGTTCCCTCTCTCTCTGGCTGTCTCTACCTCTATCAAATAATAAATAAAATCTTAAAAAAAAAAAAAGTTAAAAATTGAGCTACCCTATGATCCAGCCATTGCATTACTGGGTATTTACCCCAAAGACACAGACATAGTGAAGAGAAGGGCCATATGCACCCCAATGTTCATAGTAGCATTGTCCACAATAGCTAAATCATGGAAGGAGCAGAGATGACCTTCAACAGATGACTGGATTAAGAAGTTGTGGTCCATATATACAATGGAATATTACTCAGCCATTAGAAAGAACGATTTCTCAACACTTGCAGCAACATGGACGGGACTGGAGGAGATTATGCTAAGTGAAATAAGTCAAGCAGAGAAAGACAATTATCATATGGTTTCACTCATTTATGGAACGTAAGGAATAGCAGGGAGATCGGTAGGAGAAGGAAGGGAAGAATGAAGGGGGGTAAACAGAAGGGGGGATGAACCATGAGAGACTGTGGACTCTGGGAAACAAACTGAGGGCTTCAGAGGGGAGGGGGGTGGGGGGATGGGATAGGCTGGTGATGGGTAGTAAGGAGGGCACGTATTGCATGGTGCACTGGGTGTTATACGGAACTAATGAATCATCGAACTTTACATCGGAAACCGGGGATGTACTGTGTGGTGACTAACATAATATAATAAAAAAATATTATTTAAAAATAAAAAAGACACGTGAGCAAATTACTTGGGTTGTGCTGGTCACCCCAGGAGACTGAGAACAGAATGGAGCAGGAGTGATTGCCTCTGAGGGCAGGCGGTGCTGGCATGAGATCAAAGAGACGGTTCATACCTTATTTTGCACCATTCCGTCAAATTTTTTATTTTAGCATGTATATGTATTTCTTCTTAAATAATGGAAAAAATGTATTACATATACAGGAAATGAAGAAAGATTGGAATATTAGTCAAAAAGGCACAAGTCCAATACGGAGAAAAGACTGGCTATGAAGATACTGAAATTCAGGATTCCACATTTTTACATTACTATATGCCACTTCAGAATGGATCCTGGGAGGATGTCTGGGGACATAAATGCTTCTTTCCTTTTAATTACTAATTCATTCCTTTTATTTTTAGTAACACTGCATCTAATTATAAAAGCCAGACATATAATTGTAGAAAATGTGAAATATAAAGAAGTGTACAGAAAAAAGCAACAATCTCGTATAAATCCACATCTGGAGGCAGACCCTATTAGCACTTTATTGTATATTTTATCAACACTAAGATTACAATGTATATATTATTTTGTATCACCTTTTTGTCACTTCATAATACAATGTGAACATTTTTCCAACGTTCTCAATTATTCATTTGCATTACCATTTGGAAATGCCTTCATAATCACCCATTATTTGATATACCACGATTTATTCATTAATTTATTTATTTATCCTTCCTTTTTGTTGTTACGCGAGGCTCCGGAGACTGAGGACTTGCGTTTGCACACTTACTACTTGTGCATTCTTGGCTCACTCACCCAACCGCTAAGCCTCAAGTATTCTCCCTTGTTAAATGGCAAGGAGAGGGCCTCGCGAGGTTTTTACAAGGCTGAAATGAGATGACATCTATAAAAGTTTTAGCCTAACACTTGGCACATGGTCAGCACTGAATGAATGGCAGCTAATTTTATTTAAAATGTTGGCATGAACATACTTGTTGATAAATTTTCGTGTGCACTTACGATGTTTTGGTTAAGATGAAATCTTAGAGGTAACATAGCTGAATCAAAGGCATATTCATAAAATTGTTGATAGGTTTGATGAAGCTTTCACCAGGGGATATTAACAATGTAGCAAAGACCCTTTGCCTAAGGTGTATGAGATGGTTTTCACTCCCTTTCTTTACCAGCTTTGGATAATTTAGTTTTGTATTTTTTTTCATTGGCCCCTTCTACAGGCAAATATGGCATCTTGTTTTAATTTTATTCCTATAATACTAATGAGATTGAAAATGTTCATATTTCATAAAATATTGCTCATTATTGCTTCTTTGAAAAATGCTTTCTTTTGTACTTTGCCCATTTTTCTATTGGACTTGTCAGAACATTTTTGAAGAATGTGCAAAATTCTCACGTCGTCAAATACCAGTACTTTAATGGACTCATTTAAATCTTTAATCTAACTAGAGTTTATTGGGTGTTTGGTGTAAGTCACCTTTGTTTCTCTTCGTAGGCTGTTGTACGAGGGCCTCTGGCTAGGTAGACAGGGGTAGATATGCAAATCTGAGCCACCAGCGTTTTCAAATCAAATTTTAAAATTTTGCAAGTGCGGCAAGTCATAGAATTACATCAGTAGCCAGAATTTATCAAAAACACAAGAGAGATGAATATGTGTCCTTAAGCCTGGGCTTAACTAAAACCACAGGGGCAATATGGTTTGTTTGTTTTTTTTTTTTGTCATTTGTATACCATTTTCCCAAAATACATGAAACCAGGGAGGGTTAGACCAATGAAGGAAAAAGTACTGCATGTTAGCCTCTCAGGTGAGAAAACTTTTATCAAACATAATGACGATCCATCTGTGTTTCAATTTTAATATCAACAGCTTCACCTAAAAGTCATAACACTTCTTGTCTGCTACAAAATCATGAACTAAATCAGCTTTTACTAGAGAGAACCATGTTGGGGGTGAACCATAAAGTGATCTCAACTATGTAGTGTTATTTTCTTATGATCACGGAACTCTTGGGAAGGTATGATAATTCTCTTGCTAATTTAAAAAAGAATATATCAATGTGTTTTATAAATATATATAGAGAGAGATAAATGTGTATGTGTCTGTGTGTATTTATTTCTTCTAAACCCCAAAACAACACCCTCAATTTACACGGGAAGAAACTGAGGCTAGGACTATAGTCTGAATATTTTTTATTTCATCGTCTTAATAAAATGGTGTATATATATATATATATATATATATATATCTCCTAATCATATTCATGTACCATTTATTACAGTTTAATGTACTTTGTAAAATACGATACACATACTAAAGTTTTTAAATGATATGATGAAAATAGATATAAGTAGAGATTCTGATACTGCTTTGCCTCTCCCCAGTGGGTCATCCTAAGGACACATGAACCTCCACTTTGAAATAACCAACTTACAGTGTTTAACTGACTTGCCCACGGTCATGTGAGTGACGGAACAGAGCTAGAATTGTGGTCTTTTAATTCCTAGTTGCATTTACTGCTACTACATTGACCTGGTTCCTTCCAGAAATATCCTCAAGTGAGAATGGGGCCAAGGTCGAACGAGTTAATGGTTTCCACTCCTGTAAACGCTATACTTTGAAATATCTCACTACCACAAATAACTGAACTTTAGATGTAAGGCTAGTATTAAAGGCACACTTTTGCTAACTTAGAATCCCCCGAATTGACTTTTAAGGTCACATCAGAGGGAAAGCTCCAAATTATTAACTTTCTGCCAGTCTTGCATAACCCTTTAAATCTGTGGTGTATTCTTAGAAAGCATCCCTTGCCCCAAGCAGAAGGCACTGAAACAACTTTAAAGATCTGAAAATCATAACACAAATACTTTTTTTAGAAACACAACTTTGTCTTCTTGTTTTGGGGGGCAGAAACAAAAGAGGATGTGTTTTCCTAATCCGAATCTACCCCCGCAGTTGCAAATAACTTTACGATCCCATTAACTCAATCTCTGAAATACATCTAGCTCAATATGCCCAGGGTTCTCCTAAACTAAGTGTTCTAAAACTGGAGCTTTTATACTTAAAAAGAGCTAAGAAAAACAAAAAAGGTACCAGGGTCATGGACGATCATTATCTTGACATTTGGATCAGTATGACTCAGGATCTTCATTAGAACCCCAGGCACAGAACGTTCTGTTTCATCCATCACAGGGTTTCTCAAGCCAGGCTCATAGTTACAGGCTTTGGGTTCTGAGCTCTCATTAAGGAGTTGTGTGTGTGGTGTGTGTGTATACGCATGTACGTGGGCGTATGCACACGTTTTCATAGGATGACAATCTGAGCTATATTTGTGAGCTATTCTGGATGATCTCAACGGTCATCTTTAACTGAAGTCATGCAATTTCGGTGCTTGGATTTGCATTCGGGTTTATGATTGCAGCAGTGCTAAGTCGGGCTGCCTTGATTATTGTGGGCTGAATTAGTCATGACTCCATTGCACATGATAAAAACCTGTTCCGAACTAGCTTCCTTGCAAAAGAGACATGAACACCGTGGACACCTATGCCACAAGTCCCCGGTCTGTATGGTTAATTGTGGAAAACCTTTCAGGCCAGAAGTCACAGAATACATATCACTTCCCAAGCTATCATCCCACCAAGAGATGTGTCTGGGTCAGTCAGTGCTGGACTTCTTGCAACATGAGATGTCCTACTAGGGAGGGACCCCATTCCTTTAATGCCCTGCAGAGCGGGGAGATGGAGGGGCCATCTATGTGGCTATATAATGATGGAGCTTCCTGCTCGATAAGTTGGCATTATTAGAGCCCAGGGGTCTGTGTCTGCCAGTTCTTCTGCAAAGCTTACTCAGACCTCCAAAGCCAGCTGTCTGCTGAGTTACCAAAAAGGCATAAAAAACAAACCTTCAAGGCTACTTGGATTTGTCTGTTCTCACTTGCTCGGGCTACATGGTAATTTATTGGCTGAACTAACTTGGGAGGCCAAGGGTGGAATTCACTTCAGAGACCTACTCCATGCCACAGAGATGGTTCACCCTTTAGTTCTGCTGCTTTGTCATGTGGAGGCCACACTGAGAACAGGCTTTCTCCGTCAGAGGTGGGGGCAGGCTGAGGGTGAGGTGTGATGAAGCCGGCCACATAAGAGCAGTAGGCTTCCCACAGCAAGCTCAGAAGAAAGAAAGAGCTTCTTTTGTTCAGCATCCATGTGTAAGTTAGTGGGCTAGGGCTCTGGCTGACCCTGCTTGGATCACTTGTCCATCCATAGGGCCGGAGAGAATGAGAATGAGTCTAGATCACATGGGCACTCCTTTAGGGGCTGAGTTACTATTCTTTGCTGCTCATCATCATGCAGGAGCTGGGGAAGTTATCTAAGAAAAGGGGTGGGGGAGGGTATTAGGGAGTAAAAAAATCAATTGATGTTCTATACATAGATGAAGGAGAAGAGAACAGAGCAGACTTAATTCAGAAGTGATGCTTTTGAGCTAAATGAATGCCAGATGGCATTGCAGCATGATATATAATTAAAGGTTTTGCAGTAGTTTGAATAGAAAGAAGTGGTGGCAAAATGGTGATCTCATGGCACATGCTGGCATGCCAGCTCCAAAAACAATGGCTTCATAGCATCAGTACTCTATTCATAGTCCTCGTGGTGATATAGTCCCATTAAAACTCTAGCAGCCACCACATTAATGTTATTTGTTTTTTTATTGGAATAAAAATAATTTCAAGCCATACTAGGAATCTCTTCCTTTATTCATGACTTAATTCTGAGAAGACTTGCTAGCATATCTGTTTCGTCTGAGCTCCACTCTCTTTTCTTTTTCAGGCCAAACACGAGAATTCCTTCAATCTTGCTTTATCTGAGATAGTTTTGGGTTCCTTTAGGTTAGGAATTCCCAAATGGAGCATGGTTGTCTTTGGGAGGCATATGGGAATCATGGGACGGGCTATGTCAAACGCACAGGTGCCCCCGCCATTCCGAAGTTGCCTTCATGATGGAGCGTTCTCCATTGTTGAGAACCACTGCCACCATAACCCACGTCAGTAATAGAATGTCTTCTGTGCCCCAAGAGCACAGAAGTTGGAAGATAGGGCAAACGTCATGACTTTTGAATGCCAACTTCCTAAAGTAGAGCACCTGGAACTAAATATAATGGTCTCTGTATGGTCTAGTTGCTAAAATGCAGAGAGAAGCATCTCGGTTAATTGCATACATATCTGGTTCTCAAATGTGTCTCTCCCTTTACTTTGACTCGCCTGATATTGACTGTGTAGGCAGGGAGTGGACTGGCCAGATCTTCCTCCAAGAATGGGCTTGCTGCCCAGCTGCCAACTTCTGCAGGGCCTGCCCTATCGCAGGGGCTGTCTCGCCCGAGGTGTATGGTCTTCCTGGAAAAGTCTGCACCTAGCAGCCATGTTGGCCAGCCAGGGACACGTTGGTGGGCACGCCGTGCTTCAGAACTCCCTGCCAAGCCAGCCAGAGACTCACTGGGTGTGCATCAAAGTTCACTGTCTTCCTCTGCCCACTCCTGCTTCCTCCTTGTTATGGACTGAGTGTCTGTGTCGCCTCAAAATTGATATGTTGAAACCTAATCCCCAGTGTGGTCGTATTTGGAGGTGGGTCTTTGGGAGGTGACTAGGTTACAGAGGTGAAGCCCTCAGGATTGGGATTAGTGCTCTCCAAAGAGACTCCGGAGAGCTCCCTCACCTCTCCTACCAGGTGAGGACACAGTGAGAAGATAGCCATCTGTGAACCAGGAAGAGAGCTCTTCCCAGACAAGGAATCTGCCTGGGTTTTGAACTCGCAGCTTTCAGAACTAAATAAATGTGTGCTGTTTGTAAGCCACCCAGCCTATGCTACCTTGTTATCGCACCTGGAACAGAGGACTACACTCCCCTTTCCTCTCACAGGTTTGATCCAGAATAAGCATCTTGTACCCCTAACTCCACCTCAGCATCTGCTCCTGGAGACCCCAACTGTGAGCTCAACTGCTCCTGGCTGACTGTGCTTTACCGGCTGGCCCACTGTGTGCTTATCATGTCCCGCTCCCTGGACAGTCCTGCTCCTTCCTTTGTAACTAGATGCACTCTGTCATATTCAGTTTGAGGATTCTCAAATGCAGACCCCAGGAAAACAGAGATCACAAAAAGCAAATCAGTAGACTTACAAGCATGATTTTTATCCTGAAAAATTCATATGCTACATTACTTTTATTGAATGCTTATTACGTGGTAGGCACTGTTTTAAGCACTTCATCTGAATTAATTCATCACAGCCCTGTTGTTGATATTATTATTCCTCCAATTGTTTAGGTGAGGAAACCGAGACATAGAAAGTCACCCAGTTGGTGAGTTGGTAGACCTAGAGCTTACATTTAGGCAATCTTACTTCAGAGCCCATGATATGAATCACTGTACCCAGTGGTTCTCAATCTTCGGCGTGCACCAGAATCTCTTGGAGGACTTATTAAAACCCAGATTCTGGTCTCCACTCCAAGAATTTCTGATGCAGGAGTTCTGAGGTGGGGCTTGAGTATTTGCACTCCCAGTGAATTTGCAGGTGATGTTAATGCCGCTGTTCTAGGGACCACATATTGAGAGGAACTTAGGTTTGATAGACAAAGGCTAATTTCCTGAAGTGTGCGTGTTACTTAGGTACCGTAAGTTAGACTTTTAAAAATGGGAGAATGGTCATTACTAGCTCAGCCAATGGTAAGGCCCAAAGAAGTACAACATAATCGCAAATGTAGTATTTTAGAAATTTCGCTAAATAGGTTGTGTGAAAGAACATCCATTTAAAAGATAATAAAAATGTAATAGTTTTGTATTCCAAAAACAGTACAGTGATTTTTTTAGATGATTTTTAACTGTGAATCTTTGATTTGTTCGTTAATTCATTCAGTTAATATTTAGTAAGCACCCATGAAACTATGACATTGCGTTCACAGAATGACGTAACATTATAATTGTTGTAATAATAATAATCATTAATGATCATTAATGTTTTTACCATACGCACCTTCTCAGGGAATTTAAATCCTTTCTGAATTTTAGGTCATTGGTTTTCACACCAGCTTTGAGAAGCAAGATGATTTTGTGTGTTATGTCTGGTATATACTCCAAAAAGCTAAGGACTCAAGAGTCAGGATGGCCTCCAGGCAAACCTGGGACAGACCCACAAGTAGAAATTACAACCTTCAACTCTTAAGCGTTACTCTGCCAAACGATTTTCCATCTCTGGAGGATTATCTGTCCTAGCTTTCTATGGTAAAATACTTAACTCCATTTTTACTTTTCAAAAAAAGAAAAAGTTCTATAGGGAAGTTAAGAAAAATTAATATCTGTTTGGCTCTCCTGTGATTTCAGGAAATCTGTTGCATGTACCTCAAGCCCCAGGCAGGACAAGTCTATTTTGTCCCCTAAAGGATTCTGTAAGTTACAGCCTTTGGAAAATAATATTCCAGGTTAAGAGAACCGAGAGGGGATAGAAGGGAGAATCCCACATGCATGCATGGGATTGTAATACTATTCTTTTTACAGTGGAGAAACTGGATGGAATTATCTTCGGCTTCTTAAGAAAGACTATGATCTCTTAAGAAGTGTTATTACATACCTACGATTACCCATTCATTCAACATTTTACTGGAGGGCCTAATGAGTGTAGTAAGATAAGAAAAAGTAAGAAGTGTAAGATTTGAAAAGGAAGAAAAAAAGTATCATTTTCATAGATGCCATTATTTTCTACATAACAAGTAAAAAGAAATATTAGAATGCATAAGAGTGAGAGAAAAGAAGAATTAATGTGAGAGTTTAGCAAGGAGGCTGGATATAAAATCAATTGTACTTCTCCACAACAGCAACAGTTAAAAACATAGCTTATTAAAAAGGTATCATTTAAAATAGAAACAAATTAGTAGGGTACTTAGAAATAAATATAAAAATCTGTGTAAGATGTTTGTGGTGAATGACCGAGACATTAAAGAAAGCCTAAATAAATGGACAGATGATACACTGAGATGTCATCACTTCTTCCCAAACTGACACAGATATTCCAATAAAGATCTCGACAGTGCTTTTTCAGGAACTGAAACCAACTCTAAACTATGTATTCCAGAGGAAAAGCCTTCAAGAGTAGAGAAGGCATTTCTAATAAGGAGAATTAAACAGGGATTTTTACTACATGAGAAGTTTTTTAGGAAGTTAAAATAATTCAGACACAAGGATAGACAAAATAATGAAACAGTAAAAAATTAAGAAACAGAACTTTGTACATTAAAATGATGTGTGATGGAGACAGCAGTGCAGGTTACTGGCAGAAGGATGGACTTTTAAATAAAAAGCACTAGAACAACTGATTATGAGGAAATAATAAAATTGGATCCCTACCGAACATCAAACAGAAAAACCACTTTTAGATGTAATAGAAATGTGTAAAAGGCAAAACTTAAAACATTTTAAAATAAAATGTAAAATAAAATGTCTATGACCCCAGAGGAGAGATTCGTTGTACAAGACACAAAAATCACTAATAAAAACATACAACAATGATAATTATGACTATATTATTATTAAGAACAGCTGTCCATAAGCATTTACTATAAAGTTAAAATAGAATACACAAACCAGAAATATGACAAACATACATATATATATACATAAAAACACATATATTTATATAAACTCCCATAAATTAATAGAAAAAAGAAAACAATTTATAGAAAGATAGTCAAAGGATACAAAGAGATAGATAACAATTTTATAGCCCAAGATGTGAATTTCACTAGTCATCAGAAAAACACAAATGAAAAACAAATGAGATATGATTTTTTATCCACAACACTAGCAAAAACGGATAGGATACTTTTGGGTAAGAATTGTGGAGTATGCATCACATCTAGCCATATCCATACCCTTTCATCCATCCTGCATGTGTGCAAAGAAGAAAGGAGAAAAGAACTATGGTCACGGATGCTAATGCTTCAACGAAATGACGGAGCCTCACCTTAGGAAGGGGTCACCCTAAGCAGTTTCACCGGCTCTGCTGTTGCACAGACAGGTACCCATAGATTCCGAACGACAGAAGGTGATAGGAACAGAACTGAGAACTTCAAAAAAGGGGGAGCACTTCAATTCTAAAATGTGAAGTTCTTTATAAGTGTTTCCAACCCCCAAGTTTTGCAAATGTGTTCACTTTACATATTTTGATTTTGCCAGGGTATCTTTTCAATACACCCAATAATTGGTTTTTTCATTTGCAGTGAGGGCCAGGTTAAATGAGTTTTGCACTGATCGCCATTTGCATATGAAAACCTAAGAGAGCTACTGCTTGGGGAAAGTATCAAAATACATTTAGAGAAGCAACAGTGTAAAATGACCCGGCTTCATGGTTTTTATTCAATTGAGCAACCATCCATAAAAGCCCAGAAGTTGTGGTTTTTATTCAGTAGACATTGCATTTATTGATAAATAAAGTTGAGTTGCTAAAATTTAGGGAGATAAAGGTCCCAAATTATATCTTTCTCCATTTGCTCTGAGTATACGTTCGTTAAGTTAGTGACTTTTAGGTAATGAAGCTTTAGGATTCAGTTATGACATCAAATGTAAAATTATGAGAAAACTAAATTATAATACAAATCTACGGCAAATATTTTTATAATGGTATATATACTATCAGAAACAAACCCTCCCAAAACTGAGGGAGTCATAAAGTTTTCTTCAGGAAAAATCATGCAATTAGAAATCAAAGTGTAGGGGAGAAAACTTTCTCTTCTTCTCGTCCAGGTTCTTTGACTGGCCTAATAATTAAATTGATATAAGGCAGGTTAACAGGAGAAAACCAAATTTAAATTTATATGTACAGGAGCCCTAAAGATGTGAGGCTCCAAGAAGTGACCAAAGCAGGCATCTTTTGTATCTTTTAAACTAAGAAACAATAAGTTTGTGAAGAGTTGACAAGACAATGAAGTTTGGGCTTGAGGTAGCTAATTAGTTAAGAAGTAACAAGGTCTGTTTATATAGCCCTCTTGGTCTTAAATTCCCTATCTCTGGTGATGAGGATGTCTCTTGTCCTCTCCTAGTACAGGAAGAGTGTCTTTGGCATGGAAGACTTATTACCCACTTTCAGAGGGACCAAGAAGGTCAGTGTCCTTTGACCAGGTGTTTCCCAAGTAATTATAAAGATTTTATTTAGCTATTTGTTGTAAGGGGGGAGGGCTATGAACATAAGTGGGGAGAGGGGCAGAAGAAGAGAGAGAGAGAATCTTAAGCAGGCTCCACGCTGAGCATGGAGCCCCACACAGGGCTTGATCCCACAACCGAGATCTTGACCTGAGCGGAAGCCAAGAGTTGAATGCTTAATTAACTGAGTCACCCAGGTACTGCTCAAGTGATTTTATTCAAAGTAATCAATATGCCAACGTGGCAGATTTGGGAGTGGTATATGCTACTCCCCTTCCAAAGCAAGAGCATCTAGGTTTGAGGGGAAAAAACAAATATTTCACTAACACCTTAATTTCAAGGATGAGGACAGGAACAATTCTTCCAACACTTTCTAGTAAATGAGATACAGCATTATTTCCTCCTTTTGGAAGACATTTTTAAAATTTATTTTTATTTTTTTTAGAGAGACAGAGCATAGTGAGGGGTGGGCAGAGGGAGAGAAAGAGAGTCTTAAGCAGGCTCCACACCCAGCACAGAGCCCAACACAGGCCTTGATCTTGGGATCCTGAGATCATGACCTGAGCCAAAATCAAGACGAAGGACATTTTAAAAAACAAGTATATGTGAGACATGGCACAGTCATCATTCATAAACACCCAACAATTCGTTGTTAGTTAACTTAAAAATCTAATGGGCTTGGTAAACCAGGTGAACTATGAGTGGGGAAAGAGGGGAAGGGGGAAAATGGAGGCAGCAGGAAGGTGGAGTGCAGGTGCAGTGTGGTCCTGGCAGATGCGCCTTGTAATTGCCTGCTAGGAGGGCACAGAGATGGGAGAGGAGGGCTCGTGTGACTTGTGTTGTGACATTTTTCCTGGAACAAGTACCAAGGAATCACCAGCCTACTAGTTAACCCACATTTCCAACTGGGATGCTGATGAGAGAAGCTCACTGGATATGTTTGAAAAACCTCTTGCTCAGATGACTAATCGGATTTGCTCTGGGGTACAGAATCTTCACTACAGCCCACATCTCTAGAGTCTTCCACTATTATCTTCCCTTCCTCTGACCATGCCCTACCCACTTTAAGATTTTTTTAGTGAATTCTTAAAAATTATTTTATTGAAAAAAACACATTACTTGACCATCGACCATTTTTGTAGTGTGCCATTCAGGGGTGTTAAGTATTTTCACAGCAGTGTGAAACAAATCTCCAGAACTTTTTATCTTTCAAAACAGAAACTCTACATGCTTTAAACAACAATTCTCCTCTCCCCCTCCCCTTGCCCCGGGTAGCCACCATATTGGTTTTTCCCCACCATGAATCTGACTACCTTAGATACATCACATAAGTGGACTCCTACAGTATTTGTTCTTTTGTGACTGGCTTATTTCCGTTAGCCTAATGTCTTCAAGGTCCATCCATGTTGTGAGACGAGCCAGAACTCCATTCCTTTTTAAAGCTGAGTAATACTCCATTAGCTATGCCACTTTCTGATCAACCTTTCATCTGCTGATGGACCCTGGGGCTGCTTTTACCTCTTGGCTGTTGTGCTTAGTGTTTCTATGAACACTTGTGCGCAAATATCTCTTCCAGATCCGGCTTTCAATTCTCTTGGATATATGCCCTGTAGTGGGATTGCAAAATCATACGTTAGTTCTATTTTTCATTTTTTGAGGCATCACCTATATTAGTCATCTTGGGCTGCCATGACAATATACCACAGTCTGGGCAGCTTAAACAACAGAAATTTATTTTCTCACAGTTCAGGAGGCTGGAAGTCCAGGCAGGTCTGGTTTCTGGGGAGAGCTCTCTCTTTGGCTCGCGGACAGCTGCCTTCTCACAGTGTCCTTGTATGGCCTTTTCTCTGTGCAGGCACACTTCTGGTGTCTCATTTTCTTCTTATAAGGGCACCAGTCTGATTGGATTTGGGCTCCACTGGAATAACCTCACCTAACACTCCTTAATTACCTCCTTGAAGGCCCCATCTCCAAGCAATCACATTGGGGGATAGGGCCACAACATGTGAATTTTAGGGGGACACAATTCAGTTCGTAACACTACCATACACTTTTCCATAGCGATTGTACCTTTTTTATTTCCACCCACAGGGCACAAGATTCCAATTTCTCCACACCCTGGCCAACCCTGCTTATGTTCTCTTTCCTTCACAGCAGCCATCTTAATGTGTGTGAGGAGTGACCATGGCCCTTTATGCGGGCCCGGGAAATGTGAGTTGAGAAGCCATCCTTATATATTAGATTCTATTTATGGTAAGCAGTACTGCCCCAATGTGCCAGGCTTTGCACAGGTGGGAAGTTGAGAAACAAAAAGCAGAGTGATGTTTCAAGGGGCAGAGGGAATGATTTAAGAGAATCTACGCTAAATGAACATGGAGTCTATTTTTAGCTGGACCGGATTACAGTTGCCTTCAGAGCTTGCATACATTAAAAGTAATCGTTAAAAGAAGGCGTAGCTCACGATTACATGGTATCATTGACAAGCTCAGCTGTGGGGGCAGCAGGGTTCCTGGCCCTCTCGCCGTCTGCTGGGCCCTGAGCAGTGTTCAGAGAATGTTCATACCCAGCGCATGAACAGAAAGCAGAGAAACCCCGAATATCATCAAATTGGTGTGCAGAAAGGAGCACTTAATCCTGTTTTCTTTAATCTAACTACCTAGGGCCTTGGGTGTAGTCAACCGTAACTCCAAAACCCGAGGCAAATTGAACCCAGTTGGGTCTCTTTGAAAAGGCCAGCACGTTCTATGAGGTTCTCCTTGGTTTCCATAAAACACTATTCCACACAGAGAAGACCACTAGAAATTGGGAGGAATCAGAGCTTTCTTTTAAATATTCGCTTTGCAAATTTTTAGCTCAGGCTATTTTCCAAACTTTGTGCTCTACGCAGTCATCATAAAGGATTACATTCTTCATTTATTAATACGTCAAATATATACAAGTCCTGTATTTAGAAACAAGGTACCGCATTACCTGTGAGAAATAACATTGTCAAGGAGCTTGTAGAGAACTAGGGGCAGTGACTCATGTATGTAAGAATAATAATACAAGACAGCAAAACCGTTTGCAAGAAAGATTCGGGGCTGTGGGCGAAGAAAGATCACTTCCGGCCAGGACTTCCAGAAAGAATTTCACAAAGGGCATGGTGTTTGAGTTAGGCTTTAAAGAGAGATCAAGTTTGAGGCCTGTGGAGAAGTAGGGGAAGATTATTTCAGGCAGAGGGAAAGCAGCCCATAAATCTGGCACTGAGGATAGGGAACTATGTGTGTGAGAGAACAGTTCAGATGACAGAAAAAAAGGTGGAAAAGGTGCTTGGGATCTGGTCTCCGAGGCTCCTGTATTGCTAAGGAGTGAATTATTTCATGTTATTCATTGTTATTTAAAATTTGGAAATGTCACTGTGCACTTGACATGATAGGCCATAGATGGTACCCACAGAAGCCGAATTTCCCTTTTGAAATTCCAGTTGGAGACGTGATGAACACATGCATATTGAGGGAAACATAAACGTTTAGGTGTAAATTGTGCCTGTTACCCTAGAATAACTTGTGGGAACCTAGGGAAGTGAAGCGAAAGATAAAATATACATACAAAAGGAGAGGGGGAAAGAGAGATTCTTGTAGTGGTTGACATTCACCTCTCCACCTCTTGAGCTGCTGGCCTTGAGAAACAGGCAAGGTCAGAAGGGACTCCACATACGCCTGGCCTTTAAGCTTTATAAATAGAAGGCATGCTATTTATATATAACCTACTTAAAATACCCTTTATTTTAAGTGGCTAGCTGGGACAGCCATCGAAACTTAATTCTGGGTAGTCCAGAAGCCCACACCTCTAGCAAGGAAAGGAAGTTCCCCCAGAAACATTATTATACATTGTGGTTAGTTTCGACAGTACTGATATTCCAGGAATAGACTGTTAGAAGTTCATCGTCTTTGGCAGCTGGTCTGGTAAAAGACTTGTGAAACAAAATGCTCTAATGTTTTTGTATTGTGAAAAGGTCCAAATATACAGAAGAATAAAAAATAACATAATGAACCTGCCTATACCTATCACACAGATTCAACAGTAATCAAGATTTCACCACATTTGCTTTACCTACTCCAAAAAAAATTTTTTTTTAATGGGGAGGCATTGTGAAGCATTCTGAGCGATGTCATTCCATCCCTGCTGTTAGAATAGGCAGTTAGTGAGGATTTAACAGGATGGCTCGAGGCCAGCAAAAGGGGCATCACAGCCAGCTCTCTGGAAAGCTAGAGACCTGTCCTGGCAGCAGTCCTAAGACAAAGCCCCATGAAGCTGGATCAAACCAGATGGGGCCCAGACAAAGAAGGCCAGAGTCCCTGACCAAGTAAGGGAAAAAAGGCTTGAAACCCTGCTCCCAAAGAAATCCCCTCCCCAAGTAAGAAATAGTCCACTCCCTAGTTAACCGCTATCAATAAAAGATAGAGACGCAAACCCTGGGGCATGCAGCTCTCCCTGGACCTCGCGGGCTCTCGTATCTTCAGAGAGTACTCTCACTTTAATAAACTTTCCTACTTGCGCCACTCGACCCAGGGTCTGATCTGTCCTTGAATTCTTTTTCTTTCTTCCTTCCTTCCTCCCTCCCTCTCTCTCTCTTTTTTTCTCTTTACTGTTTTATCTATTTATTTGTCAGAGAGAGAGAAAGCACGCAGAAGCAGGGGGAACGGCAGGCAGAGGGAGAAGCAGGCTCCTCGCGGAGCAAGGAGCTCGATGCTGGACTTGATCCCAGGAAGCTGGGATCATGACCTGAGCTGAAGGCAGACGCTTAACCGACTGAGCTACCCAGGTGTCCCTGTCCTTGAATTCTTCCTTGCATTGAGACCAAGTAACATCCCAGGGACAAGCTGAGCAGAGGCCTCAGGGCCTGGGGGTCTCCCTCCTTCACCCAGCAACACTAGGCCCTCATTTGGAATCTCTTACACGCACATATTTTCTTTCTTAATGAGATTAACACACTTAACATTAATTCTTTTGTATCACCTAGTGTCAGTTAACAATCACATTGTATCTGGTCTCCAACAGGCCTTTGTTTTAGATGGTGTAAGAATCCAAGAAGGCCCACACTTGACATTTGGTGGTTAAGTCTCTTAAGACTCTTAATTGGGGCAGCCCCATATCCTCTGCCCCTTTCTCCATGTCCTTGACTTATTTGAACTGGGTCAGTTTTCTCATGGCACATACAACATTCTGCATTTACCTCTTAGCTTCCTTGTGGTATTATTTCACGGTTCCTCTGTACCCCAAAATACATTTTTAAATTGGATAGTGTCTATTTCCTACATATTAATACTTTCCTTGGCATAGACGAGAAAGCTAAGGGAATTTATTGGGATAAACATAAGTTGGGTATTTTTTTTTTTTAACCAGGCAGAACTGGATTTTACTTTTAATGCCAGCTTCGTCACTTAGTGGTGGTGTAAATTCGTATTCGTGTGCATTTTTTAACTTCTCCAAGTTGGTTTCATTATGAGCCTATCGATAATTTCATGCGGTTGCTCTGAGGATCACAGGAAGAGAATTTATAAAGGACCCGATCCAGTGGCAAGCACAGGTAAGAGGCACTACAAACCTGGAGTTACCTAGGGAATCACTCCAGTGTACGCCTAGCTCTAGCCATGGTCAGAGCCTCCTGAAGGACTGCTTGATGAAGTTACCAAGATGTGGTTTATTTCCCAGATTTCAAAAGATAGGCATCTTACTAATTATAAGAACAACAGCTGGCTATTTTTTTTTTTTTTGAAGAATCTAAATGATACGGGTAGTCGTTTAAAAGAAATCCAATTTAAAACCTAATTCCATTAAATGAAACAGCTATTTACATTCATCCTGACGAGGTGGTCGAGGCCAAAAGACCTAACAGTGTTTATATGCAGGAGAAAGAAAGGATTCATAAATTAAACTGGATCCTTCAGATACACCTGTAGATACACATGCATCGGAATTGTCTGGGCCTGAGTTTGCATTTGAACATGCATGCTACAGTTTGAGAATCTATGAGAAATTCTGGGAGCAAACTTCCCAGAGTTGGTGAACTTGTCCCACAGTTACACGGTTATGAAATGGAGAAGCTGATATTGGAATCAGGACCCCTAAATTTCAAAGCCTATGTCGATTCCTTCTAGGTCAAGGTTCCTTTCTGTAAAAGATTTATCTGAGGGGCTTTTAGGCCATTCTTCCCCTTTAATCACTAGTAATGCCTTTGCTTACTTACTCTCCGATCCCCATGCCCTACATTCCCTCCCCTCCCCTTCTAGTCTTTCTCTTTGTCCTTCTTAAGGGAAGGGATTTCCAGTATCAAGTTCTGGCAAGTTTAAAATAAAAATTCAAAATGCAGTGCAGAGCCTTGGGACAAATTTACAGAATTTCTTTAGATTATTTGCACTATTTATGAACAGCTATTTCATATGTATGATGTGGGAAATGGTAATCATGGTTCTGATCATAACTCTGTCCGGATTTAACGACAGCATAATGGAAAAAGCTACAATTCCCCCTATCCAGAAACTTAAGACAGGAAAGGGAATGAAAAGACCAGAAACAAGAAGAGATCCACATTCAAACCCTGCACACATTCTGAGGATTAAAATAAAGTCATCTTTACCGCTAACAGAATATATCCAGGTGAGTGTTTTTAAAGCTCCGGTATTGCTTTGTGTGTGTGTGTTTTGTTTTGTTTTGTTTTGTTTTTTACAGTTTAAGTTATGTGAAGTTCATTGCAGCCTTCTATGTGAGGTCTTGTTGCCTCAGGAATACATCATATGTGTAGAACACAAGCCTTTGGAAGCCAGTGGGGGACAACCGAGGGTCAGAGAGCTGCATTAGAAATCCCAGTCTGTCTGTCTGTCTCTCTTTTTTAAAGATTTTATTTATTTGAGAGAGAGTGGGCGAGTGTGAGCAGGGGGAGGAGCGGAGGGAGAGGGACAAGCTGACTCAGCACCAAGCCCAACACGGGGCTCGATCTCAGGAACCGAAGATCATGACCTGAGCCAAAATCAGAAGTTGGGTGCTTAACCAGGCATCCCCCCCAAGTCTGTCTCTTAAGCAATTCTCAGAGCTGAGGTTTCTAGACTTGCCATGCCAGACAAGCATTTGGAAGGGGTTTTTAAATACAGTAAAGGGGAAAGGGCTTTAACTTGACCTTTTCACATTTCTGTCAAGTTTGCAGCTCTTATTTCCTGTATTCTTCCCATTTTTCTTTTAGAATTATCTCTTGTTTTAGCTCCTTGTTTTTATGATCTCTTCTACTTTTTTGGTTATATTCTTTTTTAATAGGCTTTATTTTTTAGAGCAGTTTTATATTCATAGCAAAATTGAGCAGAAGGTATAGAGATTTCTTATATCCCTCCTGACCCCACACATGCATAGTCCTTCCATTATCAACATCCATCCCTAGAGTGGTACATTTGTTACCATTGGTGAACCCACATTGACTTACCAGCATCAAAGTCCATAGTTCACAATGGGGTTCACTCTTAATATGCACATTTTATGGGTTTGGACAAATGCATAATGATGGGTAGCCATCATCAGGGTATTATCCAGAGTACTTTCATTGCCCTAAAAATCCTCTGTACTCTCTCTATTCATCCCTTTCTCTCCCCTAACCTCCTTGGCAACCAATTTTTGTTTTTGTTTTTTTGGTTTTTCTTTACTGTCTCCATAGTTTTGCCTTTTCCAGAATGCCATATTGTTGGAATCGGACAGTATAAAGCTTTTCTGATTGCCTTCTTCCACTTAGTAATAGGCATATTTTGTTAGATTTACACCTATGTACATATTTTGTTAGATTTATACCTCAATGTCTTTTCATGGCTTAATAGCTCTTTTTTTTTAAAAAAAGCACTGAATTATGTTCTGTTGTTTGGATGTATCACAGTTAATTTTCCGCTCACCTACTGAAAGACATCTTGGTTGCCTGTCATTGGGCAATGATGAAAAATCTGCTATAAGCATCTATGAGCAGGCTTTTGCATAGCTGTAAGTTTTCAATTCTTTTGGGTAAATACCAAGGAGCATGATCACTTTGCGTAAATACCAAGGAGAGCGATTGCTGGATCATATAGTAAGAGTATATTTACATTGTTTAAGATCCTGACAAACTGTCTTCCAAAGTGGCCGCACCATTTTGCATTCCCACCAGCAATGAATGAGAGTCCTGTGGCTCCACATCCTCATTGGTGTTTGGTGCTGTCAATTTTCTGGGTTTGGGTCATTCTGATAGACGTGTGTGGTATTCCTCTGTTGCTTGAATTTGCATTTTCCTGATGGTATAAGCTCTGGAGCATCCTTTTCCATGCTTATTTTCCATTCACGTATATCTTTGGTGAGGTGTCTGTTCAGGTCTTTGGCCCATTTTTTAGTTGGGTTGCTTGTTTTTGTATTGTTGCACTTTACGAATTCTTCACGTATTTTGATGAACAGTTCTTTATCAAATACGTCTTCCGAGAATATTTTCTCCCAGGATTTGGCTTTTCTTTTCATTCTTTTAACAATGTCATTCACAGGGTGAGACATTTTTAATTTTAATAAAATCTAGCTTATCATTTCTTTCATGGATCATGCCTTTGGTGTTGTATCTAAAAAGTGATTATTAAACCCAAGGTCATCTAGATTTTCTCCTATGTTATCTTCAAGGAGTTTTATAGTTTTATGTTTTGCATTTAAGGCTGTGATCCATTTTGAATTAATTTTTGTGGAAGTTGTGATTTTTTTTTCATTGTGGATGTCCAGCTGTTCCAGCACCATTTGTTGAATAGACTGCCTTTGCTTCTTTTCTATTACCTTTGCTCCTTCGTCAAAAATCAGTTGATGATAGTTACATGGGTCTATTTCTGGGCTTTTTATTCTGTCCCATTCATCTACTTGTCTATTCCTTCACAAATACCACACTGTCTTATTTACTGTAGCTTTATAGTAAGACTTGAAGATGGGTAATGTCAGTTCTCCAACTTTGTTCATCAATACTGTGTTGGCTATTTTGGGTCTTTTGCTTCTCCATCTAAACTTCTGAGCCAGCTTGCTGATAACCACAAAAGCCACTTGCTGGGATTTGGATTGGCTTTGCATTGACTCTATAATCAAGTTGGGAATAACTGACATCTTGACAATACTGAGTCTTCCTATACATAGACATGGACTATTTCTCCACTTATTTAGTTTTTCTTTGATCTTGCCAGAGCTTTCTAGTTTCTCTCAGTATAAATCTGTAACAGAACAGCAAATACAATCACTGAGACATTGGGCCGGCAGCAAGTAAAGAGTTTGAGAGGCAGCCAAATGAGGGTAAGTCTCAAACTCACCTCCCCAGTGGGGAGAGAACAAGTTTTTTATAATCATAGAGGTTGAGACTATATACATATTGATGAAATGGGTGGGAAAACTTATCACTCTTCATGAGAAAACATGGAGCATACTTACTAAGCAAACATATATGTAACATACACCCCACGTTCACTTTGGGGTGGAGACATCACATCAGAAGAAGACAAAACTCAGCCCCTGATGTCAGGAAGTTATCTTAGGACAAGAAGGGCCATGCTCTGGGAGCTGGTATAAACTGGATGGGGTCTTGGGCTTGTTAGTTCAGGTAAGGAATGCATGGTCTTGCTTGTTCATAGGCTGGAACCATATCAGTTGACATGGAGTCCAGGTTTCTGCAGAGACAGCTAGTGGATTTGTCAGTGGGGTCTGAAAAGATACAATAGCTGATTAGGGAGAAACAGTTCTCTCAAAAACAAGCTTTAATTTTTCTACTAGTTTCGCCCTGCGGGGCACTCACAGTTTTAGATCTAGTACATATTTTGTTAGATTTATACCTAAGTATTTCATTTTGGGGAGGTACCAAGGTAAGTGGTATTAGGGTTTTAATTTCAAATTCCACTTGTTCATTGATGGTATACAAGGAAGCTACTGACTTGGGTATATTAACTTGATCACCTGCAATGCTGCTATTATCACTTATTAGTTCTAAGAGTTTGTCAGTTCTTTTGGATTTTCTGCATAGATGATCATGTCATCAACAAAGACAATTTTATTGCTTCCTTGCCAATTGATATACCTTTTATTTCCTTTCCTTTTCTTACTGTCTCATTGCTAGGACTTCCAGTTCAATGCTGAAAAGCAGTGGTAAAAGGGGACACCCTTGCTTCTTCCTGATCTTAGCGGAAAAGTTTCTATGTTTTCATCAGAAGCCTGATATTAGCTGTAAGATTTTTGTAGATGGCATTCTTTTAAATGGGGGAAAGGAAGCACTGTGTAGTTATTCTCAAATAAAGGATATTGGGTTTAATTCCCCCCTGTTAGCTCCATGCAGGCCCCCTCTTAGTTTTAGATCTTCCTCCTTGAAGGCATCTTCAGCCCTCTCAGTCCACGTCAATTACAGGTGGTTATATCTGATTTTAGAGCTAACCTGGACTAAGCCAGGAAGTCTACAGGCAGCAGAATGTCTTTACTAATGGGGCTTGGAATTAGTATTTGGTGCTTCTAGAGTAAGTCTTGGCCATTCTCATGGCCCCTGAGTTACAGACTCCTCCTAACTGGGATTAGTTTGGTCTGTAAAACTCAATGTTCACCTCACTTCTGTCTGGAGCATCTTAGCTACCTTCCACTTCCCGAAACTGAGTAAACTAGGTTGGAGCCATGACATCTAAGTGGTTTTTTGCCAGCCCCCGTGCTCCTTCAGGAGCTGATGTTTTCCCACATATTTGCATTTCTGCCCCAAAATAGACCAGCCATCCAGAATATGCTGCTGCTCTCTTACTTAATTGCACTACTGCCATTTTGTTACGACCCCTGCTAAACCATCCCACCTGCTGGATCCATCCCTTTGGGTCCACAGCCCTTATGATGTGATGTACTGTCTTCCTTTAAAGAGCCAGACCCACAGCTCAACCAGTTTCACTAGTCCAGTTGTTGTCTCCTCTCAAAATTATTAGTCTCATCATGTCTTACCTTAGTTAGCGGTTCTGACTTTGTATCTTTTCACCCTAAAGTTATTGCCCCAGAAAAGGATGTCAGCATCATATCTGATCCTAATTCCTTAGAAATCAAGCCAAAATTCATACAGTCTGCACAGTCCCGAGATAACTCACATAAAAAAGAAAAAAAGTCTCAGTGCCATATTTATTTATGGCTTACATGAAGAAGTTAGGTTACCATCTCCATCTTAATGTCTTGTAAACCTGTATTTCCTGCACAGATCTCTCAAGGTTCCAGATTCATATATTTAACTTATACCTTCCACCTGAATGGATAACAAGTATGTCACAGTCAACACAGCAGACCCTGAAACTCCTAGTTTTCTCTTCTGGCTGCCCTCACTTCCTGTTTAACAGCAATTACAAAAAACCCTGCTTCTCTGTATCTGACCCATCAACCTAATTGCCTAAAGTAGAAACCTGTGCTTCCCCTTCTGTTCCCTCACACCTCACAATCAACCAACCAGTCCCATTAAATCTCTCTCCTAACTATTTCTTGAGTGTGTTTATTTCTCTCCACACCATTGCCAACATCCTAATTCAGGCCACCCCCACAGTAAACTTCAAACTCCTTAACATCGCATAGCAGATTTATATCTGAAAGTATTAATGTGCATTAATCCATGGTTTCTTGCCTCGTCCTGCCTTTTCCTGTAACTAAAACAGTTGGCTACCACATGAAAGGTAAAGTACAGAGCATATAAACTTTTACAGATCGAAAACAATAGGCCCATGTCAGATAAATTATTTACCCTCATAGCTTAGTGCTCTAAAACTAAAAAGTCTGCTATATGGCAAATAATAAGTAAAATGGTATTTATTTTAGCAAGTTGCCAGGCTACATAAAGTACACTATGTTAAATAGTATAAAATATATGCTCTCTATATAATAGTATAAATATAATACTAATAAAATTACTACAATACTAATATTATAAATATTAATATAATATTTTTATAAGGTAGATACTATAAATACCTTTTTTTTTTTTTTTTTGGATGAGGAAAATGATTCACAACTTGTTGGGAAACTAGTATATGGTCACAGAGCCAGGATTTGAGCCAGGTTGTTTGCCTACAGAATTTGGGCTCTCGGCCATGGCACTGTGCTATTTCTCCATGTATGGTCTATGGGCACTGAAACTTTTTAATTTTCATAGCAAAAATTTTACTGGTTAAATTTAGCACTATTTACAATTATAAAATATTATTCATATATTGTAATACCAATCATATAGAGTATCTGGGCAAGAGATACATTATCTCCGTAGAAACTTTACAAATTACAGAAGCAATGTCCTTAGAAGAAGGACATTGGTTTCCCTGTCTGGATGCAAGTGTTAATATTCCACGTTATTAACCCTATCCAGAAGACTTACTGGACGCACATATGGACTCTACCTCATTGCTTTCCACTTGAGAATATGTTGTTTTTTATTGCTCTGGGTCATCCATCCATTAAGCACGTCACTTGATAAGCGCTCCCTCTGCAAGCAGCTGGTAAGATTCTTAAGGCCAAGAGTAGTATATTCTATTTATATACTGCAATGAAACCTCCTCAGTCTTCACACTAAAGCATCAAATCCCTCCAATTCTGAATTTCCCTTGAGCTTCACAATGTTCTTCTGAGCTTTGATGTAATGTAATTTAACTATAAATTATAAAGCTATCTAAAATTAAACATATTCACATCATGTCTGGCAGGAACCTCAAACTCGACAATCCCAAAAACCCAAAGTAACTTAAAAAAAATAAAATAAAATCTATGCCTTTTTTTTTCTCCTTCAGAAACAAAAAAATTTTACCCATAACTTCTCGCCCCTACTCACCAAATTCTAAATTCTGCTATCACAAATGTCACGTCTTTCTCCTCTCCATTGGCCCTGACAGGGTTCAGGCCACCATTCTCTCTCACCTGAACCACTGGGATAGCCTCCCAATTGACTGCTCTAAATTCAATTTATTAGTAGAATCCATCCTTTGTATTTGTATAAAACATTTCTAAACACTGATATGATCACCTTCATTCAAAACAACGTATTCAGAATACAGTCCAAATTCCTCACTACGTCGTTCAAAGCTCTCCATGTTATCAGCCTTGGGTTCAAACTAGCTGGCTAACTTAGGGAGAGTAGTATGTCTCCTTGAAAATCTGGAAGAGTGCTGTAAGATCTTTCCCCCTCCCCTAACTGCGTGTTTACGTCTATATTTGTTTTGTTAAATGGAATCATTAACATTAATCTCACACATGGTGATTGCTCAAATGGAAATGTAACCACACCCACTGTGTGTCTCAGTGCTACCATAATTTACCCAGATAGAGGCTCCCACGCCGCTTCATAGCAGTGTCATCATCTTTTGGGTGGACCAGCAGGCAGAGAAGGCCCACCCTAGAGAGTTAACTCGCTTTCTTTTGCCCTGGGGTCTTTTGCCCTGATTTACTTTCAATTATCTTCAGACAGAGTTGAACTGACCTCAAAATTGCATGAGATCTGCATGGGTAAAAACGTGGCCAAAACAACAACAAAAAAAAGTTTGATTACTTGCCATCATATTATCAAGCCTCGGTATTATAAGTAATTGTGTTAATATAAGCCTGGAAAGCAAAATACATGGGGCAGCGAAAATTTCCAGAGCAGCCGCAGCGTATACTAGCCGGGGCCGGGGGGAGGGGGAGAAGAGGAGAGGCTTAAGTCTCGCGATAGAGCAGGCACAGGCCCTGGGGGGGGGGGGGCGGTCCCACTGTCTCTCGCGATAACCAAGCTTCGGCTTCCCCCTCCCCGAGTCTGCAGCCGCGTCTCCAGGGGCAACAGCAATGGCGGCCCCCTTGTCCGAGCGGCTCTTCTCGCTGGAGCTGCTCGTAGACTGGGTGCGTCTTGAAGCCGGGCTGCAACCGCCGCCGCCCGTGGTCGCGGTGGAGGAGGAGCAAGAGGAGGCCGAAGAGGAGGAGGAGGAGGAGGCATCGCCCGCACGGCACTCGCGCGACTTGTGCCCCGCCGTGGCCTTCCGCCTGCTGGACTTCCCCACGCTGCTGGTTTACCCTCCTGAAGGCCCGGGAGCCCCAGCCCCGGAACCCCGGCCCGGCCTGGTCAGCTTCGGTCGCGGCAAGTCCTGTCTTTTCCGCCTGCACCCCGCCACCCTGCACCGCCTGCTCCTTCGGACCCCGCTTTACACCTTGCTACTGCAGCTGCCCCCTGGGCGTCCGACTCCCGCCCCGCAGCTCCTGGGTGCCTGTAGCATCTCGCTGGCCGCCACCGCCCACAAGGTCCTGGGACAGGCCGCCTCCGGCTGCTCCCAGGGCCATCGAGGAAGTTTCCCTCTGCATAACCAAGTTGGGGAGCGGATTGGGGACATTGCTCTGGGCTACCGCTTGACTGATTTGGGAAGCAGCTTGTTGGGTCATCTTGAGAGGCCAGTCATTTCCACAGGAGGTGGGATAGAGCGTGTAGAGGTCAGTTCCCAAACCCCGCAGGAAAAGCAGCAACCAAACTCAGAGCCAAGAACAAGAGATGCTGATAGCTTTCTCGTGGATTTAAAAATCCCAAAGGCACAGAAGGATTTGGAGGAAAAAGCTTTCCACAGTAAGACCAACTCTGGTAACACGGTTTCCGTGGGGCATGGCAAAACCAACTCTATTTGTTCAAATCCTAGTGTGCGGAGCGTTAGCCCCCCAAATCAGGAAGTCACAGAGTTAGACATTGAAACCAACACATTTTGCCCTCCTCCTCTGTATTACACTCATTTGACCCAAGAAAAGATGCCTCCTGTACAGGATACAATCACCATTAAGCCTCAAATAAATGTACCTGAGGAATTGGATGGTATTTTTCTGGAGGAAAATCGTGCAACTGCCCCAACACGTACTGATTCTCTGAAACATACTAATTCTGGGACACACGGGAGTCCTCCAATGCTCATAAATCCTCCGTGTGTTCAGGCTGTAGGAGCGAGTGATCAAACCCCAGATCATGCTCAAACTGAACAAGATAGAATCAGTACAATAAGGCAGCTGCCTTTGTTAAATGCTTTGTTGGTTGAGTTGTCTGTGTTGTACAACCAACCTGTGGCAAGCCCTACTCAAATACATCCTCACTTAGCCTGGTTATATAGAACTGAGGATAAGAAGTCACCAGAATCTTCTGCCAAATGCACATATAAATCTGAATCTAAGGATAAGCTTTGTATGGGCGGAAATGAAAAGTCAGTGAATCTTCAGTATAAAAAGAACCAAGTTGAAAATCTCAAAAAAGGTAAACATTTTGAAAAGAACAGTAGTAACCCTCCCAAAAGAGTTCCGAGGGGGAAGCTGCTTTACGGTTTAACAAATACACTTAAACTACGTTTAAAGCAGACAAATCCTGATATGTTGGTAATACATGAAAAAAGAGAGCAGTATAGAAAAATGCAAGCACAAATGTTGGGTACAAACCTCAGAATTCCATCATCCAAAGTTAAAGTATTAAGCTTTGCAGAACAGCATCGGAAGCCACACCAACTGCCTAAAGATAAGTGTTTGGAATTAGATGCATCTTTTGCTGAAAACAGTGATACCTCAAAGCAAATCAGTGGAGTGTTTGCTGACCCTAAGACAGCTAAAGAAACTAAACTGAAATGTGCAACTGAAAAAACTGTAGATTGTGGTGAACATAGAACAAATAATGGTTTATTGGAAGAAATTGTGAGTTCTGCAAATTCCATTGGCCCGGAAGGGTTTACTCATGCAAGTATTTTGGAAGGAAAAATGGAAATGAAAGTCCAAAGTCCATGTGTTTTCCAGCAAGTTGCAGTTGTTGACAGAATTGTTGTAGATAAAGAAATAGAGGATAAACAGGTCAAACCCACTGATGATATTCTTACTGATGAAATCAGTGAAAACAAACCAAGTAGAAATAGTTGCTCTGAAAGCATCTCAGAACTAAAGTATTCAGATGACTTTAACAGCCTTTGCTCTTCTGAAGATTTCTATACCACTGAGGATACTAGCAAAATTTTACAAGTTCATGATAGCAGTCCAGGGGCAGAAAATCCAAAATATAATCAATACACAAGTAAGTCTAGTGAAACAATACTGTCCATAAGAAAAAACAGCAGTGAAAAGAGTTCTATTCTTAGCCCACCTTTTTCAGCTGGATCACCAGTACACTCATATAAAAGATCTCATATTTCAAAGATTCAAGATAAAAGTTTGGAGGAAGTGTCTAGTATCTCTCCCAGTGATTTATCTTCATCACATTGGACTGAGGAAAAAGAAAACCAGATAGATCGAAACAGTATGCATAATTCTAAAGTTATAAAGAGGGGTGAGGACATCTCTATTAAACTTAAAACAAGAACTGGTTGCAAGCCTTCAGAAAAAAGCCAGTCACCTCGGACATCTCAAGTGAGTTCTTATCTACCATCTCATTTGTCAGAACTAGAACTTAATGTCCTGGATAGCAGTACACCAGATCACTTGGCCGAAGATGATGAAGTTCCTTCCCTAAATATTTCCAAGCAATGCAAAGATATTTGCGAATTAGTGATAAATAAACTTCCAGGATATACAGTGTAAAAATATGTGCTTTTAAAAAACATTTCATTTTTTATAACCTATGTGTACTGTTAGTGAAACAATTTTTTATAATTCTGTACATTATTTTAGTACATAAATTACATGAGTAATTCTTTTTAAGAAGTATGTTATTTTGATGTGTAGATAGTATTGAAGTTGAACATTAATCATGAAATCACCTTATAATCTAGGTAAGATTGAAGTTGTTTAATCTTACAAGAATAAAAGTATCTTTCTGAATTATCTCAAAGTATCTATCTGAAAGTATCAGTCGTCCTAAAGCAGACTTCAGGCACACCAGTACAAAAAGGCTAGTTAATAAGGATAACCTCAGATTTTAATGGGAATAAGTCATTTAACAAATACGAAAGAACTCACTGTGTGAGATGCAGAAAGGTACAAGATATTTAAGGTATAGCCCCTGTAGGTAGAGCTTACTGTTTTATATAGTCATGAAGTCTTTAGCAAAGTCTTGGATACATACACATCCCATATCCCCAATAGGTGAAGTCCTTTTTATATGTTGTCATTGTGCTCTATACTTTTTTTTTTAATACAGTTTGTGTGATTACTTGATTAATATTTATCTTCTCTTAGGTGTAAGTTTTGTGATGGAAGGGACCGTATCTGTTTTGCCCACCAGTGTAATGTGTTCTTAGTATCTCGCACGGTCTGCCATGTGGTTGGGGTGCAATAAAAGCATGTATTGAACAAATTAATGAAGACCATGCATTTAAAGTAACCTGATTGGAGGGAATAGAATTAAGCAGTCAGACAAGCAGAAATCCTAAGAGTAAGCCGCAGAAAATCCTTCTTGGAAACGTGATTATTTGACTACAATATTTTTGTTTTGCTGTGTAGAAACAGCCTGCAGATGTTCTCCGAAGTATTTGGGAAAGGAAGCTAAGAAAGGTGTCTTCCAGTTTCTTACCTAGAAATTCAGTTTGTTGTTGTCATTTCAGGTTGTACCATAGTTATTTTTAAAGTATGAAAGTTTGTTTTTAGGAAGTCTAGTGATCATTTCTTTATAATTTCTTCCACTGGTTTTGTACTTAGACCTTATTCCATGTTCAGATATTTACATGTATTTTTTTCTGTTATATTTTAATTTTTATACTTTTTAATATATCTGATATTTTTGCATGTATGAAGTGAGGCCCTAATCTTCCTTCCTTTATAAGTAAGTAAATAACTATGTAGGTATTATCTTTTGAATGATAGTAATAGATCAAATTTAGAAAAGTGGTGAGATGAGGATGTAATATTTTGAGAAACATTATGAATAAAAGAAATATGGGAATGAGCATAACGTATTCATGGGACTGTGACAATATCTTGATTAGAATGGTAGATTCATGCTACAGCATGGTAGAAAGGAAACTTGTTGAGTAAGAAAAGTCCCAGATTGTAGGGAGCTTCAAATGCCAAGCATCATAATAAGGTCCTAAGCAATAGAAACAATACAGTATTTTTGAGTATCGTAAATTACTGAAATAATTTTTATCACAGAAAATTATACCAGCAAAAGTTTTGAAATATGAAATGCTTTTTAATGGCTAATGGCTATGACCTTAATTTTTCAGTTAATATAAAGCATCTGTTATATCATCTCAGAAAATCAAAATAATTTAATGCTAGGTACTGTAACTAGATATCAACTTGGTGTGTAAATTGCTAGCAATTTTTCATTACAAGAGACAAAAATATAAGCAATAATGTCAAATCATTGGAGAAATAATTCCTTAAAAATAAACTTTTATTTAATTAGGAGAGTCATTGCATGTGATGAGAATAAATGAGAAAAATGATTAATTCAGTGTGTCTGAGGTCCAACAAAGACTAAAGCATTAATGTACTTTAAATTACAGAACTGAGTAGCTGAATAAGATCCTCTTTGAGTTACTCCGTGAATATTTCTAGAATTGTGGTGGTAGTTTTTATAGCTTAATTCTAGTGAAAAACATTCCTTTTCATGTATTTAGTTCTTCCTGTTTGCAACCTGCCTTCAAATTCTACTTCATTTTTTAATCCTACAACCTATAAGCTTAGTTTCTTAAAGAATATCATAATAGATACTACTCCTGAAACATTCTTTATCCCCTGAATTGCTTAAAATCATTGAAACATGAAATAGTATTTCAGGCTCTTAAATAAGGGAGATCTTCATTAATTTAATTGTTTGTAAAACTAAGCTACAGCAATCCAGCTCTTCTGAATAGCGTAGGTATGTGAACTGCTGTGGGCAAAGCTGAATGGGAAAGGATCTAAGAAGCAGTGAGCAATAGAAATGTTAGGACCTACCTCTGTGTAGTATTAATTCTTAAAGCTTTGGAGGCAGCTGGCAACAATGAGAAATCCTTTGAACTATTATTGTAAGCAGATTCAAAGAGGGCTGTGCAGATGGATACAATATGTTGGTTTCCCCCTCCAGTCATATGCATGCTACCGATACAAAGAACAACGATCCTGAATTTTCTGCCTTGTGCTTCTGGCTTTCTGTTAGGAGCCACCCCTTCTCATCTCAATTAATTTTTATTTTTCCGCCTGTAAAATCAGCGCATTTGTTAAAGAATATATTTGGGAACCAAATTTTATTTGCTGTAAACAGAGTTAAAGATCATAAATTAAACAGGGGTGCCTCTGGGTGGCTCAGTCGTTAAGCATCTGCCTTTGGCTCTGGTCATGATCCCAGGGTCCTAGGATTGAGCCCTGCATCGGGCTTCCTGCTCAGTGGGAAGCCTGCTTCTCCCTCTCCCACTCCCCCTGCTTGTGTTCCCTCTCTTGCTGTGTCTCTCTCTGTCAAAGAAATAAAATCTTAAAAAAAAAATCATAAATTAAACAAACTTCTAATTACCACACTGTGGTTGGCAAGGTAAAGGAATTTCATAACAAAGAAAGCAACATATAAATAAGATAAAGAATATTTACATTTGTCTAATCATAAACTGTCCTTGGGCCTAGAGATGCAGCCATCTTTTAGGCTACTTATGTTTTAATTTGGACTAAGATATCTGGAGTTGTACAGAATGACAATTTATGAGCCAATACTCGCTGGATCCTTCTCATTTTTAACCTAAAACACTGCAAGGAAAACATACTTGGTCAAGGACCAAGGCATTTTTATTATTTTTCTCCAGAAATTTACCTGTCATGCTAGGAAATAACATATTTCAGGATGAGCATCATTAGGTTGGAGTGCCAAGCCATAGGAATATAATTACTTCCTTATTTTTCAAATACTTCTTCTCTGTTATACTAATAATATATATTCTAGAAAAAATAGAAAATTCAGGTAAGAGTCTTTGCTGCAAAATTGTGTATTCAGGGAAGGTTATGGTGGTTTCCTTCCAAAACTCCAATGAAATCACAGATGTAAAAACAAGAAAGAACCCATAGTAGCCCTGGAGAACAAGGAAAATGCTGCTGGTGGATAAGACTGAGGAACTTCTGGAAGATGCAAAGCAGGTGGGATTAGATTGATGAAAGATGGATTAGAAATCTACTCTTTGGCATCGTCCAGTGAGGGAGCTGCTGGAGAAATGAGAAGATAGTGTTTGTTTTCTAAAGAGCCTCAAATATACTCCAAGCTCAGTCAGCAGGGGTTTGGGAACAGAAGCGGGTTGTGGGCAACTTGGGGGCGGAACAGAACTAAAAGTGAAAAGCTGAAGCTGAGCTAAAGGTTTATCTACTAGAAAAGTTGTTGGGACCAAAGAGAAAAACTAGTATTTTTGCTTTTGACACCAAAATATTTTTAAAACGTCTTTTTCAGTTTTACTGGGGAGACCACTAACCCTAGTGGCACATGAAAATGATGTAATACTGGCCTTTGGAGTTGGATGAATGGTAATTTGCATCCTCTGTCATGGTAAATAAATTCTTGGAGATTATTTCTTCATTGTAGGATTGGTTTGAGGATTGAATCAAAATTAGCAAATATGACACTGAATGGGCATGTGAGTGTTGGGGGGTAAATTTAGAATTACAGAGAATATACCATGGTATCTGTATTTCTGCCCTAGGGGGACATATATTTTTAATTAAAATCTCAGGAAATCGACTCTTCCTTCCAAAAGGTTTAAACAAATTTTGCATAGCATAGCAATGCAAAGAGGACCATGGAGATAAAGCAGGACAAAGACTTCTGGCCAGGGAAGAAGACTGTTTAGGATAGAGAGCAGAGCCACAAAACCAAGCAAAAGAAGGAGCCCTTCTCAGAATATTAAGCAGTGGGGCATCTAGCTTTGTGTAGAGTATTAGAGGGTGGTGAGGGAAGAGGATGGTGGGAGAAGGGGATGCAAAACTTCCTTCCCATTCATTAAGAAAGGGAACTCTGAGCCAGGGCATGAGTAAAGACAAATTTTTTCAAAATAGTAAGAAAGCAAACCTAGGTGGCCTTGACTACAGGAAGTGGCTTTAAAAAGTCTTTAAAATTTTTTTCTTAATTTTTCTTTCTGAATATTTCAAGTCTTTCCATAGTAGATGCACAAAAACGTTTGCCCCTTTATATGCCTTGGAAGTGAGGATGCAGTAAGTGGGGAAGGAGCTGTGAATAATTTGTCGTAATAAAAGAACTGGAAACTTTGAGAATGAGTTGGGAAGAGATGAGGCTTAGCTTTAGGACCAGATATTGTAACTGAATAGGAAAACCTTTGGCAATAGGAATCAAAAGGTTTAGGTTTTAATAAAGAATATTTGTGTTTGTTCAGCAACAGACCAGGATAGGGGATTGGACAGGCTTCTGAGCAGTAATGGTAGGACAAGTTAACAGCTGAGGTCAGATATTGTAAAGAAAGAATGGGGAATGGAACGGGTCTGTGAGTCAGTAGATGAAGTTACTGTAGGATCAGAATCCTACACTTGTAAGCTTGACTACTTAGAATATTATCAGCTTGAGAGAGGAGTTAAGATGGCGGAGGAGTAGGGGACCCCTTTTTCAGCCGGTCCCCTGAGTCGAGCTGGATAGGTACCAGACCAGCCTAAATAACCACGGAATCAGCCTGAGACGCAGGATGATGCATCTGGATCTCTACAAATGAACATCTCCAGCGCTGAGTATTGAGGTACGAAGAGGGGAGCTGTAAACCGTGCACAGATATCGGAAGATAAACGGAAGGGGGAGGGAGCCGCCGCGTTTGGGCGCCGGGAAGCGGCAGCCACCTGCACGGGGGAGCGGGCGGACTCACAGAGGGCACCCGCGAGAGAGCAGACTGAGACCGGCGAGCCGTGAACGCGCGCGCCACCAGGCATCTCCCGGAACTCCGGAATCCCGGTGTGCTCACGGGATCCAGACTGAGACCGGGAACTCCCGGAGCGCGCGCGGGGCGGCTGGCGGCTGGCGGGCCACCTGCACGGGGGAGCGGGCGGACTCGCGGTCGGCACCCGCGAAACAGCAGACTGAGACCCTGAACCGGGTGCACGCGCCACCAGGCTTCTCACGAAACTCCGGAATCGAGGTGTGCTCACCAGGCATAGACTGAGACCGGGAGACCCGGGAGCGTGCGGGGCGGCCGGTGGCTGGCGGCATTAGAAACACAAAGGACAGAGACGCAGCCGGTGGCTGGCGGCATTAGAAACACAAAGGACAGAGACGCGCCGGCCCTGGAAGTGAGGGCAGGGACGCCGGGCGTGGGGCGCACATCCCGGGACGCTGCAGGGTTGAGCAGCACCAACAGTAACAGAGTTAAAGTGGCCAGAACATCAGTGGAGAACGGGCCGCAATCCCTCTGTTCTGCGACAATGCAGCCTCTGCTGCTCTGACCCTCGGAAGAGGCATAGCCGGCCGCCAGGGAAAGCCGCCAGAGAACAAAAGCCTGGAAATACCGGCTCAGAGAGTGCCCATCCCCATCCTCCCTCGCAGGGGACACGGAGACTCTACCCAAACATGGCTGCCTGAGTATCGGCGCGGCAGGCCCCTCCCCCAGAACACAGAAGGCAGGCTGAAAAATCAAGAAGCCCACAACCTGAGGCGCCTGGGTGGCGCAGTCATTGAGCTCCTGTCTTCGGCTTAGGGCGTGATCCCGGCGTTCCGGAAAGGAGTCCCTCATCGGGCTCCTCCGCTGGGAGCCTGCTTTTTCCTCTCTCACTCCCCTGCTTCTGTTTCGTTCTTGCTGACTGTCTGTCTCCCTCTCTCAGATAAGTAAATAAATAAAATCTTTAAAGAAGAAGCCCACATCTCTAAGATCCCTATAAAACAAGGGGCACGGCCTGGGACCCAGTCAATAATTTTGGGCTCTGGAAACCCCGCAACCTCTCTTCATCAGAATGACAAGAAGGAGAAGCCCCCCCCAGCAAAGAAAAGACAGTGAGTCAGTGGCTTCTGCCACAGAAGTAACGGATATGGATGTAACCAAATTATCAGAAATGGAATTCAGAGTAACAATGGTCAAGATAATGAGTAGACTTGAAAAAAGTATTCAGGAAAATATTACTGAGAATATAGAATCCCTAAGGGCGGAAATGAGAGCGAATTTGACAGAAATTAAAAATTCTATGAGCCAAATGCAGGCAAAACTAGAGGCTCTGACGGCCAGGGTCACGGAAGCGGAGGAAAGGGTTAGTGAATTGGAGGATGGGTTAATAGAGGAAAAAATAAAAATAGAAGATGGTCTTAAAAAAATCCACGCCCACGAATGTTGGCTACGGGAGATTACTGACTCAACGAAACGATCCAATGTTAGAATCATCGGCATCCCCGAGGGGGTGGAGAAAAACAGAGGTCTAGAAGAGATATTTGAACAAATTGTAGCTGAAAACTTCCCTAATCTAGCAAGGGAAACAAAAATTCGTGTCCAAGAGGCAGAGAGGACCCCTCCCAAGCTCAACCATGACAGACCTACACCACGTCACGTCATAGTGCAATTCGCAAATATGAGATCCAAGGATACAGTATTGAAAGCGGCCAGGGCAAAGAAATTTCTCACGTACCGAGGCAAAGGCATCAGAATTACATCAGACCTGTCTACACAGACCTGGAATGAGAGAAAGGGTTGGGGGAGCATTTTTAAAGCTCTTTCAGAGAAAAACATGCAGCCAAGGATCCTTTATCCAGCAAGGCTGTCATTCAGAATTGATGGAGAAATAAAGACATTTCAGAATCGACAGTCACTAGCCAATTTCGTAACCACGAAACCAGCCCTACAGGAGGTATTATGGGGGGTTCTATAAAAGTAAAAAGGCCCCAAGAGTGATACAAAACAGAAAGTCACAGCCAATACAAACAAAGACTTTACTGACAACATGGCAGAATTAAAAGCATATCTCTCAGTACTCAGCCTGAACATTAATGGTTTAAATTCTTGCTTCAAACGCCACAGGGTTGCAGATTGGATAAAAAGAAATGACCCATCCATTTGCTGTCTACAAGAGACTCATTTCGAACCCAAAGATGCATTCAGACTGAGAGTAAGGGGATGGAGTACCATCTTTCACGCAAATGGACCTCAAAAGAAAGCTGGGGTAGCAATTCTCATATCAGATAAATTGGATTTTAAACTACAGACTATAGTTAGAGATGCAGAAGGGCACTATATTATTCTTAAAGGAAGTATTCAACAAGTGGATATGACAATTATAAATATATATGCCCCCAACAGGGGAGCAGCAAGATACACAAGCCAACTCTTAACCAGAATAAAGAGACATATAGATAAAAATACATTAATAGTAGGGGACCTCAACACTCCACTCTCAGAAATAGACAGAACACCCTGGCAAAAACTAAGCAAAGAATCAAAGGCTTTGAATGCCATACTCGATGAGTTGGACCTCTTAGATATATATAGAACACTACACCCCAGAACCAAAGAATACTCATTCTATTCTAATGTCCATGGAACATTTTCAAGAATAGACCATGTTCTGGGACACAAAACAGGTCTCAGCTGATACCAAAAGATTGAAATTATCCCCTGCATATTCTCAGACCACAACGCTCTGAAATTGGAACTCAACCACAAGGAAAAATTTGGAAGAAACTCAAACACTTGGAGACTAAGAACCATCCTGCTCAGGAATGACTCAATAAACCAGGAAATCAAAAATCAAATTAAACAATTTATGGAGACCAATGAGAATGAAAATACAACAGTCCAAAACCTATGGGATACTGCAAAGGCAGTCCTAAGGGGGAAATACATAGCCATCCAAGCCTCACTCAAAAGAATAGAAAAATCTAAAATGCAGTTTTTATATTCTCACCTCAAGAAGCTGGAACAGCAACAGAGGGACAGGCCTAATCCACGCACAAGGAAGCAGTTGACCAAAATTAAAGCTGAAATCAATCAAGTAGAAACCAGAAGTACAGTAGAGCAGATCAACAGGACTAGAAGCTGGTTCTTGGAGAGAATCAATAAAATTGACAGACCACTGGCAAGACTTATCCAAAAGAAAAGAGAAAGAACCCAGATTATTAAAATTATGAATGAAAAAGGAGAGGTCACGACGAACACCATTGAAATTGGAAGGATTATTAGAAATTTTTATCAACAGCTATATGCCAATAAACTAAGCAATCTGGAAGAGATGGAATCCTTCCTGGAAACCTATAAACTACCAAGATTGAAAAAGGAAGAAATTGATTTCTTAAACAGGCCAATTAATTATGAAGAAATTGAGTCAGTGATAAACAACCTTCCAAATAACAAAACTCCAGGCCCGGACGGTTTTCCTGGGGAATTCTACCAAACATTCAAAGAAGAAATAATACCTATTCTCCTAAAGCTATTTCAAAAAATAGAAACAGAAGGAAAGCTACCAAACTCATTCTATGAGGCCAATATTACCTTGATCCTCAAACCAGGCAAAGACCCCCTCAAAAAGTAGAATTACAGACCGATTTCCCTAATGAATATGGACGCCAAAATCCTCAACAAGATACTTGCTAATAGAATCCAACAGTTCATTAAAAGGATTATCCACCACGATCAAGTGGGATTCATACCTGGGATGCAAGCGTGGTTCGATATTCACAAATCAATCAGCGTGATACATCATATCAACAAGAAAAGACTCAAGAACCATATGATCCTCTCAATCGATGCCGAAAAAGCATTTGACAAAATACAGCATCCTTTCCTGATTAAAACCCTTCAGAGTGTAGGAATAGAAGGTACATTTCTCAATCTCATAAAAGCCATCTATGAAAAGCCTACTGCAAATATTATTCTCAATGGGGAAAAGCTGGAAGCCTTTCCCTTAAGATCAGGAACACGACAAGGATGCCCACTCTCGCCACTATTATTCAACATAGTACTAGAAGTCCTTGCAACAGCAATCAGACAACAAAAAGGGATCAAAGGTATTCAAATCGGCAAAGAAGAAGTCAAAATGTCTCTCTTCGCAGACGACATGATACTCTATATGGAAAACCCAAAAGAATCCACTCCCAAACTATTAGAAGTTATAGAGCAATTCAGTAACGTGGCGGGATACAAAATCAATGCTCAGAAATCAGTTGCATTTCTGTACACAAATAACGAGAACAAAGAAAGAGAAATCAGGGAATCCATCCCATTTACAATAGCACCAAAAACCATACGTTACCTTGGAATTAACTTAACCAGAGACGTAAAGGACCTTTATTCTAGAAACTATAAATCACTCTTAAAAGACATTGAGGAAGACATAAAAAGATGGAAAGACATTCCATGCTCATGGATCGGAAGAATTAACATAGTTAAAATGTCCATGCTACCCAGAGCAATCTACACTTTCAATGCTATCCCGATCAAAATACCGAGAACGTTTTTCAAAGAACTGGAACAAATAGTCCTTAAATTTGTATGGAACCAGAAAAGACCCCGAATCTCCAAGGAACTGTTGAAAAGGAAAAACAAAGCTGGGGGCATCACAATGCCGGATTTCGAGCTGTACTACAAAGCTGTGATCACAAAGACAGCATGGTACTGGCACAAAAACAGACACATAGACCAATGGAACAGAATAGAGAGCCCAGAAATGGACCCTCAGCTCTTTGGGCAACTAATCTTTGATAAAGCAGGAAAAAACATCCGGTGGGAAAAAGACAGTCTCTTCAATAAATGGTGCTGGGAAAATTGGACAGCTACATGCAAAAGAATGAAACTTGACCACTATCTCACACCATACACAAAAATAAACTCCAAATGGATGAAAGACCTCGATGTGAGACAGGAATCCATCAAAATTCTAGAGGAGAACATAGGCAGCAACCTCTACGACATCAGCCAAAGCAACCTTTTTCATGACACATCCCCAAAGGCAAGAGAAACAAAAGATAAAATGAATTTATGGGACTTCATCAAGATTAAAAGTTTCTGCACATCCAAGGAAACAGTCAGAAAAACTAAGAGGCAGCCCACGGAATGGGAGAAAATATTTGCAAATGACACTACAGATAAAGGACTGGTATCCAAGATCTACAAAGAACTTCTCAAACTCAATACACGAGAAACAAATAAGCAAATCAAAAAATGGGCAGAAGATATGAACAGACACTTTTCCAATGAAGACATACAAATGGCTAACAGACACATGAAAAAATGTTCAAAATCATTAGCCATCAAGGAAATTCAAATCAAAACCACACTGAGATACCACCTTATGCCAGTTAGAATGGCAAAAATAGACAAGGCAAGAAACAACAATTGTTGGAGAGGATGTGGAGAAAGGGTATCCCTCCTACATTGTTGGTGGGAATGCAAGTTGGTACAGCCACTCTGGAAAACCGTGTGGAGGTCCCTTAAAAAGTTAAAAATTGAGCTACCCTATGATCCAGCCATTGCACTACTGGGTGTTTACCCCAAAGATACAGACGTAGTGAAGAGAAGGGCCATATGCACCCCAATGTTCATAGCAGCAATGTCCACAATAGCTAAATCGTGGAAGGAGCCGAGATGCCCTGCAACAGATGACTGAATTAAGAAGTTGTGGTCCATATATACAATGGAATATTACTCAGCAATCAGAAAGAATGAGTTCTCAACATTTGCTACAACATGGACGGCACTGGAGGAGATAATGCTTAGTGAAATAAGTCAAGCAGAGAAAGACAACTATCATATGATTTCTCTCATCTATGGAACATAAGAACTAGAATGATCAGTAGGGGAAGAAAGGGATAAAGAAAGGGGGGGGTAATCAGAAGGGGGAATGAAACATGAGAGACTATGGACTATGAGAAACAAACTGAGGGCTACAGAGGGGAGGGGGGTGGGGGAATGGGATAGACCGGTGATGGGTAGTAAGGAGGGCACATATTGCATGGTGCACTGGGTGTTATACACAACTAATGAATCATCGAGCCTTACATCGAAAACCGGGGTTGTACTGTATGGTGACTAACATAATATAATAAAAAATCATTATTAAAAAAAAATAAATAAAAATAAAAATAAAACTAGAAAAAAAAAGAATATTATCAGCTTTGTTCTTTTTTTTGTTTTGTTTTCTTCTTGGTTTGAATATTCTTTTTGAAGGATCTTTTAGTTGAGCTGTAAGAGCAATAGGAAATTGGGTTGTGCTCATAATTGAGCTGAAATCCTAATGGATGAACAGTATACTCCCAGGGTCTACATATTGAAAGACAGAAAGAAGATATGGGGGCCCTTAGACAGCCCCTTCTTTCTACCCCAAGATTTCTCCTTTAACATTAGAGAGTTTTTCTTTTTGATGTATTAAGGGAAACTGTTCAATTTCAGAGCTTACACCCAGCAACTGGCTGGAGTACTGTATTTCATTACTTGTGATTTAGGTGTCAATCCTGCAGAGTGAATTGGGACTGAATTCTGGACTCAGAATGACATAAAAAATATGGATTGCTTTAGCTATGGAGGAACCTATTGTCAGAAGATTTGATCTAAAAATGATTGCTTACATATCCAAAATTCTTAAGAATATTTCCAAGTACTTTGGGACCGCATTTGTTAACTTGAGGGAAAAGATGTTTCTAATCTTCTGAAAAGAAGGTCCGAAGTACGAACATTGGCTTCTCGTTAGCAAAGTACTCCCTATCCCTGGTATTCTCTGTAATAGCTGGAAGCCAAGTATTCAAGAGGATAGGACTTCTGTTTTCAGATGGAACTTCCTTCGGTTCTAATACTCCTTCTCTGGAATACATGATTTCATGGTGCTCTTCCGATTTCACTGATCACAGCATGAGCTCATGCTGTCAATCTCTAAGAACCAGTGTTAGAGGTAGGATTTTACTAAAATTATGGTCTACTTTTCACTGGAAAATAGATTTTTTTTAAGTATTTTGGTTATGTGGTCTCCATTGTCATTACTTTAACTCTAATTCTCCCTGACTCTGAATCGCACTTTACAGCTGATGAAGGACTTCCAGTATCTCACGTCATTTTCACAAGAATTCTATGAGGTAAGCATTAATATAGACAAGGAAGCTGAGGTTGTTTTCCATACCCATAGCCTTTCTCATTTCCATAGAAAAACTGAAAGGCTCTTGGTATAAATATTAGGAAGTTAATATTCCTTCATTATTTATATCATTGCCAGAGTTAGAGTGGATAGCAATAATCTATAAATAGATACAAATTTAATTTTGAACTTTATAAAACTATGCTGTATTTCAGCCCTCCCTAATATTTTGGTGTCTCCCATTTTTATCTTCTAATTCAGTTGTTTTTATCAAACCAGTTGTATGCTTTCCTGCATCAACAAAGAGGTACCCATCTGTATGCTGAGCATATGGAATCCAGGTGTGGTATTAAAAAGCAGCTAAAAGTGTTAGCCAGTTATTGCCAGAAAAGAAAACTTGAATTCACAGGAATTTGCAACTAGAAGAGATTTTACAGATCATTTAATTCAGCTCCTTCATATTATAGATAAGAAACATGGCCCAAAAAATGGAGTTTGCTAGTCTCTCACCCACTACTACAAGATGGTTTCCGTTAGAAAAATGCCACTTCACGTGTCAAATTGGGAACGTGGTAAGCCCAAATTGTGTGTCTGGATGACATTCTATAACAATTATATTGAAAACACTCTCCAAAGAATTAATTCAGAGATGTGGGAATTCATCCTCCGTGTCACAGGAAAGGCATTTATGTTTAGGACCAGACGCAGGCAGACCTGTTAGAGTCCTGGCTCTTCTGCTCACCTTCCGTAACCTTAGGCGGGTCCCTCCAGGACTCAATTTTCACATTTGTACAATGGAGAAATCAATAATACTTATAAGATTATAAGGATTAAATGAAGAAATATTGTACTTAATGATTAGCATAATCGCTGATACTTACGAAGATATATATATATATATATATATATATATATATATATATATATATATAGGCTATCATTATTTCTCAAAATGTGATCATATGCAGACTTCTTCCAGAGTCATCAGCTTATTGGTAATACCAACCTTTACATTTTTCCTCCAGCCAAAATTGTCTCATCCATGCTCTGAAGCACTCTACATTTCAATTGCTTACTTTTCCACGTTCTTGAACATAGAACTTCAGAATGAATCTTAATATCAGGGGAAGTCTTCTGAAAGAACATTTTTTATCACCCAAAATTTTACATTAGCTGCCAGAAAGCTGATATAAACTTTAATTTTTTTAGTAACTACTTGTTACTACTGATACAGTTATCTCTTTAACTTTTTAGCTTGTTTCGAGTCTCTTTCTCCTTTCCTCTCCCTCTTTTCCTCTCCCTCTCTTCCCTCTCCCTCCCTCCCTTTACATTGTTGTGTAGTATATGTGTCTTAAGCAAAATTATATTGAAGTATAATATTCATACATGTAAGTGCACAAATATAAGAGTGTGGTTCTATGAATTTCTCTAAGTAACATTTTTGTGTAACAGCATCCAGGTCAAGAAATAAAACATTATCACAACCCTGTCAACCTCCTCAGACTCCCTTCCAGCTCTTACCCAACCTTCACAAAGGGAAATGCTATCCTACAATCCAACACCTAGATTAGTTCCACAGGGCCATACCATGTGCAGACTTCTGTGTCTGGTTTCTTCTCTTTCTTTCTTTCTTTTCTTTCTTTCTTTCTTTCTTTCTTTCTTTCTTTCTTTCTTTCTTTCTTTCTCTTTCCTTCCTTCCTTCCTTCCTTCCTTCCTTCCTTCCTTCCTTCCTTCCTTCCTTCTTTCTTTCTTTCTTTCTTTCTTTCTTTCTTTCTTTCTTTCTTTCTTTCTTTCTTTCTTTCTTTCAAAGATTTTATTTATTTATTTGACAGAGAGAGAGAGCACAAGCAGGGAGAGCAGCAGGCAGAGGGAGAGAGAAGCAGACTCCCTGCTGAGTGAGGAGCCCGATGCAAGGCTTGATCCCAGGACCCTGGGATCATGACCTGAGCTGAAGCCAGATGATTAACCAACTGAGCTACCCAGGTATCCCTGTGTCTGGTTTGTTTTGCTGAACGTTATGTTTGTGATTCACCCATATCATGGCATCGAGTTGTAGTTCATCATATCTCATTGTTTTCTGGTTTTTCATTGTGCTAATACATCCCAATTGATTGATGTTTACTACTGTTAATGCATATTTGGGTTATTTCTAGTAATTTGGTATTAGAGACCATGCTGTTAGCACAGGTGTTTATTTTTAACCACACATACACATTTCTGTTGGTAACAATGGAATTGCTGGGCGTTAAGGTATTCCCATGTTGAACTTTAGTAGATTCTTCCAAACAGTTTAACAAAGTGTTTGTAACAACAGTATACACATTTTTGTTGTTGTAAACAGTCTCAGTCTACTTTTTGGACATAGAAAGGACACAGCAATCATCATGGTGAAAGTGCAGCAGTAGTGATGTCATCCAATGTGACATTCTTTTTTTTTTTTTTTTTTAAAGATTTTATTTATTTATTCGACAGAGATAGAGACAGCCAGCGAGAGAGGGAACACAAGCAGGGGGAGCGGGAGAGGAAGAAGCAGGCTCATAGCAGAAGAGCCTGATGTGGGGCTCGATCCCAGATCGCCGGGATCACGCCCTGAGCCGAAGGCAGACGCTTAACCGCTGTGCCACCCAGGCGCCCCCCAATGTGACATTCTTAAGAATGTTCACTACCTTGTAGTATTAGTACAGGTCAGGTCCAAGTAGGAGGTACATTCAAGAAGAGGATATCTGAGGGGGAGACACAGTAATATCAGTCATACTGACTCATGGGTACCTCTGCTCTTACCAGAAACTGGACAGCTAGCACATGAGTCATTCTAATTACAGGAGAGCATGAACCCACTGGCCTCCTGAATTTAACTGCTAACCCGCATGTCATTTCAAGCTATACTTCCTAGTCCTTGGTGAACTTTGCCATTGAAATCCCACCTTCCATTCTATGCCCCATTGTTGGGCCCTCAAACAAGAGGTGAGGAGCCCAATTAAGTCATAAAAAAGGGGGCGCCTGGGTGGCATAGCGGTTAAGGAAGTACAAGGAAATTGTACTCAAGGCCCCACATTCAGAGGGCCCTGCACTTGCTTTAATGTTCTGTTATCACTGTCTTGAAATTCTAAATCATCTTATCTTTGAATTTGTGTTTTGTAAACATAGGAATTCAAGTCTGATGGGACAATAGAGCATGTGCTTGAGTAGAACAGATATGCACAGTATGAAATGTACCATTCTCTGCTGCCCTATTGCGTACAGTGTTCATGATACCCATGAGCACAGAATTCCAATGGACTCACAGTGCGTGAGAGTTCAGTGAAACTCCAAACAGTGCCACATCCACGTGTTACATCTACGCTGAGTAGGTGCAGGTACTGATAGTCCTGAGAGGCTGGTTCTTCTCTTCAAACAGAACCTGCTTCAAACAGAAAGAAGGTGGTGGTGTTCTAAGAAATATGAATGACCAAGGAACCCCCATAGCCTTTCTTACTCATGTTACTTCCCTGAGTTAGCCAAAAAATTATACTGAAAATGAGGACATAGACAGAGAAAGACAGAGCAACCCCAAGTTCCTTATCTTTGCAGTTATTCCTTACTCATCAGTAGGCCAACAGTAGAGGGTGTTGGTAGAATGAGCAGGTATCAAAGAAGTGAATAGAACAGTTGAGTTCGTTTGGTTTGGGGCAGCGTTTCCGCTGTCCATGTACACATAAACATTACAAAATAACAATTGCGTAATTTTGATGATTTCACATACAAATAAATGTTCTATTAGTATTTAAAATCGGCAGTGCACAATATGAAGATGAACAGTAAGATTCTTGTGAATCGTTTAAATTTTTAATTTTCCTTTACTTAGAAAAACACTTCATGGTGTGATATGGAGAATTTTATAATTGCCCCCAGTGACCTATGCCCTTGTATAATCCCTCCTGTTGTGTGTAGGCAGGACCTGTAATCTGATTCTAATAGAATATGGTGGAGGTGAAAGGGTTTGGCAGATGTAATTAAAGCCCCTAATGAGTTAACTCTAAGTTAATAAAAAGGGAGATTATCCTAGGTGAGCCAGACCTAATCAGGTGAACCCTTTCAAGAGAATTTGAAAATGAGAAGCTCTGTCTCCTGCATGGCATCAGGTGTCATGAATTCCATAGCTGAAGAGAAATGTGTTCTGCCATCACCAACCATCATGAGCTTGAAAGATGGGACCCCAGCCCCACCCAACACTGAGATTGAAGCCTATGAAACCTTAGACAGAGGACCCAGTTTAGCATTCCTGGAGTCCTAACCCACAAATACTATGGGATAATACACAGGTGTTGTTTTAAGTTGCTAAGTTTATGGCAATTAGTTATGCAGCAATAGAAAATTAATACAAAACACTAAGAAAAACCACTATGACAAATCAAGAGAGACCCTGGAAGAAAGGAAAAGGCTCTATACTTTAGTCACTTTTTCCCTGTGTTTTGAACAATGAGTCCTGCATTTTGACTTCTCATGGAACCCCCCAAATTCTGTCGCTGGTCCTGGCTGTTACTCCAAGCTGGTAAAAGGCAATCCAATTACCTACAGGCTTTCCACTGTATTATCTAAATGTACATAATATTTTGCACAACCTTTTTGGACATGGTTGGTGTGTATCATATTGAGAATACTGTGTTGTAGGCTACACATTTCCTCTGTAGGATCTGAACATTATCTTTTAAATTTTAATTTTACAGTCTGGACTAAAATGCCTACATTTCACACTAGCGACAAATTTGGCTTCTAAAACTTTTGTACAGAATTACTCATAGCAACTCTTTGGAGGTAGAATCAATGTAATTCTGTGTGCGATATTTTCAGTGCACGACATAAAATTATTGAACAATTCATAACCATTTATGAACTGTTTCTGTTTACACTTGTCAGTTACGATGATTCCCATGGATTTTTTTTTTTTAAGACCAACTCTTTCCACAATGCTTCCTTAGTACCAGTTGCAGACTTTCACAGTATTATGTCCTCAGAATGGTTTGTTTTGCAGACGTTTTGAGGATATGTATGTGTAACCAGTATGGCCCACTTTCCTAGTTTGGGGTACAAATCTGACGATTCTTCTACATTTTAATAGATTGTGCCAGCTCCACATTTTTATGTTAGCAGGAAACCCAGCATCAGACTTTTAGAACTCAACCATCCCAAATGTCCACAGTCTGAGAAGTTTACTTGGTCTCACTTAAGTGGCTTTTCCTGCTTTCAGAGGCTGGGCCGCGTGACTTGCCCACGTGTTGGCCTTGGTGTTCAGCTTCAGTGGTTCCCATTGCTGTGACAGTGTTGCATCTGAAGTTGTCCCTCCCTCGTCCTGATTCCAGCATAGTTCACGAGGGTACAGTTGTTTTGGTTTTTACTCGTAAACTCACATTCACAAGGTGGCTGGATCTGGAGTCATCTTAAATCCCTTCCCCCTGATGATCTCGATGTCTGTAGAGAAAGGATCACAAAGATAGGTTCTTATTTTTCTCATTTACTTTGGGGTCTTTAGGATCCTTTCCTGTGAGAGAACTTGGAAGGCTATTACCCTAAAACATCAGAACTCCTAATAATTTCAAACACCTAAAGAGAAGGAATCATGGGCTTGATCCCGTTCTTCCCTGGAGCCTATTTGACCCCATGGCAAATTTACTTTCCTTCTCAATCTCCATCAAATCCCAAGACGGTTCTGATCCTTAAGGCCAATTTTTTTTTTAAAGCCCAATGGATGCATATTCTACTTACATTTACAAAACTAAGAGGGATCTTCGTAATGTCAGGATAAGAGTCCAAGAACTTCCCTAATGAGTCCTCTGTGTCCCATTATGGAAAAGTAGTTGGCAGTGGTGGATAACTAAAACTAACTTTACCTGTGCTGGGCATCTTCTTCTGCTGAGTGTTGAGACCGTCTTATTCAGTCTTGTCTCTCTTCTTCACCCCTAGCAAGGAGCCTACCATTGTGCCTTTCATAAAGTATATGCTGAATGGATGTTGTGGAATTGAATAGAAACAATATTTAAAGCCAGCATCTATTCATAGTTTAAAAAGCAGGGTAGCCTCTACTTTGTCTGCCTTGCTGCTTAGCTACGAGCTGTTCACCATCCAGAAATTTAGGGGCTGGGACACTGGAATGGTGATCCACGAAACTCACTTACTTGGTGCCCTGCCATCCTAAGGAATAAACCAAGACCAGATCTCTTTGGTTGATTCCTCCAACCCATTCTTTCGGCTGATAATCTTGAGGTCCTCTTGGGTTAAGAATAGAGATGAGCACAGACCAGGAAGGTAACCCCAGCCCATTCTGGATGTTGCCTCGTTCCCCAAGTTCATTCTTGAGATCAGTTACGCAAGCCGACTCCCCAGAAGCTTGGGTGCACTTTTGCAGCGGATGTTTTCCTGGCTGACAGCTCTTTCACCATATGGCATCTCCTAAGAAGCACCAGGAGATTGAAATATTCTGATCCCTGTGCTTCGACTGCATTTCTCGAAATAGCTTGGTTATAAAACTCACAACAAATAAAACTTCCTTTAACACTCTCAGGGTGTTAGGAAGAGCTAGACTGTGGTGTGTATTTAGACCACTTTGTACCTGGATTTAAATTTTTAACATTCCCTCTATAGGCAACCAGTTTCATTGTGTGCATTTTAAAGAACAGGAGTGTCAATGAATATGTTTGATCTCAAATCTGCAGACCCATTCGCTCGTTTATATCATGTAATATTTAAAACATTCAGAAGAATAAGAAATGCAACCAAGTCCTGGGTATACATTGCCCAGATTTAAGCCAGTGCTGGCCTCGTGCTATGCTTGTGGTCTCTCCCCCTCTGACAGATCCTCCCTTCCTCTCCCTCCCTGTCTTGCTCCCTCCCTCATGAACAAAACATGCAGATACAACAGAAAGGCCCCTTGTTTCCTCTCTCCACTTCTTTGCCCTCCCTTCCAGGAGATAAACATTACTCTGGGGTTATTGTGTTCCCTTCCCATTCCCATTGGGGGACATGTAGGTTGTTTTCAGATTTTCCTTGTTACCAACAATGCTGCAATTAATATTCTTCTTGTCCCTCTGTACATATGGGCTAGAATTTCCTTAGGATTTTATACCTCGAATTGGAATTGCCAGGTTCAACAATAATACACATCTTCAGCACTGCCAACTCTCTCTCCAGAGTAGCTGAACAATTTACTTTGCTACCAGCAGCATGAGAATTCCTGTTTCTTCATATTCTGCCACAAAACTTGGTAAATACTAGACATTTTAATTTTTGCTGCTAAATTTAGCTACTCGAGCTTCACAATAAGTACCGAAACCTAGAAAGGCAAGTCTATTCCCTTCTTCTTCTTTTATTGCGTCTACACCAGCAGTTCTCAAACTTTTTTGTCCCAGGAACCCATCACACTCTTACAAATTAAGTACTCCAAAGAACTTTTATGTGGATTCTTTCCATCGATATTTACTCTACTAGAAATTGAAAGTGAGAAGTTTTTAAAAAGTTTAGCCATGAATTCATTTAAAAGTGACATTAGTAGGGGCACCTGGGTGGCTCAGTCGTTAAGCATCTGCCTTCGGCTCGGGTGTGGTCCTGGAGTCCTGGGATTGAGCCCTGCATCGGGCTCCTCCGCTGGGAGCTGACTTCTTCCTCTCCCACTCCCCCTGCTTGTGTTCCCTCTCTCGCTAGCTGTCTTTCTCTCTGTCCAAAAAATAATAATAAAATTTAAAAAAATAAAATAAAAAATAAAAGTGACATTAGTAAACCTCATTGCATGTGAACATGAATAATATTTTTAAAATAAAAAAATAAGTTTAAAAACAAAAAGATTAGAAGAATGGCACTGTTCTATACTTCTGCAATCTCTTTAATGTCTGGCTTAAGAGAAGACAGATTCTCGTATCTGCTTCTGCATTCGGCCTCTTGTGATATTTATTACCTGCCATGTAGCCTCTGGAAAACTCCACAGCACGCTAGTGAGAGAATGAGAGTGAAAAAGGCAGATAATGTTTTGGCATTATTATGAAAATAGTTTTGACCTCATGGACCACCCCCAAATACCCAAAATGTTCACACTTTAAAAATGCTCTTCTAGGCTATCCTTGGTCCTTTTACTTTTGAAATTTAGTATCAGCTTATGGAGTTCCACAAAATAGGCAGAAAATGTGATTTATATTGCATGGAATTTACAGGTTAATCAGACTTGACATATTCATTGTATTGGGTATCCATAAACACTGTACATCTTCCTGTAGCTTTAAGTCCTCTCCAGTGTCCTTCTGTAATACTTTAACATTTTGTCTTACCTTATATTTGTACATTGTGTTTTAATTAGTTTAATTAATTACACATACTTTCGGGGCACCTGGGTGGCTCAGCTGGTTGTGTCTGACTCTTGATTTAGGCTCAGGTCCTGATCTCATGGTCGTGGGATCAACCCCCACATCTGGCTCCACACTCAGTGGGGAGTCTGCTTGAGATTCTCTCACTTGCCCTCTGCCCCCCTCCCCCACTCATGCTCTTTTCTCTCTCTCTCAAATAAATAAATCTTAAAAAAATACATTTAAAAAACAGGTATGTTCAAATTGGCCGGTTGCTTGTGTGTAATTGGACTGGTATTGATTTTTGTGCATTAATGTTCATTCCAGCAACCTTCCTAAACTCTTCTTCTTCTTCTTTTTGATGGCCTGTCTATAGGTTTTCTTGATGCTTTTACGCAGACAACCGCATCGGTCTAGTAATAACAGCAGTTTTAAAGCTCTGATACCTCTTGGGGCCTCAGGGGAAGAACGGAGTGTATTGTGTTGGCAAGGACCTCTTCTTGTCCAATATTTGTCAAGAGCTGAGCTGAACTTAACAGGTGTCAAAGTGGGCAGTTAAAACAGGACAAAATTAGAGTAGCAATCCAGTCACACTTTGGTATAAGCAAGAATGCAAACAGGAAAGGAGGCTGGCTCCCCCAGTGTTTGATTTCCCCACAGAACAGCACCAGGTTAGGCTCAGATGTCTCACGACAGCCAGAGGCTCATTCCTTCTCTGTGGAAGCCTCTGAAGAGAGGCAGTTAGGGGAGGAATGCAGAGCTGCATGAAAGTGTGGGGGTGCAGTCCGTAGCGGGGTGCTGGACAGCAGGTCCCTCCTTGCTGACTGTGCACCAAGTCTGTCGGGAGGAGGGCAGCCTGCCCCCAGGAGTCCTACCACATGAAGCCCTGGTAATTGCCAATGGTCGAGCCTTGAAAGTCACACCTGAGATTTTGGCCTGGAGCTGGATTCCTCAATGTGAAATGAAGCAGTGATTGTGGGCATCCTTCTCTTATTCCTGACTTTAGAAGGAATGTTCCAGTGTTTAGGTGCTTGATAGATAAACACTTTGGAAAGAGGTTCCCTTTAATACTTAAATTGTTATGATGGGATTTTATTTCATCATAAATATGTCTTGAACTTTATTAAATACTTTTCTGTATCTCTTGAGCTAACCATGTGCTTTTTCTTCTCTAATCTAGTGGTGAATTAAAGAAGGAGATTTCCTGAAGTTGAATCACCTTTGCTTTCCTTTCATGGTCTTGATGAATTCTATTATCTGTATTACTGTATTTCATTTGACGATACTTTATTTATAAGTTGTGCTTTCTTGTACTGTCGATCTATATTTCATATCAAGATTATAACAGCCTTGAAAAATAAATCCTACAACCTCTCATTCCTGTTCTCTGGATTGGTTTGGATGAGATAGGAGTGGTCTGACCTTTAAGGGCTGGTAATGCTTGCGTGCAAAATTATTTGGGCCTGCTGTCCCTTGTGGTAGAATTTGTGGCTTAGATTGTGTTGGGGACCTAGTTTTATGTGATTAAAAATGTCAAATGGATTGTTGTTTCCTAAAGTTTTAAAAATGTAGCGTGGTCCTGCCATAAAATGTGTAAAACTGACTAAAGCTTGTCATACAATTTTGAAAAGTAACAAAGGCGTTAAGGGTTATATTTTACTCTCACTGACTCCAATAAGACTTATCTTTGTGTTCATCCTACTGCCTTCTCAGTGGCATGTAACATGTTTGCTCACTTACTTTTCCTCCTCTCTTGGTTCCTTGACATATTCTTTTGGTTTTTCCCTCCCTTTCTAGACTCTCAGAACCAATCTTTTCTTTTCTTTTACTTTGCATCTGCACCCTGGACTCCGCAGCTCTCACCTTGCCCTTGCTTTGAATCCCACCTTAACTTCCTGTCTCCATTACATCATCTCTCCAATTGCTTCTGAAACCACCCAGCTGGTGATGACACCCCATTGGAATCGGCAGAAAATGTCTCTTCTGAGTTCCAGTCTCAGGACACTTACCAGGTACACATGACTTTGAGTCCCACTCCCCCAAACAGTCCCCGTATTCGTTTTCTGGCTTCTACTTTCATATCGACTCTGCCTTTCCCCACCCCACTCCGCCACCTCTATGGAGCGCAGCCACGGACCAGCCGTGACGTCTGGCTTCTGTTTTAGGTTCATCAGCGGAGCCGCTAGCAGGAGATTGGAGAGCTCCCTGAGCTCCTTCCTGCCAGCCTTGAGCGGGGTTGGTGTAGGAAGAAGGTCACGGTTTCCATGGGACACTCTTAGCTGTAGCTATGGCTACGTTCTTTCTCTCTGAGGCCCAGGGATGGTAAGGGCTCCTGGCATTACCAGTCCTGGGGTCCTTCACCGTCCCTTGACGGGCTCTCTTAACTCTGTTACCTCTTCATCAAGAGTTCCTCCATGAAACATTTCCTAGTTACCCTATTCGAGGGGACCACTTATTTCTTGCCAAGCTTCCAACTGATGTGACTTCCCAGCCGCAGGACATCACCACCACCTCTCTGGTTGCTCCAGACAGAAAACCTCCCTTCTGGTCACCTTCCGCATCCAACCCATTATCCCATCCCGTTGTTGCCACTTCTTACTTACATCTTGAAATTAGACATTTCTCTCCTTGCCATGGCTCAGTGGTAGCTTCTTTGCTGGTCTTCCCATTTCTCCTCTTGCCTCTCTTTCAATCTACTCACTGTGGGGCAGATAAAACCATTTTTTAAAAATAAAAGTCAGATCATATTTCTTCACCGCTTAAAACGCATTAATGGTGTTCTCAGAGTTTGCGTAAAATCCAAATTCCTTATTGTAGGCCTACCAGACATTGTATGATTGGATCCCTACTGACCTTCCTAAGGTCATCTCATACCCCCTCTGATTTGCCCTTTGGTGCCCCAGGCACACTGTCCTCCCTGTTGTTCCTTAAACATGGTGAACTCATTCATACCTCAGGACCTTTGCTTACACTTTTCCCTTTATAGGGAACTCTCCGTCCCCTACATAGAACACTTATTACTCCGCTCTTCACACATGCCTGCTGGTCCTTCAGGTTTTGGTTTAAAAGTCACTTTCTCAGAGAGACCCTATGACAATCTTATCAAGGTAGGTCTCCCTATCCCATCTTGCCCAAGCCTCATTATGTCCTATCATTATACCCTGTTGATTCCTTTAGAGTTTATAACAAGATATAATTATGTATGTTGGCAGTTTTTTCTTTTTGGTTTGCTTTATTTTCTACTTATTTCTACTTATTTTCTGTCTTCTTCACTAGACTGTCAACTTTTTAATGATAGAGACTTAAGACTATTTTGTTCACCACTACATACCCTGCTTATATTCTGGCACACGATTGTAGTTAATAAATATTTGTGCAGTGCATAGATGTTGGAATATTCACCAGTAGTGTTTTCTGAAGAGGTTCACAATAAATGTCATTGGAAACTGAGGGGATAATTTTCTTATCAAAAGAGAGGGAGACAGGGAATAAAGGAGAGAGAGGGAGAGAGAGAGAGAGAGAGAGACATCATATACATACCTTCTCCTCCCCTCCCCAGGGAATGATCAACATTTAAATGTTCTTAGCCTGTTGAGGATCCAGAAAAGCCATGTAGCTGCAGAGAATAATTCAATTACACAGTGGAGATTAAAGCTTCAACACTAGGGAATAATTAGAAAGATGTTTTCCATTATGTATGCTCTCGGAAAAAAAAAGAAGGAAAGAAAGACATGAAACCCAATGGAAAAGCATTTCAAATGGTAACCAAACTACTACCTCTGTTGCAATCGCAGGAAAATTATTTCAAAGCCTCAGATCTTTGGTCTAAGTCCTTAAGCCTAATTACTTAATAATGTAGTTGAAAACTGGAGAATCCAAAGAACCCCGGATTGGGCAGGAATATTTTAAACCATCATGCCATTACTAGAGCCATGAAGTGAAGGGATGATGTCTGGCTAATTATCCAAACACAGAGCACCAATGTTTCCTCCTCTGAGATGCATTTGTTATTTGTACAACTAATTTACCATTTAATATGATTAATCTTCCATTGCAACTATTTTTTTTTATGTATCTGTGGTTTATTCTTCACTTTATGTGATAAATTTTGTGGCTAGGGATGTGTTTTAAGCTTCTTTGCACTGTCTAAATAGTCTTCTCGAGGGCTGTAGTGAACATCTATTAATCTTGCTACTCAGAATCCGTTCACTTTTCTTTGGATACAATATTTACTTTCCTCTGGGGAAGCCCTTCCACCTCTGCTCTTGAACAATGTGATTTGATGAGCTTAACCCCACTGCTAGTTTAAAACAACAAGCATATTTCCTCTCCCAGGCAACAGTAATTGGTTGGGCACATGATTCCACATCAGGAAATGTTTTAAAACTGTTCTGGGAGAAACAGTCTCTTTTTCCCACTGGGTCTTAAAGATGAAGTATATTGGAAGCCATCTTGGAAGCAAGTGCTAGAGAGAGACTGCCTGGATATAGAGCCAACACTCAGAAATGGAAACAGGGAAACTCGGTCCTGGTCACGTTTGACTCCTGGGTCATACATCTGAAAGGAGTTAATTTTTGGACTCTTACATTGCATAAGCAAGTGAATTCACTTGCTTATGTAATGTAATACAAATAAAGACTTTTGGATTGGTTATTCTGTCCATTCCAACCAAAATAATTCTTGTACACAGCAGGCACTTCATTATATTTTTTGATTAATTTTGACCAGTTCTGTCTTCATTTTCAGACCTCTAACAAAAACCTAAAAAGTTTCTCTTGATTTGATTAAAATGGAAAAACAAATCTTTGCCATGATGAATGTTCCTTAATTCTTCCGGAACATTCACCTTTATTTGAAATATGCAAAAATTATTTATTAATATATTGCTAAGTCCATGATGTTTTCATGATGTCTGAAAAACTTTCCAGCTGATATTTCTGGGGGAAAAACCAAACCTCTAAATTTTATACTCATTTAAAATTAGAACGTATTTCTTTATTCAGAAGAATGCTCTTCTTTGGAAAATTAAAAATGTGTTTCTTTGTTTTTTGCCACCAACTATGTTTGTCATCAAATAGGTCAATTTAGTTTGATACTGTAACTTTTAATGGAGTATAAAACTACTGAAAAACTGGAATTGACTTTTCAGAATTTAAAAGTTATAAATACTTTTGTTTCACGTCAAGTGATTCAGAAGTGTCAATGGAAAAGGAAAATCACATGTAATCCCATTCCCAGAGATAATCACTGATATTTTGACACATCTTTTTATACAATTTCTATATGGAGAGATTTTTTTTTGTTAAATAAGGAAAAGGAATCATCCTATTTATACTCTTGTATGCTTTTTAAATTTAATAATAACAATAAATGATGTGACAGTCTTTCCATGTCAATATATATATATTCCATTGTGTGGATAGATCATTAAAACTCCTCCCTTGTAAAAAAAAAAATTCTATTTAATTCCCTAACTTTATTTATTCTAAATGAGATTGATAAATTATCATATTTACAGAATTTTTAAGAATAAAATCCAGAGGGGTGCCTGAGTGGCTCAGTCGGTGGACATCCAGCTCTTGATTTCAGCTCAGGTCATGATCTTGGGGTTGTGAGATAGAGCCCTGTGTTGGGCTCTGCACTGGGCATGGAACCTGCATAAGATTCTCTCCCTCTGCCCCTCCCAAGAAAGAAAGAAATCCAAATAGAATAACAGTTGGCATATTTGAAAATTTAATACGTATTTCCAAGTTGCCTTTCAAAATGTCGTACTTTCTAGGTAAGCAAAAACTCTGTATATGAACATTCTTGTTTAGTTTTACCCATCTCATAGGTGATAAATGGTCATACTTTGCTGTTTCAGTTTGAACTTCTTTCATAGCGATGGGGTGAAACTTTTTTTAAATGGGTGAACTATCAGTTTTTCATTGCTGTGTAAGCAAAACAAAACAAAACACCTTAAGACTTTGGGACATCGATTCACTATTGCTCATTTTCCCAGCTGTCAGGTGGGTGGTTGTGAGTTGGCTGTGTTGGCTGAGCTTACTCTGGAATTGCTTCTGGGGTGCACTGTCATTCAGCTGGGGTGCCTTGGCTTTCTTCCACATGATCTCCCAACGCTCAGCAGGAGAGCCCAAGCTGATTCACACCCTAGAGGCAAAGGTTCCAAGAGAACGAACAGAATCCTGCAACCCTCTGAAACAGGCACAATGTTGCATCTTCGTTCTGCCGGCCAAAGGAAGTCACAAGGTCTCTTGAGATACAAGCAGGGGGCAAAGAGATGTCACCACTTAACACAAGGAGCTACAGGCTCACATTGCAGGGGGTGGACACAGGGAGTAGACGCTGGGAGGAGTGGGTACAGGGGCACAGGGGGTGGACACAGGGAGAGAGTAACTGGAGTTGTTTTTGTTTTTTTTTATACACGTCTACCATACATGCTTTCTTTATATCAATATGTAATAAGGAGAACAAAACTTCCATTTAACTCTTCTGAAACAAATTTCTATTTTGGATAATATTCAAAGTTTTTCACAATGTAAAGGGTAGATGATGACAAATTCATTTCTCAATCTGTTTCTTGGGTTAATTAAAGCACCAGTTTAATGTTTTCTATTAGCTGTATCCTTTTCCTGCCGCACCAGGTTTCATTCCAGGCTAAATGAAGTGTAGGTTTTCTAAATCAGTTTTTGCTTAGGCTCGCTAAAATCAATCCATGAGGTCTGAATTTCTTTTAAATTTAGAATTACTGAAAGGAGTGCTTTTTTACATTCAAATGCACTTCGCTTGTTTTCCAGGTTCTGATAACAATATACTGCTCAGTGGGGAAAAGTTTCTCCCTCAATTGAATTTTCCTGGCACTAGGTTTAGGAAATTTCCTTTAAAATTTTTCCCTGAACATATTTCTAGTACTGAGATCTTGAGGTTTGAGTACTTTTGTTTCAGAGAGGTGTGCCACCGAATAGTCATTCAACATGAAACCAAACCTAGATGTTGATAATTCAAATATCCTATTTTATTTTATTTTATTTATTTAATTTTAGATTTTTTTTTTTTCAATTTGATGGAGAGAGAGAGACAGCCAGTGAGAGAGGGAACACAGGCAGGGGGAGTGGGAGAGGAAGAAGCAGGCTCCCAGCAGAGGAGCCCAATGTGGGGCTCGATCCCAGGACTCTGGGATCATGCCCTGAGCCGAAGGCAGACGCTCAGTGACTGAGCCACCCAGGTGCCCCTCAAATATCCTATTTTGAATATGAGACGCTTCTTATTGAAAGGAAAATTAGAAGGGATATATAGTCAAATGGCTAGCTTCGTATTTTTATCTGTACTGATTCCTAAGCAGTGTGGGGTAAATCGTGACTTTTACAACATTCCAGCTATCTGCAGGCATGGTACCTACTCTCCATACTTCTCATCAACCCTTGTTTGTTCAGCAAATACAGGGTACTTTCCACATATCAGACATTATGAAAAGCTCTAGGAATACACAAGCAGCAAGTCACACACTGTCCCTGGTCTCGTCGTTGACATTCTACTGTGAGATACAGATAACGAAGCAGGTGATTTTAATAACATGCTGGGAATATTACTTATGGAATTTCCAGCTTCTGAGGCTGGCTACTTTTATAACATTAGAAAGTAACTCTAGGAAAATATCTCAAGTTAGAAGAAAATATTTGATTTTTTTTTCCTTAGCTTTGGGGGAATGTCGAGAGTGAAATGTAATTTCATTTATAGGTAACACGTGTTTATGTTGCTGCCTTAATTCTCCCTGTGGATCAGACTGCTCTCCTGTGTTCGGGGTCCACCAAGTTTATAGACGCTGTGGCCTTCCTTCTGTTTCGTAAGTGCACAACTTTATTCTTACAAAACCATGTCCAGGATAGAATGAATGATCTGGAACGAAGGGTCAGTGTGACCTTCTATCTTGCTTAATAGTTTAAAAAATCCATTTCAAGGTGCTAAACACAAAATAGCCTTCCTCAAAGAGATTTTCTGTATTAGGGCTTTTAAATATGTATTTTCTAAGAAGATAGTAAATTCTCTGAACTCCATCCACCTTCTAAAAGCTTAAATAACTTTCTTTAATAGAAAAAAAAACCCTGCCTAAAGCCCCTGTTGCCTACCTCTCCTAGACTCCTATTAATTAGAAAGAAATCTAATGCATTATTTGCTTATTCTATGAATCCTGGGTGGAAACCAGGTATAACTTAATACCCTGCACTGCATTTGGTGACAAATGAGGCAACTATTTGTCTTGAACGTATTGTTTGAAAGTATTGCAGGAATTCTTATCTTTAACCTTAGCTTTTTCTTTCTTCCTTCCTTCTTCCTTTTTTAAAATCCCAGCTTTTAAAATTGAAGCTAAGAATTCTTGCTCAGCCATTTGATTCTGGGACCATATGCTACTGGGTACCAGGTATTCAGTACTACAAACTCACAATTAAGTTAGGACTGCTGAGACAGAATATTTCTAGTTTATAAATAAAAGCAGATTATTTTTAACCCAGTAAGAAAGCCAAGAAAGCTAGTAAGGGGAATATATTAAAATTGATAATATATTATTCAACAAAACCCAAACTAATGTTACCAGCATAGTGCACAGGCTAAATTGCTATGTGTTAATGTGGAATGGGGGGGGGGTTTGGTAAAACATCAAGCAATCTTCTAGTTTCCAGTCCCCATACTCATCAAATGTACTTTATCAATTCCCCCCTTTATGCTTCTCAGGGACCTCTCATCCCCCTTCCCTCTTCTGTACGTAAAGCCGATCCACGTCATCCTCAGCTCTCTGCTAAGCGTCCACCTCCCAGCACAGGCCAGGCCTCTGCAGGAGGGATGGGAAGTGAGAGAAGGATGGGGCGGGCTCTTTCTCTCCTCCTTGTTCCTTCTTTTGGTTCCATCTTTTCTGGGTTGGGGTGAGGAAGGAATATATGACTAAGTCTGGAGCATAAGAAAAGCCAGCCCCACACGACCGCCTGTGACACTACTTATCACTGTGTCTTATTCTGGGGGTCAGTGGTTTTAAGAGTGGACGTGATTCAGAACTGGAGAGGGGCAGTTGTAACTCATCAGGGACAGTGCTCATTGACTTTGTCCTCATCTCCGTCTGTCACAAGCGGGACAAAATTCTAACACTAGAGCACATTCTCGTGTTGCCCAAAATATGGATTTTTAAAAAAATGTAGTTGATGTTCCTTGTGCTTTATTATGATAAAGAGCCTTTCTTTCATGAGGCATGAAAAGAGCTCATCTCACAAAACCCACACTGGTATGTGGAAGTGAGTTACAGGTTGTGTCGTAAGACCCAGGTTCTTCATCTGACTTTGTTTTATGGGATGACATCGAAAGGCGATAGTTTTAATATACTGTCATCTCTGCATGTACCTTGTTTTGTATATTTTAAGAAGTGCTTTCAGGCCACAGGTACCTCTTGGAAATGTGGCTTTTCTCCCAGCTAAATGAATGAGCAGTCATTCCTTCCCCGTGGCATTCAGACGAGACATTCTGAACGACTCTCAAATGGGCCTGGGCTTTGAGTCCTTTGACCAGTGGAAACAACTGGTTTTAATGTAGAACATTTCTCACTGTGTTTGAAAACCTAATAATACCAAATAACTGACTCAGGAATGACGGTGGGGGACAGGTGGGGTCAGGCGGAGGGAAAGTCACGAGAAAGGACAAAGAGATAGGAACACCTGGTCCTCTGTACTGGCTTCATTTTCTATTTGTTTTCATTATTGGAATTCTACACAAGGTTTTGTTTAAAAGTAGAGATATCATACCTTTTTTAAAGTTTACAAAGTATGCTTCGAATGCTTTGGTTCTCTCTGACCTGGTTTCTCCCCCAATAATAAGCATTCCATTGTGTACACATAGCAAAATGTATCCCCTCCTAGGCAATGATTTAGCTGCATCTCATAAATTTTGATATGCTATGTTTTCATTTTTATTCAGTTCAAAAACTTTTCTAATTCCATCTCTGACCCATAGTCTGGCAAGAACTATTTTGTTTAATTTCTAAGTATTTAGGATTTTCCAGATATGTTTTGTGTCCTGCCTCCTATCTCAATTCTGTTATGATTCCAGAACATGCCATATAGGATATCAAACCTTATAAACGTGTTGAAAATTTTTATGACTCAATATGTTATTTATATTGATGTATGTTCCATGTGCACTTAAAAAGAATATGTATTCTGCTTTTGTTGGTTTTCGTGTTGAAAACCTGTTAGGTCAAGATGACTGGTAATATGATTCGTATCTCCTATATCCTTGCTGATTTCATTCTACTCATTCTATCAAGTACAGAGAATGGAGTGTTTAAATCAGACTATTAATTGCGAAATTATTGATTTCTCTTTTCAGTTCTGCCCGTTTTTGCTTTGTGTATTTTTTTTTTTTGCTTCATGTATTTTGAAGCTTTCTTACTAGCTTAGCACATGACACATTTAGAATTATTATGCCCTCTTGATTAATTGACACTTTATCTTTATGAAATATCTGTTTTTATCTTGAGAAATAGTTCTTGTTCTGAAATTTACTTTTCCTGACATTTATAGAGCTGCACTATCTTCCCTATGATTAGAGTTTATCTAATCTACTTTTCAACCTTTTATGTTTAAAGTATCTATGTATTTATATTTAAAATGACTTTCTTTTGGGGTGCTTCGGTGGCTCAGTTGGTTAAGTGTCCAACTGTTGATTTCAGCTCAGGTCATGATCTCAGAGTCATGAGATCAGGACCCACATCGGCTCCACACTAGTGTGTAGCCAGCTTAAGATTCTCTTTCCCTTTCCGTCTGCTCCTCCCTCAAATGCCCTCAAAACAAAAACAAAAACAAAACAAAACCAAAAAGACTTTCTTTCATATATCATACCGTTCTGTCCTGCCTCTGGATCCAGTCTGATACTCCTGCTTTTTCATTGACAAGTTAGGCTGTGTATACTTAATATAATTATCAATATGCTTGCATTAAATCTTGCTTGTATTTTCTATTTTCTTATCTATTTTATGTTCCTTTCTTTTCCTAACTTTCTGCTTCCTTTTGGATTCATTATTTTTCAGAGTTCCATCTATTGCCTCTATGGCTTTTCTTTTCCTTAGTTTCTGTAGCATTAACGGTATGTATCTTTAACTTCTCATAGTCGATCTCTAAATGCAACTTACCACCTACCTATGATGAAAGAACTCCCCAGGCAGTGTACTGCTTTCTTTCTTCTGGCTCCTTTTGCCATACATTTTGCTTCTATGTATTTTACAATCTCCACAATACATTTTTTTTTTTAAGATTTTATTTATTTATTTGACAGAGATAGAGACAGCCAGCGAGAGAGGGAACACAAGCAGGGGGAGTGGGAGAGGAAGAAGCAGGCTCATAGCGGAAGAGCCTGATATGGGGCTCGATCCCACAACGCCGGGATCACGCCCTGAGCCGAAGGCAGGCGCTTAACCGCTGTGCCACCCAGGCGCCCCCACAATACATTGTTTTATTTGGGCTTGATTGGTCATCTATCTTTTAAAGATATTTAAAACAAGAAAAATGTCTTATATTTATCTACATATGTATCATTTTCAGTGATCTGCATTCCTTTGTGTGGACTCTCATTTCCACCTGATATCATTTTCCTTTTGCTTGAAGAACTTCCTTTAATATTCTTCAAAGTGCAGGTCTGTTGGAGACCAACTCTCTCAACTTTCATTTTGCTGCAGAAATTCTATTTTCCCTCTTAAATATACTGGACATTTCAGCTGGATATAGAATTCTGTGTCAACATTTTTTTTTCCAGCAACTTAATGAAGCCATCTCACTGCCTTCTGGTTTGTTGGGTTTTTGTGAGAATGCCAGAGTTATTCTTAGCTTTATTCCCCTGTGGTACAACGTACCATTTACTCTTGCCGTTTATGATTTTCTCTCTTTACCACTGATTTTCACCAATTTGGTTTTGATGTACATTATTATAGTTTTACTTGTGTTTTTTCTGCCAGGGATTTTTTTTTTTTTTTTGGAGCTTCTTGAATCTATAGTTACATCATTTCCATAAAATTTGGGGAAATTTTAGCCATTTTTTCTTAAATGTTTGGTCTGCTACCCCCTCCTTCTTGAACTCTAATTACATGTATGTTGCGCTATTTAACATTGTCCCATAGGAAATTGTGATCTGTTTTTATTTTTTATTATTTCATCTTTTTCCTCTGCAGTGCAATTAGAATAGTTTCTATTGGGATTCTTCTAGTTCACTACTCTTTCCTTCTGCAATACTGAATTTGTTGTTCAGTACATTCAGTGATTTTTTTTTTTTAATTTCAGGTGTTGTATTTTTCACATCTAAATTATCCATTTAGTTCTTTGTTAGATCTTTCATTTCTTTCCCCATTAGATTTGTTTTCCTTTAAATTGTTGAACATACTTATAATATGAATTTGAATAGTTCCATTATTTATGACATTTCTTGGTTTTTTTTCTATCAACTAATTATTATTCCAGTTTTGAATTACATTTGCCTGCTTCTTGGCATGCCTGGAAATTTTTGATAGGAGTTTTGATAGGATGCTGGACATTATTAATGTTAATTTAATGAGTGCTATGATCTTCCTTTAAAAAATTACTGAACTGTGTTTTGGTAGGAAGTTTAGTTGCTTGGTCTTTCCAAGGCTTCTTTTTAACACTTTGTTATTATAATTCTGGCATAGCCTTTATCCAGGAGTAGACTTGTCCTACTATTACAGTATCTGTGGATCTCTCTTCAATACTCAAATTTTCTAAGATCTCTCACTATGACGGAGTAAAACTCATATTGCCACCACATGAGAATGCTCAGAACTATGCTCCACTGCCATATTCTTGACATAAGTTGGGGTAGAACAGGAGAATTTTTAGACTGAGTGATTTGTTTCTACATTTGGACTCTTCCAGATTCCAAAATGTTCTTTTAGCCTACACTGTCACTGAAGGCTTATGTGATTTCTCCTTATCCCCTCCAAATCTTTTCATCTAAGGCAGGCCTATTTCTATGTCTGCCATCTTTACTCAGGTAAAGATGCTGCTTTAGTGCCTTGATCAGCTATGAAGGGCTTGTTTTTCTGTTTTTCTGTTCCATTCCATTCATCCAGAATTACCTGTGCCTAAAACTCTTTGTTCATCCCATAGAGAAATATTATTTGGTTTTTCTGAGGTTTTTTTCGTTGTTATCATGAGCCAAAGATATATGATTTTCTACATCCTATTGAACAGAGGTCTTCACGCTTTGTTTGTTTGTTTAGAATTTAATGATGGGTTTGAATCCCTGTCATAGCTGAATAAATTACTTCACAGATACAGAGGCATCAAATTGAAGGTCATGCATGACTACTTATATCATTGTAATGTTTTCTAAATGATTTTTTATTTCTTACCTACCACTTTATGTACAGTACTTGCCTTCTAACTTAATCTATGTTCTCTGATATGAATCAGTTATCGTGTAGACTGATCTGAAAGTATATAAACAGGAGAGAGAGAGACATATGTTTTTGTATGTGTATAACTCTTTTTTTAAAAAAGATTTATGTATTTATTTGAGAGAGAGAGAGAGCATGAGTGGGAGGTACAGAGGGAGAGGGAGAGCAAATCCCAAACAGACTCCACACTGAGTGCACTGCCTGACTCGGGGCTTGATCTCATGACCCTGCGATCACAACCTGAGCCAAAACCAAGAGTTGGGCACTTAACTGACTGCACCACCCAGACGCCAGTATGTGTATAATTCTTATCTAATGTGTGCATACATATACACCTGCAGAAACACACATATACGCACAAACAAAAATGTGTTTAAAACCCATTGAAACTCTTCAAATGGAAGATCCTTAAATATGTTTAAAAAATTCTGTATCCAGAGAGTTGTTATAGGTGACACACACAATAAAATTACACAGCGATGGAAACATTTCAAAACATCCATTTTCAAGATGTTCTTTCCATTTAACAAATCTCTTTTTAAAAGACGCATTACTTTCTTTTTTTAAAAAATGGACCATTTTTTCCCTGAAGGCAGATTAAGTGTGGGGTTTTTTTTCTTTATAAAATACTATCTGGCCTGCAGTATTGCAGCAATCTCACACTGATGGTACTCATACAGTGCTCTCTTCTGTGTGCTCGCTATGTTGCTTTCAAACGAGCTTACCTAAAAATAAACCTGGGCCAGCCCCCACTCCATCCCCTATTTAAAAACCTCCACTCATGCTCAGTTGGCTTCAGGATGAGCGCTAAACTCCTAAGCATGCATAAAGTCCTTCAAAGATATTCAAGGTCTTTCCAAACATTCCTAGTGATGTGCCGTGGGTTCCGACCCTGTCTTTCTCCCTGGGTATGGAGCATCTTTCAAACCTCTGCACATTTGCATACACTGTGCTCCTTTGTCCAGAAGATTCTTTCTCCTCTTTCTATCTAAGAAGTTTCTACTCCTCCCTTCAAGATCTAGTACAGATGTCAGCTTTTCTGAGGAAATTGTCCTGATTCTCATACCAGAGCTGATTTTTTCCCCCACCATGGCAACCACTCTTCCTCCCCTGTTGAAAGTTGTATAATACTGTGCTGTAATTATCTGCTGGCAAGGCAAATCGGTCTCCCCCACGAGGCAGTGAGCAGCCTGAGTGAGTGGTCTGACTCACCTTTGATCCCCGGCACTTACTAAAAGGACTGGGACCAAGTAGCAACTCAACAAATGTTGTCAGATGAACTAACGATGCAGGCAGATGATGACATACAGAGAAACTATGTCATGACAACATTTTCAAATGTATCACTTAAAATGTTTTCATTTCCTTTTATGATAAAGCCCGATGAAAACCAAATGAGGCCAGGTCTTCAATGATTGGATGGTTCATTTTCCTTCCTGATTTTTCCAGCAAGAGGAAGATCGCTGTTCTCATGTTAGACTACAGCTGTTTTAGTTTGAGCTGCTCTGTTTTCAGCAACATGTATGATGATTAACTGCTAGAATCCAATAATGAACAGCGAGATGGGGTGGTGACTGAGGATTAATTTAAGTAAACAGTCTTAAGTTAAGTGAGGAAAAGGTTTTGGGGGGCCCAGACTCCAAGTATTATTTATGGTCCTATCAGTGGCATAACTGGGAATAATAGATTAAAATTAGGAGAAGAACATTTTTAGAGGAAGATAAGAAAAATTCTCCAGACAGCGAGACCTACTAGACTGTGAAATAGGCTTTCAAGTAAAGTGATGGAAACACAATCCCCGGAGACATTCTAAATAAAGGGACAATGGACTAGAAAGTACTTTGCAGAGGAGGATTCTGCATTGACAGCTGGAGCAGGACGGGGGCAGGGGAATGGGCTGATGACCAGATGTGACCCATGGACAGCCTGCGAGCTCTGAAAGGAGGTGGGCGGCCTGAGATCCGGACGTCCTGAAGAAGACATGCTTAGGAGAGAAGCAAGACTGTGTCAGTAATGGCGGGAGAAACGCGAGACTCCCAATGAACATGAACACAGCCGGGGATTTTCAGATTAGTAGAGAAGGCTGGCTAGCAGCAGACACTGACAATGGAATAGAAGTTTGGTTGGAAAGAGTACATTTAGATCACAGAGGAGCTTGCTGGATTCGAGAAGAGTTTACTCTGGGATAAAATGGGTAATAGGGAGCTCGAGCAGGAATTGACTCGGCACACTGGAATGCATGCCTTTGCTTACGGTCTCTGTTTTTGTGGGAGGAAGGGGTGGGGATGGGGCCAAGGTGCTACTTGTCTGTAAAAGCCCAGCATCTGGCCTTGAATGAGGATTTGCTGAACATTCATTGAATGAAAGAAAGAATGAATGAATAAGAGTGACATCATCAAAGTGTGGCTGTGAAGAAGATGTATTTCACAGTAGGGAGCAGGACAAATTCGAAAAGAGAGAGAAGCCAGAGCTGGGGAGTATGACACAGAGCACCGGCTCACAAATATTTTGTCCAGGCGAAAAATGTGTGTTTTGTTGTAACTCAGTTTACACACACCCACACTCACATACACATGTCTGCCACAAAACAATACACAAAATAATATTAGTATGCTATGGTGTGAAATTGCTTTCATGGGGCGCCTGGGTGGCACAGCGGTTAAGCGTCTGCCTTCGGCTCAGGGCGTGATCCCGGCTTTATGGGATCGAGCCCCACATCAGGCTCCTCCGCTATGAGCCTGCTTCTTCCTCTCCCACTCCCCCTGCTTGTGTTCCCTCTCTCGCTGGCTGTCTCTCTCTCTGTCAAATAAATAAAAATAAAATCTTAAAAAAAAAAAAAAGAAATCCTTTCGTATTTTATTTTATTATTATCTGTAATGTTGGGTGGGATACACTAAGTTGATTTCATGACTGGCTAATAATGGGTCCGAGCCTGTAGTTTGAAAAGCACCGATCTGGAGATAAATAACTAATTAATTGTAATCAGATGATACCGTAAAAGCAGGATATATTCTTGAAGAACATAGCCAAGTACAGTCTTTCTTAAAGTGGGGAGGAAAGATGCCGTTACCCGAACAAACGGTGAAAATTGTCATTTGAACCTGATGCCGTGGTTGTTGGACTTGCATATCCCTCAAAACACAGACCTCCGGACATTTTTAGGAAGCTTATTAGGGGACTCTAGGTGTGGGAATCAGCTAAATGCCCAGTGGATTGTTCTGATAGCTCAGAATAATGCCAGCAAACTGCAGGAATCTCAAAAGAAAAGGTTATTTTCTTTTCTCTTTTTGGCAGAAAATACACCCCGGGCCTTCTAATCTAAGACAGAGTTGGATTGAGTTTGAGGATTAAACATCAATCACACCAAGTTTTTATATTCCAGATTTTTTTCCCTCAGGGACCATCTCTTCTTACCATCTTTTATAATTCCTGTAGTCCACATCTCTTGGATAAATACGTTTATGAATTGTTCTGGTTTTCTGTTGCTCTCCCCACTGGCAGCCACACAGAAAGCCATTTTACTGCCTTAGCTTCCTAATGGGCCCGTTGATGTAATTCTCCCTTCATTTCTTAATAGGTTTAGAATGATCCTCCCCGGGATTCATTTCTCTCCTGACACAACAGTGAAAGGCCATCTTACTTCCCTTTCTCCCTCTGGCTGACAAAAATATCTTCTTTCTCTTTCTTGTCCTTAATTGACGTTGTTTATACTCATAGGGATCCTTTATCCCTCTTCCTTCCTGGTGGTTTTTTATGAAACTACCTATGTTCACACCTCATTTGTCTCCGGGCATTCCCTTGTGAAGGTTTGCTGGCAGTCACTCTGTCCTTTGGAAGCTCTTTTTTCCATCTTGGCTTCCCCTCTGGGTCTTAATTATGTGTTTCTGAAAGTTCTTCAGCTTTCCTATAGACATGGGGATGCAGTGGGGCTTCAATTAATGGATGCCCTAGGAGAAAAGACCTTTATGATCCGCTGTGTTTGTATTCTAAAAAGAGCAAAACAAAGTAATTGTTACAAGTCTTGGGAAACCGTATTGGTTTGCTTTACAGGCTCAGTGGAGACTGACTGTCTTTTGCCGCGTGTCTTTATGAAGCAGATAGTGAAAGTGTTAGATCTTTGTGGGGTAGAGGTGAAAGAGAAGGCATTTAGAGGGGGACGCACTTGGGTTTTAATACTGGGTCTGCTACTTTTTTGTTTGTGGCTTTGGCCTGGCTATTTAGTCGCTCTGAGCCGCAGTTTCTTCCTCTATAAAATAAGGATAACGTGGGGCACCTGGGTGGCTCGGTCAGTTAAGCATCCAGACTCTTTCAGCTCGAGTCTGATCTCAGTGTGGTGAGATCAAGCCCCATATCCGGCTCCGCACAAACATGGAATCTGCTTGAGATTCTTTCTCTCCCTCTCCCTCTGCCCTTCCACCTCCTCTCTTTCTCTAAATAAATAAAATCTTAAAAAAAAAAAAAGACGAAGTAGTAGTAGTAGTAGCAGTATAGGGCACCCGGGCGGCTCAGTCGGTTAAGCATCTGCCTTTGGCTCAGGTCATGATCCCGGGGTCCTTGGATGGAGTCCCGGGTCGGGCTCCCTGCTCAGCGGGAAATCAGCTTCTCCCTCTCCCTCTCCCCGCCCCCTGCTCTCTCACTCTCTCTCTCTCAAATAAATAAATTAACTAAATAAGTATATAACTATTTACTTTAGAATAATGGATTAAATGAGATCATATATAGTAAGTGCCCAGCACAGCAGTTCTCAAACTTCGATGTGTATCTTAATCACCTAGAAACTAATGAAGAATACAGAAGCCCACATGCATTGAGGTGGGATAAGATTCCTTGTATTTTTACCGTGACTCCCGTGTGATTCTCATACATACCAACTTGAGAGACGCTGGGCTAGCATACTGCAGGCAATCTGTATTGACTCATTTTCACACTCCTAATAGTTGAAAAGTAATCTTAAGCATTTTGTAGGAAATTCATTTTGACTTAAACTTGAGTTTCGAAGGCCAGAAATTTGGAGAGGAAAAGCGTTTATATGAAGATAAATCTATTTTATGTCTCGAATTTGTAACCCCAGAAGTGAGTTTTGGCCACATCATTCAGCTAAGGTTTCACTTCCGAATGGTAATTGTCATCTCCAGCATATGGATAGGAAAGTATATTGTAGAAATAGTCTTACACATCACAGATATGACAGAAGAAGGGAATTGAAACTACATAGTTGTAAGTGATTAAGTACAATATGATTTAAAGTAGACTATGATTAATTAATGATGTATATTGGAAACCCTTGAGCAACCATTGAAAAATATTTAAAAGAGGCGTACATAGTAGAAGAAAAATGGAACAAAATGATTGTGTAGAAAGATGAAAAGGGGAAAAAGAACAGGTAAAACAAAGAAAAGATACAAAGATGGTAGATTACCAATTTTCAAACCACAACTTTCTCATTTACTCTGTTGTTTTTCTGCTTTCATTCATCAATTTCTGACCTTATTATTCTTTTCTTCTTTTTGTTTGTTTTAGGTTAAATTCTTTCTTTTTTCTAGTTTCTAAGGGTAGAGGCTTAAATCATTGAGTATAGGCCTTTTCCTGCTTTTCTAAAATAAACATCACTGCTGTAAATTTCCCTGTAAGTTCCACTAACGCTACACCCCATAAATTTGATGCATGTGTTTTTGGTCTCTTTCATTTCAAATATTTTTAAATTTGCATTGTGACTTCCTTTTTGGCCATGAAAAGTATGTTGTTCGGTTTGGTTTCTCTCTCCTATTCTTTCAACTGAACACAAACCAATGAAAACTGGCCTCAGAAATTTTGTTGTATACTTAATGTTTCTGGTGGTTTTGTTTTAAAATCATAGAGGCTAAAATGACTTATGAGGAGTTTTTGTTTGTTTGCTTTTACTTCTTCCATTATCCATTCTCTGAACAGCCTCAGTGAACTGTTAAAAATGTAAATATAAAAGCAGAACAGAGGCTAAAGAATATTTGTTGAATGAATACACAAATGAATAAATGATTCGTTTTGCTTCCTAAAATTTTTCAGCAACTTTTCTGCTGTTAAAATAAAATGTACGCTTTTTATTTGGGCCTGTGAGTTTCTGCAAAATCTATCCTTTTCTTGGATCATCTGTGCCCCTCCCCTTTCCAGCATCCTCTTGCACCCTCTGCTTTGTTCATCTCTGTCATGAAGGTTTTCATGTCATGCACGTAGACCCATAGTAGGCACATCAGGGTAAACAGAATGTATTTACCTTGGCTTAGACCTATCCTCCAGCTCTTTACATAGATACGTCATCTTTTTTTTTAAAGGATTTATTTATTTATTTTAGAGAGAGAGAGCATAAGTGGAAGGCACAGAGGGAAAGGCAAAGAGAGAATCCCAAGCCGACTCAGCTGAGTGTGGAGCCCACTGCGGGGCTTGATCTCATGACGCTGAGCTCATGACCCGAGTTGAAACTGAGTCAGACGCTTCACTGACTGCACAACCCAGGTGCCCCATAGATACATCATCTTAATGATGACCAGTAAAAGGCAATAATTATTTTATTTTATGTGTTTACGTGTTTATCCTGTTTCCCCATACTAGAATGTAAGCTCCAAAGAGCATGGGCAATGTCTTCCTTGTCATGTGTGATAAAGTTGGTGATTATGCGGAGGAAGATTTATTATTTTTCTTTTCTTTTACTTTTTATATGAAAATTTCAAACATATATGAAAATGGAAAACAGTACCGTTATCCTCCATACCTATCACCCAGCTTCAACAAAATCGACATACGTACAGCCCAACTTGTTTTATCAATGCCACCTTCCCTTTACCCTAACTGGATAATTTTATGGCAAATGCCAAACATTGTATTGTTTCATCCACAAACACATGACGATATATCCCTAGAAATAAGGATGCTTTTTAAACATAGCCATACTATCTAACACCTAAAAAATTAACAAAACTTTCTTAATATAATGTAGGATTGAGTCAATGTTCAAATTTCTCTAAGAATTGATTTGTTCAAATAAAGATCCAAGCCCACTATTGCATTTGGGTAATATGTAACTTTTCCTCTCTGATTTGCCCTTTTTTTTTTTTTTTAAGATTTATTTATTTATTTATTTTAGGATTCGAGAGTGAGAGAGAGCGTGTGTACCTTAGGGGAAGGGGCAGAGAGAGAAGGAGAAAGGGAATTCTTAAGCAGACTCCCCACTGAGCACAAAGCCCAATGTGGGGCTCTATCACATGACCCTGAGATTGTGACCTGAGCCGAAATCAAGAGTCAGATGCTTAGGGGCGCCTGGGTGGCACAGCAGTTGGGCGCCTGTCTTGGGCTCAGGGCGTGATCCCGGCGTTATGGGATCGAGCCCCACATCAGGCTCTTCCGCTATGAGCCTGCTTCTTCCTCTCCCGCTCCCCCTGCTTGTGTTCCCTCTCTCGCTGGCTGTCTCTATCTCTGTCAAATAAATAAATAAAATCTTAAAAAAAAAAAAAAAGAGTCGGATGCTTACAGACTGAGCCACCAAGAGCCCCCATCTTGTTTTTTAATTGTAGTTCATTTGTCAAAGAAACTGGTCATTGATTTTACATACTGCACTTAGCTGGCTGCATCTCTTTTAACCCAGATACTTAAGAAAATTGAGATATAATTTATATATCATAAAATGTACACTTTTAAAATGTATAGTTAAATGAGTTTGAGCATATTCACAAAGTTCTGCAACCATCAATACTATCTAATTGCAGAATATTTTATTTTTTTTTAATTTAATTTTATTTTTTTTAAAGATTTTATTTATTTACTTGACAGATATAGAGACAGCCAGCAAGAGAGGGAACACAAGCAGGGGGAGTGGGAGAGGAAGAAACAGGCTCATAGTGGAGGAGCCTGATGTGGGGCTCGATCCCATAACACCAGGATCACGCCCTGAGCCGAAGGCAGACGCTTTAACCGCTGTGCCACCCAGGCTCCCCTAATTGCAGACTATTTTAGACCCTAAATAGTAGATACTCTCCATCATTCCTCCCCTAAGTCATGGGCAAGCACTAATCTACTCTCCATCTTTATGTTGCATATTCTGGACATGTCACATAAATGAAAATATACAAGATATGATTCTTTGAGACTGACTTCTTTCCCTCAACATAAATGTTCAAGATTCATCCATGCTGTAGCATGTATCAGCACTTCATTCCTTATATTGGCTGAATAATCTTTCATTGTATGGATATACCACAGTTTTTATTCATTCATCAATTGACAGACGTTGAATTGTACCCACTTGTTGGCTATGATGAATAATGCTGCCACGAATGTACATGTGCAATGTACGTGTGGACATGTTTTCCTTTCTCCAGGGTATATAACAAGGGGCAGAATTGCTGGGTCATATGATATTTCTATGTTTAACTTTTTGAGGAACTGTGAAATTGTTTCTAAAGTGGCTGCAACATTTTATTATCCCAGCAGTAGTTTATAAAGTTTCCAATTTCTCCACGTCCTCATCAGTATTTGTTGTTGTCTGTATTTTTGTTATAGTCATCCTAGTGGGTATGGGGTGGTGGATCACTGTGATTTCGATTTGCATTCCCTAATGACTAATAATGTTTAGAATACGTCCATGTGCTTATTGACCATTGGTATATCTTCTTTGGAGAAATGTTCATTCAGATCCTTTGTCTATTTTTCAATTGGGTTGGTTGTCTTTTTGTCGTTGAATTGTTAGTGTTCTTTATATTTTAAACATTATATAAGTCCCTTACGAAATGTGTGATTTGCAAATATTTGCACTCTCTCTGTTGGTTGGCTGTTCACTTTCTTAATGATATCCTTTGAAGCACAAAAGTTTTTCATTTTGATAAGTATAACCTATTTTTTTTTCTTTTGTAGCCTATGTCTTCGGTGTCATATTTAGGAAACTATTACCCAATCCAGTATCATGAAAATTCTTATGTTTTCTTCTAAGGGTTTTATAGTTTTGGCGTTTACATTTATGTCTATGATCCATTTTGAGCTTTGTGTGTGTGTGTATTGTATAAGGAAGGCATACAACCTCCTTCTTTTACGTGTGAATATCTGGTCTTCTCAGCACTGTTTGTCAAAAAGACTGTTTTTCTCCCCATTGAATTTTCTTGGCACCATTGTTAAAAATCAATTGATCATAAATATAAGTTTTTCTTTCTGGATTCTCAGTTCTAGTCCATTGATCTATATGTCTATCCTTTTGTCATTAACATACTGTCTTGATTATTGCAGCTTTGGAGTAAGTTTGAAATTGGGAAATGTGAATCCTCTGACTTCGTTCTTCTTTTTCAAGACTGCTTTAGCTATTCTGGATGCCTCCTATTTCCATATGAAATTTAGAATCATCCTGTCAATTTCTGCAAAGAAGTTATAGCATTGCAGGCCTTTGATTAATTTTCTGTGTTCTCAAAGTTTATGTGACTTTCCCCCCCAAAGTTCTTACTGCTTTCATAGAGGAGAAGATTTTCAGATGTTCCTACTTGGTCATTCCCACCTACATCATACCCCCACATTTATTTATATATGTCATGGCTGGAAGTGACTTCAGAATTTCATCCAGTCTACCTCTCTAATTTTATAGGTTCTCAGCTGAAAAATAGAAGATATGGTTTCTCTTTTCTGAATTTAAAAGTTTTCAACATTTTCTCTACTTTGAAATCCTCAATAGCACGGTCTTTTTCTTGCTCACTCTTTATCCATAGATCCTAGTACTGAGTCTGGCCCATGTCAGATGTGCAAAATAAAAATGTTGACCTGTCTATTTTCATAAACTAGTGCCCTGTGCTCTGTAGTTTGTAATTGGGAAAAAGGAAGGTCCCCAGGGCCAAACTGTCAATGATGTATGGAAATTTTACAGACTTTTCAGTTGGGATATGAAATGTTTTTATAATTTTTGAATGCTACAGCCTCTATCTGGGTTAGTATAGACTTAGCACAATTTCCAAATCTCTGAACATTTATAACAATCACTTTAATAATAAGATTGAAACCTTTTGAAAGCTTGAAATCCATTCTGAGATATATTTTTAAAAATAATAGTGAGAAACTATTTCTTTCAAGATCGTTTTAATGTGTTACAATTCTTTGATAGCTGTTAAACCATCCACTCATTTATTCATTTATTTATTTAACAAATATGTATTGAATACTTACTCTGTGCCAGGCATTATGCTAAGTGCTGGGACCACGATGTGACAAAGACAAGCATGGTCTCCTCCCCTTTTAAGAAGTAAACAGCAACTTGAATCCGAGCAGAAAATGAAAATGGAATCACCAGAGTACCTTATTCACAACCTTCTGGAAAAAGATATATACCACTGTACTATTACTAGAATATCTTCTGGTACACAGCAAATTCTTAGGAGAGGTGGAAAACATTTTCAAATAATTCTCCTGTATTCTGCTCCTGTTTCTTGGCCACTTGCATTTCTCCAAGAATTCTCCAAGAATTCTGATGTGGATTTTCTATACCTTCTGTAGACTCTTTCCACTTTTCTCCTATTTCGCATTTATTTTGCTCTTTCTCACTCCCTCTAAGAAAAACACACTGGCACGTGTCCTTATTGAAGTGATTTGTCCCGTAAATGTGGAGGGCAGGGTAAGATTTAGGAGTATATAAAGAACATCACCAAGGGGATGATCCCATTCAGGGACGCCAGGACTTCCCGTACTCATCGATGCCTGATATTTCATAACTAGAAATTCTTGTTTCCAAAAGGTGTGGATTCTGGCTAAAAGGTAAATATCCCTGGGGGAATCATTGTTTGGAGTCTTGTAAGTCATTTCCATACGGAGGTGAATGAGTTTATTTAAACCTTTTCTGAAAGCAGTTTTGGTTGGAAACATAGGAAAAAACATGAACAGGGGTAATTAAAATTATTATCAGGAGGTAGAGAAGGCTAGGTTGAAGATACCACCATTACAAAAGAGAAATAAGCCCGCTCTTCCAGCTGAACTCAACTTACTGTACTTTCAAACTGTATCACTGAGTTCCTTTAAAATGCTCTCTGAAACATGAATTAACATTTAAAATTAGCTTCATAATAAGTACTCAAATGCCACTGAATATAACCCTTGGAGGTAGAATGACATGGGTTGTATGACAAAATTTGGAATCCCTCATTCATATGCAACGTCTCCAACGTATTCCTTCCTGCAAGCCCCTCCGCACCCCAATCTTAAGGGTGGGAATTCCTGACATTCTGAGTACAGAGCATTGAGGTCAATGGACTCAAATCAAGATTAAAGAAAAACATGAAAAATTTGGAATGATCAAAGAAGAACTGAAACTTAGAGACAGATCACTTGTTAAAATATGACACCTCCAGTGTGTAATACTCTGCCCTTCCCACGTGTCAATTCCTGCCTTATACACACAGACCTAGAGGTTTCTGTACAAATATTCCCGCTCTCCTCAAGAACACAGCCCAGGTTTAATCATTAATTATTCTCTAGTTTCAGTAGGACTGTTTTAATCATTCTTTCCATTTTAACTGATTAATGTTAATGATAGATTTTACAATCATATTAAACAATAAGTTTTTTAATATGAAAGTAATGCTTTAAATGAACCTAGCATTTAAATGAATAGCAGTTGTGTGAAATTGTGTGTGATACCATCCAATATAAAATATGTGGACATAACAATTACAGGCCATCTGTTAAACTGGCATCTTGCTTGTACAGGAATGAAATTTCAATTAAGTTTTATTATCAGGAAGTGTAAATGACAGATCCCATACGAAAGTCCATAGCCAGTAAACTGTCTAAATAAAGAGTGGGATGTCATACAGTTAATGAGTTGGATCAGGTTCCCTGATTACATACTTTGTAAATAATGTGTTTGTTCACCAGCTCTTGGAAACGAGTCCTGCTGGTGAGCATGGTGGCTGTTTTTTAAGAGATGCCCATATGGGAGGTAAATTGAAACGGTTGTACGACACAGTCCGGAGTCGTCTGGTTAATGTTGATTCACTACTTTAGCTGGAGAGACCGAAGTTAAATCACACATGAGATAAAAGGATGATTTGAAAGGGGAGAAACAAAAATCGTATCTCGAAAGTCTCTAAGAAGCGGTGATTTGCTGGAAGCCACGTATCCATGGCCCGAAGACCAATTCACAACTGGAAGGACTTGATGTCATTGATCCACCGGTGGTTCAGCTGCGGTTTCCCCATCATCCCAGGAAGGAGAACATCTAACACTGTTAGCAAGTGTCGGGACAAGGGTCTGGGTTAACAGGAGAGCAAATGGACTTGTAGCTTTTAGTAATGAAATATGTCTCATAGCTCATCAAACAGCATCCTTACTTTCTAACCTGTCATCATTATGAATATCTATTATTGCTGTGGATAGGAAAATAAACAAACAAACAAACAAACAAACCCAAATTCTACTTGCTCAAGTAGTAACTTGGAGAGTTGTCAACAAGAAGTCAAATTTTCATCCCCATAAATAAGCTAAAAATAATCTCAAGCCATTTCTCTTCTGAAAAACATATAATTAAGTAGAGCATCATCTGCAGCTGTGGGCCCTTGGAAAGTTATTTACAGACTTCCAGGACTTTTGCTGAGTAACGTCGTGTGATGCAGTAGCCAGAATCCAGCACTGGACAGGATTTGCCAGAGGCATTTGCAAACTGGGTGACCTATCTCCTCTGGGCGTGGATACTTCCACATTTCAAGGTTACTGAATGGATATCACATCCCAGAAAGTGAATTCTTCAGTGACTTTTACTTAATTCAGCTCTTCTGGCTTTTTTTTTTTTTAAAGATTTTATTTATTTGAGAGAGAAAAAGAGAGAGGGAGCAAGAGCCTGGGTAGGAGGAGGAGCAGAGGGAAAAGTAGACTGACTCCTTACTGAGCAGAGAGCCTGATGTGGAGCTCGATCCCAGAACCCTGGGATCATGACCTGAGTCGAAGGCAGATGCTTCTGAGCCACCTACGCACCCCTGGCTTTTAAAGGAGAGTGGCTTCTTGGGTTTTCTTTAGTTTTATTTTGTTTTGTTTTCCTTTTTGGCATTACCTTTTGAAAAAGAATGGGCAGATGACAAGAACAAAATAAATAAGCTTTTACTTGGATTCAGGCTGTATAAGTCCACATGTGTTTTGGAGGTGCAGTAGAAAAAGTCATATACTGTGTCCTTGGCACTAAGGCCATGCTTAGTATTGGGGTGCACCAGAATAGTAAGCAGGCATCAAGACTGCAGATGAGTTTTGACTTAATTTTTAGGACTTTTTTTATGGGGATATTATTTACAAGCAGTGAAATACACAGATCGTAAGTCTACAGTTCAACCATTTTTGACAAAAGATACACTCATGTAATTCACACCCTTATCAATATGTAGTACATTTCCGTCATACCAGAAAGTTTTCTTGCGTCCTTTCCCAATCAATCACCATGCTCCCTGCTCCCGGGCAAGCACTGATCTGATTTTTATCACCACAGATTCGTTTTTTCCGTTCGGACAATGTCATATAAATGGAATCATACATTATGTACTCTTTTGGGTAAGACTTCTTTCATGAAGAAAGCTTTCCTCCTATGAAAGAAATTTTAGAGGTTAATCCATATTGCATGTAGCAAACTCAGTCATTCGTTCATGTTTATTGATAAGGAATATATTCTGCTGCATAAGTAAACCAACAGAAAGTTTATTTTTCCATTAATGAACTCTTGATCTGTTTCTAGCTTGGAGCTATTATAAATAAAGCTGCTATAACCATTCTTGCATAAAATGTTGGAAGACATTTTATTTCTCTCGGTTTAATATCTAGGAGTGAGATTATCAGGTTATAGGGTAAGTGTATGTTTCACTTTTTAGAAAGTTTCCAGTGTCCAAAGTGATTGTACCATTTTACAAGCCCATGAATTTTCCCATATCCTCACCAACGTTTAATGTTGTTAACTTTTTTGTTTCAGTCTATTTAGTGAGTAGGTAGAAACTGAGTTATTTTCAATGCATTAAACAATAACAACCCAAGAGCGCTAAGATCTGGAGTCCAGAAGTAAAAAACTTGGATTTGAAATTTGCACTACTCTTCAGGGGTCAAGGCCTGGGAAGGCCCCAGCTGTAAAACAGGAAGATGTCACTCAGGGGAAGAGGTCTACAGTTTCCACCCATTTCTAAGCCAGGGGCTCAAGACTCATGTCAGCCCCCCTCCTCCCTCTCTCACTGTCTGCATCCCTCTGGACACTCTGCCTCCTTCCCACCTCCCTTTTCAGGGTCCAAGGACTCCTTCCTAGCTTCTGTGCTTTATTTTTGTTCTTTGTGACTTCTCATCTGTATCACTCTGAGTTTCCTAATCACCTGATCTACCCACTGAGAATGATCTTTTTAAAATGTAGGTCTCCTTATGACACTTTCCTGTCTTAATGCCTCCAGTGGCTCCTTATTTCTTATAAGATTAAAACAACTAAGAGCTGACTTTCATGAAGGGTTCGTGATGTGCCAGGCACAGGATTACGTACTTAATTTTGTTATCACGTTACACAGCCAGGATAACTCTTTGAGATAAGGGTTCATATGAGCCCTCTTACAGAATGTAGGTAACTTTCCAGAATCACACATCACATCAGTGATGGGAATCAAACCCAGATGCATTAGACTCCCAAACCTGTGATCTTACCCAATACAGCACGATAAAGTAAAACCTTTAGCATGGAGCTCTGGATGGCAGTGTGAGGGGTTTCCATGGGCACCCTTCCCAGGGAAACAAGCAAAACTAGTAAAAACTATTTGTAAAATCCAGCCACTTAAAGTCTTTGAAAGTTTTCTCAAGGGCGTACAACAAGTGCAGAAACATTTATTTAAGAAAATCTACTAAAACTCAGTACGAATTTTTTTTTTTTTACCTCTCCCCCACACCCCACTCAGCTCAGTTTGATAGAACCTCTCCTTCAGGTAGGTTGTGGCCAAAAAGACAGAGCTCCCTCTCTCGTCGGCCCCCAATCAAGGGTTATAGTATTCCACTGGGAGAGGGCTCTCAGCATTTATCATCTCCTCAGACTCCAAGCTGAAGAGGCTACATTCCTGGTGAGTATGCCTGAGAAGTTGGGGCTACCTTCCTTCACTCAATCAATCCCCAGAGAACTGATGCTCTACCATAGGCAGGACAAGCTAAAATTACTGGGGACCTGATTGCTTCACCCCACCTTGATAATAAAGAGATTCTACATCAGCAGGGCAAAAGCAAGAAAGCCAAGGATACCCCCAGCCAGCATGCAAAGTAGTGGCTCAGATGTCTTGCCTATGGGGAGAAGCAAGCAATGAGAAGAAAATTCCAAAGTTCTCCAAAGGAACTGACCTGATTTGAAATAGAGTGTGGGAAGTTCAAAGCTAAAGGTGGTGTCAAAAACCATAGCTTCTCTTAATTAAGAGCAACACGCTAAACCATGGGCCAGCTAGCTTATCAGGGCTAGCATGAAATATACTTGGCTTCAAGATCTTCCAGATCTTCCAGATGGGTTGTAGAGATTGGGGTAGGCAGCATAATAGTGTCTTCATCCTTTCAAATTCTGAATTTGCAAAACAACAAAATCTGACTGCCTGTTCTCTGCCTGGTCAGAATAGAGCCCAAATCTTTGGTCAACAGGACTACATGCAATGATGCAGAGGGTGCTCTCAAAAGCTAAATCGGAAATGAAAGTGACAGTACATGAGGAAATTCAACAAATGCTCTGATCTAAGTGGAAGTGATGGGGTTAAGAAAGGGGCAGCCCCTGGAGGGATGTCTGAGCATTAAGAAGGTGAGTTGCAAGAAATAGTAATGGTTAGATATAATCAGTTGTTTATGTATTGTGTGCCATGCACGGGCCTGAAAATGTAAGTGTATCATGATAGCCACTTCCGGTTTGAATCACACTTGTATGGCAAGGACTGTGTGTGGGATGTTGGACTTTTAGCTCTGGCCAATTTGTTTGAAGACCCTTTAATTTTCTTAGGGAAACCAATGAAGGTTTTAATGTTTCAGCTATGGGACATTGATAGTTCGTGAATCTCAACCCAAACCCATTTCAGGAGAACACTAGAATTCCAGGACCAGTGGAATAGAAGTTATTAAAAACTGGATTTTTTTTTTTACTAAGTATTATTCATTTCCAGGTTTTGCTAAGTAAATTTTCTCCCTCCCTCCCTTCCTTCCTCCTCTCTTCCTCCCTCCCTCCCTCCCTCCCTCCCTCCCTCCCTCCCTCCCTCCCTCCCTTCCTTGCTTCCTTCCTTCATTCAGCAAATATTTCCCCAATATTTGGTAAGGAAAAACAGGATTATGCAGTAGTCAACTGCTCAGAAATCCTTGAGCCTCAGAGACAGAAAAGGCTGGTGATGTGAGCAGAGAGTGGGACTGGGAGCTTATTACTCGAATAACAGCAGATGGGAAAGAGGAGAATTATCTCTACTTGTGGTTAGGAAGAAAACTTGAGAGGACATCTGTGTTGAGAGCAGGTTATTTCCAGGAACTCTCTTTGCCTCTCTTTATGAGCAGGCAAAAGAATATTTCTTTCTGGGATTGAGGCTAATGAGAGTTGTAAAAGACTCCTTTGTGGGGAGAAATACTCCACGGATTAGAGGAAAAGAGCAATAAGCATGGAAAACTGTGAATTAATTTCGGCAAGTCATTTTGAAGAGAAATATTTTTAAATGGTAGAAAGAGAATGAAGAGAGCAAAATAGAATATATTATAGTACAATAGAGGGCTGTGAGTTGAGCTATGAAGACTTTATTTTAATTAATATATAATTGGATACATTTTAGAATGTAATCATTACTATAGGATTAAGCATTTTATTTCATATTCTGTATTGAATATACAAACCCAATCTTAATTTTGTGGTGCAGACAGGGATTGCTGAGTCCATACCCAAAATTTGAGCACTGTACCCAAATTGTGATGGAATTTACTGAAAACTGCTGAAGGATTGTAATTCCATAATTTTCTGCTTTTGTTCTACTGGGACAGATTTGAGGGTGTTTGCTAGTATTGTTGGAAATCACGTGTAACAGCACTGGGAGAGGGTGGTTCCGCTCTCTTGTGAACGTGGCAGCTGTAATGTGCTGGGTCAGCTGGCTGCCCGGACACCTGGTCTACAGCTGCACTTGTAAGTCCTCATTCTGGAGGGACGCCCTAAGGCTGGGTTTCCAAACTCCATTGCATGTTAGAATCACCTGGGGACCTTTTACAGCTATCAATGCCTGGGGTCCCCTCTACACCAATTAAATAGTATCTTTGGGGATGGGGACCAGGCATAGCTATTTTCTCAAACCTCTCTAGGTAATTGTAATTTGCAGAAAGAGCTGAGGACCATTGCCCTTGGGAGACGTGGAACAGCAGCTGAAATTATCTGTGGAACTGTCTGTGAAGAAAGAACAGAGATGATGCCAGAAAAAAAATACCCATGCAAGAGAGCAGGACGTGGTAGGTTTCAGATGGAGGAGCCGGAGAAGGCTCCCATTTTGTTCAAATGGGAAAGAGAGCTCGATCATCACTTCTCCCGACACCCTGAAGCCCAGAGACACAGCCAAAGAGCTGGGGTCCTGTTGGAATTCTTTAAGCAGACGGGATCCCTCAGAAACTTCAAACCTCAGCGGAAAATGGTCCCTTCAGACAAAGATCTCGAATGACTTCTTAACTCCAAAATACTCTAACAAATCCAAAGGCAAGATAAGCTTTGAAGACCCTAGATTTCTTCACAGGACAGCAACGTTACCAGACAGGACAGACCATGTTCTTTCTGCTGGAGGCGAGGCAGAGGGCGGTGGAGCCAACTTCGGAAGCAAGACTTTCAGGAATAGAACAGGTGCCAATGGCTGCAATCTTCAAAAGGCATTTGTGAGTTCAACAGGACGTTCCAGTTCAGGCTGCCAGATAAATCACAAGACATCCAGAGAAATTTGGCGTTCACATAAGCAATGACAAACTTTTTAGGATTGCTTCAGGCATGCTTATACTAAAATTAATGCTGAAATTCAAATTATTTTATTTTGTTATTTTATATATTTTTTAATTTCAAATAATGTATTGTTTCAGGGGTACAGATCTGTAATTCATCAGTCTTATACAACACACCACAACACATACCCTCCCTAATGTCCAGCACCCAGGCACTTCATCCCCCCGCCCCCTCCCCTCCAGCAACCCTCGGTTTGTTTCCTAAGATTTAGAGTTCCTTATGGTTTGTTTCCATCTCTGGTTTCGTCTTGTTTCTTTTTTTTCCCCTCTCTTCCCCTATGATCCTTTGCCTTGTTTCTTAAATTCCACATATCAGTGAAATCATATGATAATTGTCTGTCTCTGACTGACTTATTTTGCTTAGCATAATACCCTCTAGTTTCATTCATGTCAGTTGCAAATGGCAAGATTTCATTCGTGTATCTATACCACACCTTCCTTATTCATCTGTCAATGGACATCTGGGCTCTTTCCATAGTTTGGCTTTTGGACATTACGGCTATAAACATTGGGGTTCAGGTGCTCCCTCGGATCACTACATTTGTATCTTTGGGGTAAATACTTTTCAACTTTTTGAGGTACCTCCATACTGTTGTCCAGAGTGGCTGCAATTCAAATTTAACTGGGCGTCCTCTATTGTTATTTGCTACATCTGTAACTCTCATTCCCAGCAACTTTCTACTAATATTTTCCAAAATGCTAGCCTGAAAAGTGGGAAACGGCTGAGAAATGGAACCAGACCCACCTAACATTGATGAACAGAGCCAGCTGAAAGCGTTCTACAGAGGTGGCCTGCTGGGAAAGACACTCGTCCACTAGGTACAGTCATCGGTTTTCACTGTAAGCACAAGGTTCAAAATGGTTTCCAAAAGAGATGTTAGTGTCTCATAAGAAGACCTCATAAAAGGAAGGTGCTCTGGAGTGTGTAGTCCTAGGAGTTTCCTGGTTAGAAGTCAGTACATAGGACATTTGTCAATAGGCTGCAGGCTCTGGTCCCACGAGAAGGCCTAACAAGACAAGATCCAACTAGAGACCCAGAACTAGCAGTGTAGTGGGATCCTAGACTGGAACCTAACAGTGAGGTTAGAACGGAAGCTTAGTTAGTGGTCCTGGGGGACTAGGACGCCAGGTCAAACTAGCAGTAAGGACAATTACGTACATACATATCTATCTATTATCTGTCTATCTTTCCATCTATCATCTATCACCTATCAATCTATTGTCTATCTATCTATCTATCTATCTATCTATCTATCTATCTATCATCTATCTATCATCATCTATCCATCTATCTATCATCTATCTATCTATCATCTCCTTAAAATATCACCTTAGGAACTGGCCTAATGCTTTCTGCCTCCAACCAAAATTGATTCTGAGAACAAAGCACATTGCAGAGCCTGCTGGTGAGGATGGCCTGGCTCCAGCCATGGAGGGGAGAACAATGACAGAGACGTGGGATGGAGACCCACAGCCTAAGCTGGCAGTATCTCTACAGAGTTTGTGGGCATCTTCGCAAAGCAGCCTGGGGAAAATGTCATGATTCTGATTTGGAAGTTTATACAGTGGCAAATCAATGCTTTGTTTCTCCTGGCTATCCCCTGAAAGTGCAAAAATGCCCGGTAATAGAAAAGGACTGAAATCCTGGGGCGCCTGGGTGGCGCAGGCATTAAGTGTCTGCCTTCGGCTCAGGGCGTGATCCCGGTGCTCTGGGATCGAGCCCCACATCAGGCTCCTCCACTAGGAGCCTGCTTCTTCCTCTCCCACTCCCCCTGCTTGTGTTCCCTCTCTCGCTGGCTGTCTCTCTCTGCCAAATAAATAAATAAAATCTTAAAAAAAAGAAAAGAAAAGAAAAGGACTGAAATCCTTGACTGCTAAGCCTTGTTCTAACAGTAGTTGGTGAACCATGGGGCAGAGCTGGTGTCTGCGCAGGGTGGTACATGGTTGATTTCACCCAAAGAAGCCAGAGGATATACTCAAACGTCCAACCAGGAATTGTTCTATTCAGGAATGCCATTCTTCCAAAGAGCCTAATCCTTACTTAATTTATAATTGTTTAATACATAAGAGTTCTCAGTAGCCCAAGAATTCTGTGTTCACCACATTGAATGCAGATTCTTGTCATTGCCCAAATCTGTAGGAGTGCTAGAGGTTTGACTCTCAGAAAGGGTGGAAAGTGGATGCTAATAACGGTCTATGGTCTTTCTTAACTTCCATCCGCAGAATTTAAGCAACAACTTCCTTGTTGACTCTGAAATGGGACAGAACAGAGGGTCGGTGATTTGCTAAGTTCTATAGAAAGTAAAGCAGGGCTGTGATCATTTAGGAAACAGCTCTGGGGTCTCTAAAATGTCTATATCCATGATTGCTTCCAAGATATGTCTGCTTTGCTCTCCTAAAAGGTCATTCAAATAAAATGATCCCTTTGAAGGGTCCCGTAAATTAATGACTTGATGTAAAAGGTAAAGCCTTCAATGTCCTGACTGTAGCTTCTACTCAATAAAATGGTCTTGTCAAGGGTATCGGATTCCATCTAGGTTTAGCTTTGTGATGGAATAGAATAGCATGATCATATTAGCCCTCCTCAGCAACTTTTGGTAACTTTGACCTCTAGTTATGTAGTTACGCATAAGAGAGCCACTCGAGATATGGCCTAGAAATGGATAAATTTGTCCTAACACAGTTCCTGTCTTTATGAATAGCGTGGTTCTGTTCTTTTTAAAATTAATCCGCATTCAATGACGGACTGGTTTGTGACGTTGCGTGCTGGGTACAGCACCACTTCCTTGAGCGTGAGCTAGCGGAAGCGGAAGGGTTGGGCAGCATGCAGCTGATGAAAGCGTTTCTTGGATCAGGGCAAAGATGACCTTAGAATGATGAGAGAGCCCTTGAGGTCCCTTATTCTTTCCCTCACCTTTAAAGATACACCCGAAGACAAATCCACAGATGATTTGTACTCCTTCTATATTTGAAATGGCAAAAAGCAAATTCTGGCAACATCAGAAACCACCTTGTTAGTTTATCGTGAGTATCCATCATTGTATAAACCAATTTAATAGGGGACCAAGTTGCCAAATTGTCTGATCTCCAGATTTTCACAGCATTTCCCATCTGTTCACACAATAGCCGGAAGATGTTTGCTTTCCTAGATGCAGAATAATGCTTTAAAACTGCCTGAAGGAATCTACTCATCCAAGCTGTTTTAATAAGATTGAGTAGATGAAATATTCATCTCACAGGATATATGCCCATATGCTATCATATCATTAGTCACAAAAATGAACATTTAATTATTGTGGTCTCTAAAGTCCATCTCTGTCGTTAGAATATGCAGGACTCCGTGAATCAGGCTGCCTTATTTCTCTACGACAGCATTTTTTTTTTTACCTAGCTGTTGGTTCACAATCCTCTCAGAAGCTTCTTGGCCGTAATCTGAAACGGGCGCCCTTTATTCGGAAGACAAGGAAACCGAAGAAAGAGGCAGGCCACTCGGGTGGGTAGGTAGGTAGCGGTTTTAATAAGCAAAGGGAACTTACATACAAGGCTTGTCTTGAGCGGCAGCAAGACAATGGATCCTCACATCTGCCCTCCAAATCTTAAAAGTTTAGAGAGAGAGGCTTTAACCGGGTTCAGTGAAGTAGACCATGCAGGTTTTCTCAACACCACGTCATTATCTCAAGGCTGTGTCCTTGGAGCAGTCTCTGGGAGCGAGAAAAGCAAGTGGAACCCACACTGCAAGGACGGGGGAGGGGCTGAGAAGCCTTCTGAGTGTCCCAGTCCAGCTCATGGGTCGACCAGTGGTCACAGCTTTTCAATGACCTTCCCCAACCCTAGCTCCCAGGGCTTTCTCCACATCACGATGTTTCATTGGCCTCTCCATTTTGTAACTGGTTATTCCTCGTACTCACCCTCTCATATTTGGAGGCAAGTGGCCCCCCCCGGCATTCCAGCCAATCACTGACTTTACTCGGAGATCACGTGTTCTTAAGCACTCTTACTGAACATCGAAATTCTCTTCTCCTTTCAACGAGAGCCAGAGAGGAAGTTGTCACTTAAATATCTGCAAGAAAAAGACCATAAACCATTGACTGGAATCCCACTTACCACTATTTCTAAACTCGAACGTTCTAGTCCTGCTACACGTTGGCCAATATGAAGAAATCACATTCTATGTGGGGGCAAGAAGGCCAGATGGTGATTTTTCTCTCATGTTTTCCTATTGAAAGTCATCCCTCAGATTTGGCACTTCATGGAGAGAGAATAAGTGAGTGTATCATTAAGCTGACATGTTCCCAGAGGCAGAATTGTTTGTACTTCCTGTTCGTAGTATTTATAAGTCAGCGTACATATCAAAGAGCACGTGTGTATTTCTACTGCCCTTGCTCTTTTATACCTATTCGATACATGTCTGCATTTCTATTCATACGTATAAATCAAAGGAAACCTACTTCAATATTACAGGTCTTTCTAAGTGGTCTAATTATAGGTGAGTTTTATGTCCTCCTATTTGCTTTGTTTGGAAGTATAAAATTTTTGCATCAAGAATGTGCTCTGCTTGTGTAATAATTTTTAACATGTTAAAAACAACCCTTTGTAAACTGAAGGCAGGATCTATATGTAAGCATAAATGGTGTGTGCTTATCCCAATTACAAAACCCACAGGAATCCCTAGCTAGCCTTACGTGCATCTCTCCCACGTTGTGCACCCGTGTGTTCATTTGCCCCGCATCACTGCTGCCCAGAAGGGCCCCGGCAAGCACTAAGGAGCGCACTTGGGGTCAGGTGGGACAATTGCAACCTTCCACTTTGTTTTCCTGAGAACACAGTGGTGGGCAGAAATGTCCTATAAAAAAAAAAGAGACTAGAAAGAGACTAAGGTTTAGGAAGTGCCTGTTTATGGCTTGGGTATTTGATGTGTGTGTTGTCAAACTTTTTTCTTCATAATCGAGTATCTTTCCTATTTTGCACATAGGGACACTGACCCGGAGTCGCTCACAATGACTCACTAAGCTACGGCAGAGCTGGGGCTTGAACCTAGATCTTTCCACTCCACCCCACTGCATGATTTCCCACTTTCTAGAGAAAATAAGGCAGACTGATGTGACACGGACAACCTGTCAGTCATGGGTAACCAGTGTTTCTCTAGTGCTTTCCTATTGTGATGTCTCTTGAGTATGGGAGTAAATGCCCCCCAAATGCCTTATAAGGCCATGCCTTCATTACCCTTTTAGTTGCAAACCCACCCAATTAATAAAATCCTTTTGGACCTTTTATAAAACCCCTATGCATGTAATATCACGGTCCAGTGTATGCCATCGTATATGTTACGTCATGTATATGTTGAGGTCCAGTGTATGCCATCGTATGTTAACTAGCTCACTATCAGAGTAAAAATAACCATTTGAGGCAGGTCAAAAAACCTTGGCATGAAACCGTGGATAATGGATCTTCTAATTCTCCTTTTTTGATACTGATTGACCGTAAGTAGGTTGAATAAGCATGGGATGAATCTTCTATGCACTCTCCAGTTGACCAGCCTGTTTTGATCTAATGCACACTGATGCAAAGCTTGACTTGGAAGGTGCCCCCCACTCAGGCTGGGCCAGCCTCCCGTTCCATCACCATGGAGCCCAGCTAGTGATGGAGATGGTGACATGTCGTGGGAACTGGCTGCAAGAGTAGAAATCCTTCCTTTTAGCGACCTGCAACCTAATTCTTGCAACCACCACTCAAAGTGGACAGAAGACAGCTCTGCAGATGTTTGAAAATGGTTGTTGGGTCTTCCTCTAATCTTGTCTGTTCGCCAGGTTAAACTGGGAGTTTCTTTACACCTGCCTGTGCCAGTTGCTATGGAGTGCTTACAATATGCGTGTCTTAGCTCTTCTCAATGTCACACATCTCTTTTCCACCCAGGTTACTCTCTTTCGATCCTATTATAATGTTTTCCAAGACTTATTTATTTTACTGAGAGAGAGTGGGAGAGCAGGGGAAAAGCAGAGGGAGAGGGAGAGAGAGAATCTCAAGCAGACCCCCGAGGACTGTGGAGCCCAACTTGGGGCTCAATCTCATGACCCTGAGATCATGAACTGAGCCGAAACCAAGAGTCAGTTGCTCAAACAACTGAGCCACCCAGGCACCCCGATCCTGTTATAATTTAATCAGTGTCTTAATGCATGCTGCCTAATCTAAAATTGTCCAAGAAAAGGGTATTAATCTCACCTGATTCCCCTTCAATCTTACTTGCAGATAGCACTTCCGTGTGTATCCTTTGATGAGTTTATGTATAGAAGTCTCTCGATTTCTGTCTCTGTCTCTTTAATACTTTAAGTTCTCTCGTCAGTCACAATGCAGACCTTCTAGTTTATTCCAGTTCCTGTTTTGTGTCTTTTGATTTTATAGTTTGCTTCCATGGGTCCTATCCTTCTCCTGCTAAATGTTAAAACTCTATTTATTTATTTTATTTCTATTTATGTATATATTTACTCAAGATTCCCAAGAATTCCAAAATTGTTATGACATGTGAAAGAGTTAAATTTGGTCTTCCGATCATTTATAGAGGGTCTTTTATTCACTAGGAGACGTCAAAATGGTCTCTACCTTCGAACCAAAATGCCTTTCTAAATATATATACTGCCTGAATTTGGAGGGATCCCTTTCTCTAGGACAGACTGCCTCAGGTTTTAAAACCTCATTGAGAATGAACTATATTTATTTCTAAGTAAGTGCAGTATCTAAACGATACTTAAAAACTACCTTGTTGCTTCAACCTCTGTTTGAAGTGGAACGTTTCAATGCTCTTGGCCTCCAGTGGAGCCTGTACCTGGGATTTCTGATCATGGATCATTGTGTCCTTTTATGATCTTCCCTGGGCATCAGGAGGCAGAGTGGTAATTCAAAACTGAAATCCATTCCCCTCCTCTTGGGCTTAAACCCATCCGACAAACACTATCCAAAGGAGTCCTGTTCGACAAGCAAAGGAATTCAGCTCTTCCTAAATAGCAGTGGGGAGACACATTCTCTAGAATGACAGTTATAGACATTTTTTTCCCTCAAATCCACGAAAAGAATTTTGAAAATTTACATAACTGCACCCCAATGTTTTTATGTTGATAATTTTTTGTCAGTATAAGTTTATTCAAAACAACTGATAATTTCTGGTGCACTGTCATTGTTGCATTGCTTGCAAACGTTTCCAGCCTTAGAGACTTGATTCTCTCCATCATCTGTTTACAAGATACATGCGAAGTTTCCTTTAACAGAAATTTTACATCACTCCCTTTATTCTGGACTTGTATTTCCATTCCACTTCCTGCAGAGAATTTTTCTGCTTGGAATTTTTTTTATTGATCGCTCTACCATATGTCTCTGTAAGAAAAATATTTATAGAAATTGAAATTAAATTGTTTTTCTAAATTTGACCTTACCATGATATCCTTTCTAAATAATTTTTTTGGGGAAAAAACCCTTTCTTCTGGGTTGAGTTACCACAACAATGATTATTCTGCATAATGAATCAAAACAAAATAGATAATTAAAAATTTTGATGAATGACTTTTCAACCCCAAAGGTAAGGTTTTTGAGGAAACTTATCTCTTAATAAAACTAATAAGACTTCTGTCCGATTAGTCTATGCTTCCACAAATAAATATTACTCGTTGCTAGAATAAAAATAGGGCTGGACGTCACTTTTATTTATATTTTTGTTTTCTAGATATAAACACCAAAAGCCATGTTCCCATATAAATAAGTAGATTGAAGTGGAAGGAGTTCTGTTACATAAACGGCAATGACTTTTTTTACGTTAGCTATTTCCTTTTTATTTTAATTCCAGTGTAGTTAAGATACAGTGTTGTATTAGTTTTAGGTGTACGGTATAGTGATTCAGTCCTCCCGTACTTTACTCAGTGCTCCTCACAATAAATGTGCTCTTAGTCCCCTTCACCTATTTCACCCATCCCCCACCCACCTCCCCTCCGGTGACTATCCAGTTGTTCTTTATAGTTAAGAGTCTGTTTTGGTTGGGTTTTTGTTTGTTTGTTTGTTTCTCTCTCTCTCTCCCTTTTTCTCCTTTGCTCATTTGTTTTGTTTCTTTAATTCCATGTATGAGTGAAGTTATATGGTATTTCTATTTCTCTTAGGATTATACTCTCTAGATCCATCCATACTGTTGCAAATGGCAAGGTTTCATTTTTATGGCTGAATAATATTCCATCATATATATATATATATATGTACATATACACACACACATACACACACCCCCCACATCTTCTCTACCCACTCATCTATCGATGGACACTTGGGCTGCTTCCATAGTTTGGCTTGTGTACATAGTGCCGAGGTAAACATAGGGGTGCATATGTCCTTTCAAATTAATGTTTTCATATTCTTTGGGTAATTACCCAGTAGCGCAATTACTGGATCATAAGGTAGTTCTATTTTTTATTTTTTAGTTCTCTGATTTTTAAATTTTTTAAACAAATTTTTGAGGAAACTCCGTACTTTCTTCCACAGCGGCCACACCAGTTTGCGTTCCCAAAAAGAGTACACAGGGTTTGCTTTGCTCTACATCCTCACCAGCACTTGTTGTTTCTTGTGTTTTTTATTTTAGGTACTCTGACAGGCGTCAGGTGATCTCTCACTGTGGTTTTGATTGCATTACCCTGACGATGAGTGATAATGAGCATCTTTGCTTGTGTCTGTTGGCCATGTGGATGTCTTCCTTGGAGAAATGTCTATTCCTGTTTTCTGTCCATTTTTAATTGGATTAGCTGGGTTTTCTTATGTTGAATTGTGTAAGTCCTTTATGTATGTTGGATACTAATGCTTTATCGGACATGTCATTTGCAAACATGTTCTCCCATCCAGCAGGCTGTCTTTTGGTGGTGTTGCTTGTTTCCTTCACATGCAGATGTTTTTATTTTGATGTAATCCCAATAATTAATTTTTGCTTTTATTTCCCTTGTGTCAGGAGACGTATCTAGAAAAATATTATGGCCAATGTCAGAGACATTACTGCCAGTACCATACTGTTTTGATTACTAGAGCTTTGTAATGTAAGTTGAAATCTTGAATTGTGACACCTCCAGCTTTTTCTTTTTCAAAATTGCTTACTCAAGATTGCTTCTGTGGTTCCTCACAAATTTAAGGAGTGTTTGTTCCAGCTCTGTGAAGAATGTTGTTGGTATTTTGATCGGGACGGCATTGAATCTATAGACTGTTTTGGGTAAGTGGACATCTCAACAGTATTTGTTCTTCCAATTGGGAACATGGGAAGGCTTTCCTTTGTGTCATCTTCAATTTCTTCCATCAGTGTTTTACAGTTTTCAGAGGACAGATCTTTCACCTCCTTGGTTTAGTTTATTCCCAGATATTTTGTTATTTTTAGCACAATTGTAATGGGATTGTTTTCTTCATTTCTCTTTCTGCTGCTTCATTATTAGTGTACAGAAAGGCAACGGATTTCTTTCTGCACATTGATTTTGTATCCTTTGACTTTACTGAATTAATTTATCAGTTCTAGCAGTTTTTTGGGGTAGTCTTTCTGGTTTTCTATATATAGTAACATGTCACCTAAAAATAGGGGAAATTTGGGGCACCTGGGTGGCTCAGTCAGTTAAGCGTCTGCCTTCGGGTCAGGTCATGATCTCGGGATCCTGGGATCAAGCCCCGCATCGGGCTCCCTGCTCCATGGGGAGTCTGCTTCTCCCTCTGTTCCTACCTCTTGCTCATGTTCTCTCTTTCTCTTGCAAATAAATAAATAAATAAATAATGTATCTTTAAAAAAAGAAAATAAATAAAATAAAAATAGTGAAAGTTTTGCTTCTGCCTTACCAATTTGGGTGCCTTTTATTCCTTTCCTTATCCGATTGCTGTGGCTAGGATCTCCAGCACTATGTTTAATAAAAGTGGCGAGAGTGGACATCCTTGTCTTATTCCTAACTTTAGGGGAAAAGCTCTCAGTTTTTTCAACATTGAGTATGAGTTTAGCTGTGAGTTTTCATACCTGGTCTTTATTATTTTGAGGCATGTTCCCTCTAAACCTACTTTGTTGAGGATCTTTATCATGAATGGATGTCGTACTTTGTCACATGCTTTTTCTGCATCTTTTGAAATGATCACATGGTTTTTATCTTTTCTCTTATCGATGCGATGTATCATGTTGATTGATTTGCAAATATTGAATCACCCTTGTGCTTCTTGGAACAAATCCCACGTGATTGCAATGGATGATTTTTTAAACGTATTTTTGGATTTGGCTTGCTAACATTTTATTGAAGATTTTTGGTTTTTTTGTTCATCAGAGATATTGGCTGGTAGTTCTCTTTTTTTGTAGTGTCTTTATCTGGCTTTTGTTTTCAGGGTATTGCTGTCCTCACAGATGAGAAAACTTTATTTATTTATTTATTTATTTATTTATTTATTTATTTATTTATTTTTGCCTTTGAAACTATTTGCCCTTTTATTTTGAACTTTTAACATGTTTTAAATTTTACAGACAAATAGGACATTATAGAACAAGGATGGCATACGTAAAAGTTACTTCTATCTTTGTATGCTATCAATATTTTCAAACACAAGTAATCCACTATTCAAAAGAGTAGCTCAGAAACACAATGCAACTCAACAGAATTGGAGCATGCATTCAAATAATGACAGTTTACATAGAGGGTTTATCTCCTGGGGAGGAAGAAAATAGGTCTTTTTCAACAAACAAAACATAAGTGAGAACTGACTTACAGGTCTCTCCTGATGTAAGGGGACAATATGCACCCACCATTAACATACTCATTTGTTGTGAGGGTGGCTGGAATTCTTGTCGGAATACCATATACAAAAAGATTGATCGTCAAAAGGACATAAATTACACCATGTTGTAGACTATTTTTATCTTTTGTATTACTATTTTTCTTCCATCTTTGTCTTTAAACATTTTAGAAAAATAAAGTTACCATGATTCTGGAAAAAATAAATTATGACAATCCACTGCATTGACTACACGGGTATTGTTAATTGATAAGAAAATCTATCTGCTTGTTACACTGGGAAGAGAACATATAATACACTGCATATAACACGTAGGCGTATAACAACAGGAATGGCTCAGGAGATTCATAGTAATTTTATTCTAAGCTCCACAGTTAGTTTACAAAAGTGGACATTTGGTAGAGAGTAAAATTTACCATTGTTCAACTCAATAGGTACTCAATATCTATCAACTTCTCTAAATGTTAATGTATTGCTAAGATTGCATTAGGATGAATATGAATTTGCATCACAAAACATTGATGTTTTGATAATTAAAATGAATTAAAAGTGATAAATTTTGTGCATCAGAAATTTGGCAAGGCAGCTACATTACAGTCTACTTATCTAAATAAGAATGCTTAAAACAACTATTTCTTTTTTTTTTTAAGTTTTTATTTATTTATGTGACAGAGAGACAGCCAGCGAGAGAGGGAACACAGGCAGGGGGAGTGGGAGAGGAAGAAGCAGGCTCATAGCAGAGGAGCCTGATGTGGGGCTCGATCCCATAACGCCGGGATCACGCCCTGAGCCAAAGGCAGACGCTTAACGACTGCGCTACCCAGGCACCCCAAAACAACCATTTCTATCACAGTATTACATACAGTGACTTCAGAATTTATCTCATCTCATGTGTACGAAGTTTTAAATACTTCCCTCACTGCCGTCAGGTAGATTCTATCTGCTTGACCTGAAGTTTCTATTATTACAATCATTCTATTGGTTGGAGTTTAAAGACACCACCATTTTCTCCAAAAGCCTAAAATTAAAATGAATATGATTTACTGTATCAGGTAGAAAGGGTTTTGTTTTAAACATTACTTTCTAGTTACCCCATATTTCCCTTCTCTCTTACAGCAAAATTTCTCAAAAAAATTGTTCTGTTTATTTTATTTCCCTCTTGAACATTTTTAAAATTAAAAATAATCTTCCAAGATTCGGTTCACTGCTGGTATTCTAGATTCTCTATTCTTTAGAATAGTGCTTCTCCAACCACCTCCGTCAGAATCACATGGTTTAAAAAAAAAAGAATCATATGGTAAAACACATAAAAATGCACATTCCCGGGTGCCCCCGGAATCGGAATCTCTGCGGAGGCACCAGAAACCCACAGGTACGTGAATTCCGACAGGTGTTGTGTATATCCACTATGAGGTTCAAGACACTACTCTGCACACTTTGCCTAAATAGGACCAACATAGGCCATCCCTCCCTGGCTCCGACTCGTGGAACAGGTCAGGCTCCAGCACCTTCTCGCTACGACTATTCTTCAGCAAGCCCTTGCTGCTGTCCCGAGCTATGACCAATGATGTAGGCATCTCACACAGGGTGTGCCAGCACCGCTCAAGTTACATTTTAAAAATGAGCCGAAATGGCTAAGCCCATCATTGTTTATGCTGGCAAGGCTGAAAATAGCAACAACCAACCAATATTTTGCCCTTCATGTGGCCACTTGCAGCGCTGCAGCTGTTGCCTCATCTAGTAAAAGTGCCAGGCCTAAGGGTAAACAGACATTTAATTAGGTTAGGGTGAGTTCCAAAAACTCGCAAGCAAGCAGAGCAGTCATGGCCAGCGTGCCCTCTCACTAGTGCTCAGTGTGCTAAGAAATAATTATCCCACAGCTGGGAGAGCTGTGGTTTCTCTCCCGCCTGCCCCCCCTCTTTGGACTGTTTTGTTTCAATTCTCTAACCTGATGAGTTGTTCAATCACCAGGAACGCAAGGGTGCCATCGCCCGTCAACCGTGCACTAGAGGAGATGTGCCACGAAGCACCTGGAATTCTCTGCTGCTCCTCAGATTAGAGTCTCAGCCCAGGACAAGTTTCAACAGCCCATGGTATCAACAGGGGCATAGTGGCAGAAGAAAACAGTACTTCCCTGGCCTGGCAGAACAATGACAACGAACGTGCCCCAACCAAAAAGAGAAGCAGTGTTCTGAGAACAACTCCTGCTTGGTCGGTCAGACCATGCCCAGCGGAGCTATTGTGGACGTTTTCAATATGCTTACAGTTTCACTCTATATTTTATGGTTATTGTTGTTCAAAATGGCCACCATTTGCTACCCAGGGGCAAGAACCCCAGATGGTCGAGCTGGAGTTTGGGAAGCATCTTTTGCCTCCTGAGAGTGGCCAATGCAGAGGCGCTTCCACCCTTCTCGTCAGGCTGAGGGAAGCCCTGTTCCCGTAAGGACCAGAGGAAACGAGATCACGAATGAACGGGTACGTGCACGTCCATCCATTTTAGACTCCATTCATTTTGGTAGGTCCACTGCCTTGTGCTATTTCCTGTCTTGTTTGGTTTTCAAGTGGTTACACTTTTTTTTTTTTAACTACTCTGTTATGACGGCTTTGCGGTGTGTCAACTTGGTTAGGCTAAACTACCTTCCCCAATTTCCCTTTGTAGTAGGTGGGAAGGGGGAGGTCCAAGAGATGCTCTCTCACGAGTGGCGGAGCAGAGAAGCAGCGAGCGTTTGTAGCATATCTGCACTTTCTCCCAGGTATTCAGTCGAGCACTAATGTAGGTGCTGTTGTGAAGGGACTTTGCAAATGTAATGAAAGACTTTAATCAATTGACCTTCAGTTAGGGAAATTATCTTAGATGGGCCTTACTTAATCAGTTTAACTTTCTTAAGGGGGAACTTGGGCCTTCCCTAGAGAGAAAGAGAGATTCCTCCCTTTAGAAGATGGTTTCAGCCAATGACTGTGGGGTTCCAGCTGTTCCTGAACTTCCTTTCCTGCTGACCTGCCTTAACAGACTGGATTGGCTTACCAGACCCAACAATTACATAAGCCAAGTCCTTGTCATAGAACCATCCATCCATCCGTCTGTTTGGCCAACCATGATCTGTCTATCATCCATCTCTCCTATTGGTTCTGCCTCTGGTTAAACTCTGTCTGATACAGATGTCAACTCCTCAATGTCACGAATTATGGCTCTTTTCTAAAAATCTACCATAGCACATAGCACAGGGCTCTGAAATACATGATCCATTAAAGATTTGCCCTGGGACGTTTTCTTTAATGTAGTTACTGTGTGACCTGTTCATCAGGTAAATACCTACTTGATAACTCTCTGAGATTGTTTCAGTTCATCTGTGTTTATTGACCACCTGACGAAGGGAAGAGGTTTCGTGTGTGTGTGTGTGTGTGTTGTGCACATGTGCATGTGTGCTAGGACCTATTCCAGATTAAAGCAGATCCCAAGGCCTTCCCAGTTCAATCCCAAACTGGATTTTAGTGAAGGCAACAGTAACACAGAATTGAGGTTGGTTGACCTGGCATATTGTTTTTTTACCTCGTATTCAATTTATCAGTCACTGAATTTTCCAGTCATTGTGGCATAAACTGCAAACATATTCATGCAGAAATAGTCATTGAATTCAGTAGATGTTGGACTGTTTGATCCATGCAGGCTGCCACCTGTCACTAGTACAACAGATAGTGCAGTCTATTTGCAAGTGAAGAAATTATATCACTTATTTCAAAATACCAAGAGAGGGTCTTGTCTGTCAGCAATGAATTTTGAGGAATAACTTCTATGGAAAGAAGTTGTGTTCAAGAGACATTGAAGAAGGAAGCCTAAAGTTAAGGGGAAAGCGGACAAAATGGCCAGGCAATCCTCCAATCTAATCTTGGGAGTATGGGCCACCCTTTCTAGAATGGCATTTTGCAGGACTGGGTGGCCTTTGAACCTCCAAGAAAATACCCAGACTGCCGTCTGTGCTCTTGAAGCTTTGCCACTGGAGGGAACGTCCCTGTCTCATTTCCCTAGATGTGTCGAGAAAGGGCTCTCTTCAATGATGGCTGACCACCCACAGAGCCACTGTTTCTAGACCAATGAGCTGATGTTGGCAGCAGGTTTTAGCTTCTTATGAACAAAGGTGATGTGCAGATAAAGGCTTGGGTTAACAACCACAGCGAGTCGATTCCCGCTTTTAGGATCTGGTTTGACTAACTCGTTAAAGATCATGATGTCACTGCTGGCTCCCAGTCGGAGACACAGATCCCAGTTAGCACAGTCTAATAAGCTCATTTTCTCCTATGATATGATCTTTGAAATGAGTTTAATGATTATTTTTACAAAGCATCTACAGATGTTCAGCCTATCACAGTGGCCCATTAGCCGAGCAATCCCAACCCGGGAGCACACTGCTGCTCGGGCAGCTACTGTTTGGCTAGAGGAGACAGTGCCTTCCTCTAGGAGACCCACCAGAGATCATTGCAACAGAAGATTCTTTTGACTATGTTGAAGTGTAAAGTTTTCTCTTTGCTTCCTTCCTTCTCTTCTACCTTAGGCTAAAATCATTAAATATCCAGATAACACTGCCTCCTCCATTCCACATTAATAGCTGACTCCTCAAATCATTTCTCTCCAGACTGGAGGGAGTTAGCCCCTGCCTGTTGAGGCACCTCCCTGGGCCATGACTCTGGAAGCAGGACCCTCCTTGTTCCGTGAGCGGAGGGGGTTTCTAAGCTCAGGAGGTTGGCTGTGGCTCTGTGGCATGGCTCTCTACAGAGACGTGGGGCAGGGAGATGGCTGGTGATGGTACCCCCAGACTGTGGGGAGGGTTCCTTCATCTGCTCACTCTTTTTTCCTTGGGTGCTTTTGAAGGAATGGAAGGATGAACAAGCAGGTGTGCTCTGAGGCTGCAGGTGTGCTCACGGTCACCCCTGGGGGAAGACAGCGCAGTGGGGGAGGGCTGCCACTTTGCCTCCCAAGCCCACTACATTGACCCTTTCTGAAACCAGCCGATGTCTGTGGAAGAAATTTATCGACTGATTGAGTTTTGCAGACAAGATTTAAGTGTCAAGTTGCCAACATCACAATTTAGGGATTGGAGAGGGGAAAGTTACAATAAGTGCTTGTGGAGTTTAATCTGTAGCGTACAAATGGGAAGCCTGTGGGCTAGATGTGACCTGTGGCTATATTTTGGTTTCCCCCGCAAAGTTAGACTACATTGTGTTTTTAAAACTGTTCAGTTGGGGCACCTGGGTGGCGCAGTCGGTTAAGCGTCTGACTCTTGATTTCAGCTCAGGTCATGATCTTGGGGTCCTGAGATCGAGCCCTGCATCAGGCTCTGAGCTCAACATGGAGTCTGCTTGAGATTCTCTCTCCCTATCCCTCAGCCCCTCCCCCCTGCACATTCTCTCTCTCTCTCTCTCTCAAATAAATAAATAGATCTTTAAAAAAATAGATTTAGGGGCACCTGGGTGGCACAGTCGGTTGAGCATCCGACTCTTGGTTTCAGCTCAGGTCTGATCTCAGGGTTGTGAGATCGAGCCCCCCATTGTGTTTCTCTCTCCCTTTCCCTCTGCCCATCCCTGCCCCCCTGTGCTCTCTCTTTAAAATAAGTAAAATAAATCTTAATAAATAAATTTTAAAAATTTTAGTTGTGCATTCCCATTTCAAAGGAGATTTCAGAAAACATTTGCAACCTCCAGCTTATCTCAAAGAATCAGAAAACCAGGTCACCCAGAGCCCCTGTTCGCACATGCCACAGCCCATCGGCTGAGCTGAAGCTTCCCCTTTCCATGAGACTGGGATTCTCCAGGGTGTGCGAATCCCCCTGCTCTGTCATCGCCCACCAGGGAGCCCAAGGGCCCGTCTCTATATGTCGCTACACATGCACTATTCTTTTTGTCACCCTGACGATCAGAGGGCAGTCGCCTTGTGGAGGTGACATGTGTCATACGTGTTTAATACACAAGCAGAGAACGTTGGAACAATACAACTTAAGGAGCTTTTATGAAGCAAATTGGACAATTCTACCCGCTGATATTACCTCCCTGGCCTCCCCGGTATTGGAGTTTGGAGGACTTCTTGAGCTGTCTAGGGCAGGGCAAGTTTCTGAGCTCATAGTAAAAGGGCTTCTGGAATTGAGAAGGGGGTGGGGTGACCCACTGTCTCAGTTTTCCTGGATCTGAGGGATTTCCTGAGTTGAGGAATTTTCGGTGCTAAAACCAGGGAAGTTCCTAGTAAAGTGGGATGGTTGGTCACTGCAGGGGAAGGCTCCACAAATGTGGTAAAGGGATCGCCAGATAGAGGTTGCCTTCATCCCGGCTTCTCCCAGAGACAACCTCTGGGGAGCTGTCCCTTTCACTTTCCTGAGCCTAAAACTATCCCCTTCCCAGGCCCCTGTGCCTCCACTCATCCCTGAAGACTGTATACCAAGGATACAGGGGGACCGCCCTCCCTCTGCGTTCCTGGAACAGACCTGGCTGTGGGTTTAGGCCTGGGGTTCCCTTGGGAAAATATCACATTGCTGGTCAATTCAGTTT